>NC_045428.1:41805640-42170640 GCF_902635505.1 Sarcophilus harrisii | reverse complement strand
TTTACTTTCATTTTGTTTAGTGTTTTTTGCCTTGTTCCTTCTAATTCAGTAAGAATTTACTTTGCCTCCTTCAGTCACTCAGGTGTATATCACCCTAGTAGGCAAAGCTCCTGCTCCCACCAGCTGCCTTCTTCTGATCTTTGCTGCTTTCTCTCCCCCGTCCAGCTCTCCTCCACACTGATGTCAGGCTGAGGAGGTTCCACCTGCACACACAGTTCTGTTCAGTTCCCTCTTAATGGTTTCCTTCCCCTCATGTACTTTATGCTTCAGCCACGATGAACTCTTAGCTTATTCCAGCAGGCAGTTTGTTTCCTGTGTCTTTGTCCTCATCACCTGCCATTTAAAATCCAGCTCGGCTGCTTCCACTCTCTGATCTCTTCGAGCCATGATCCTTCAGTCTACATGAAGCTCTTTGTACCTTTCTTGTGTGCAGAGTATTATTTTTTATTAGGTTATAAAACTATTCATCTAGAGCTGGAAGATTCGTTTTGTCCGGACAAGCTCACACAAGTTGTGAATAGCTTGAACCAGGATTCAAACCCAGGAGAAATCGATCCAGTCAGCCATAATGACCTAAGAATTTGAAGATTAATACTTTTGGGGGAACCAAAGAAATTTCACTAGGCAGGGTAGTGTCTGTACTAAGTGCACAATGAATAAGAATTCTAAGTAGCCAATGTTAGGTAGGATTTTGGAGGCAGCTTAAAAACCAAGAAGTGAGAGATAGGTGGAATGTGGAGTCAGGGAAGACCAGTAACCTCTTCTGGCTGGAACATAAGAATAAACAGAAGCAGCATGCAAAAAAACAAAGCCTGTTGGTTAGAGCCAGATTTGGGAAGTCTTTAAATATGAACTAGTCTGGGAAGTTTGTATTTTATCTTGAAGAAACAAGGGTATAGTGGGAGTTCTTGAGCAGACAAGTGATATGATCAGACTTCTTCCCCAGGAAGAAGACGTTTCACATTTGTATGAAGATAAATAGACGAAAGAATAGAGTAATGGTCATTTGAGTGAAGAGAAGAGACAAATAGGAGGGAAATTGTGGAGCCAAAACCAAATCATAGACTATTGGGGCAGTGAAAGAGAGGAAAATGTTCAAGATGGCCACCACAGTCCTTAACTTGAGAATGTTGCAGAGAATTTTAGAGGTGACCTCAACAGAAATACAGGTTCATAGTAGGTACAGATTGAAAGAGAAGCTAGGCTTTGGATTTGCAGAATTTGAGATGCTGGGGGGCCATCTGGATAGTGCTGTCCAGCAGGCCATAAGGCAGGCCTGCACACCAAGATTGAAGAGTCAGAACAAAGCACTTATCACTGGATCTCTGAGAAGAATTACGAAGAAAGAAAGAGGGCAGAGGACAGACTTGGGGGACAAGAACTTTTAGAGGGGGTGAACAGGCAGAGAAAGTGAGAAAAGACATCCCAAGAGAATGATAGCTTGAGGGAATGGCAGGAAAAGACTTATTCAGAATGAAGGTAGACCTGAGAATATATTGTTGGCCTGGAAGAGAAATTAGAATGAGATTCAAAATGAGAGAGAGAGAGAGCCCTGGGAGCACTGTCTGGGGAGGAAGAAGATTAGCTGAAAAGGATCTTAGGAAGACTCTAATCTAACCCATTTTAAATATGGAGAAAGGAGGTCTGGAGAGGCGAGAGACTTGGATGGCCTAATCAGAATCAGCATCCAGGTCCTTTGGCTTTAGAGGTGACCCTGATCTTTAACTAAGATGAGGTAGCAGCGTCAAGGAGATTAAAGGGTTTGAGTCAACTTCTGGGCCAGAGCTGCTGCTTTTATCTCCATGGTGTCCTTGCAGCCATCCCTTCCTCAGTACTGCTCCCTCCCACTGGCACTACTAATTGATCCAATTCATCTTTCCCCATTCTGGTTCATCTTCCACACCAGTGATTTTCCTTAAATACAAACCTGACCATGCCATTGTTCTGCTCAACTACAGTGGCTCCCTACTTCTCTGTCATTGCCACTAACACTTAGCTTTCTGGCTCCTTCCCTAAGCCTCTGTCTCCCCTGCCCTGAAAAAACTCTCACAGGGTTCACCCAACCCTGCTTATTATGCTCCTATTTGTCTTTTGCTCTTCGTGGCTGAGTTCCTCCGTAATGGATGCTTCCATCTTTCCCCCTGCGTCTCACTTCATCCTTCCATCGCAGCGAAGTCCAGAAACCTTTTCCTAGTGTTCACCCTCCTCTACCTCTCTACAGCTTTTGATACTCTTGGCCATCCTCCCTTCCTTGATAATTCTCCTCTCCTGGCTGTCCTTTCTGACTGTCCCTTCCAAGTCCCGTTTGCTGGCTCCTCTTCTGGTCAGGCCCTCCAGCCCAAGGTATCTTTCGGGGCTCTTCTGGACCCTCATCTTGATGTTGACGGTTCTCATACTTGCCTGTCCTGCTCCAGCATCTCTGCTCCCTTTCAGGCTAGCATTTCCACCTGCCTTTCAAACGTCTTGAACTGGAGATCTAGGAGACATGTCACACTGAACAGACCTTCCAAACAAACCTAAGCTCTCCCCCTTCCTACCTTCCCTGCAGCACTATTCTCCGTTCATAACCCCGAAGCAGTACTAGATTCCTTCTTCCCTCTTATTCCCATGTCCAGGCTGTGTCCAAGACCTGCCGTTTTTACTTTTGCAGCATCTCGTGATGCCTCTGTCCCTTCTCCACCCCTATCCCTGGTTACTGAAGCCGCCTGCTTTGGGGAAGGAGGGGGCTGCTGCCTCCCATCTCTCCCCACTCCAGTCTGTCCTCTGATCAGCTCCAAAATTGATTTTCCTCTGGAACAGCTCCATCACGGCACCAGGCCTGCTCACTAACCTTCAGTGGCTCCCTGTTGCCTCCAGGAACCGAGACAAAGTGCTCTGTTTTGGCATTCCAAGCCCTTCCTGACCTTGCACCTCTCTCCCTCCCCCTTACACCTGACTCCCAGCATGTACTCTTCAGCCCCTTGATCCCGGCCTCATCAATAACATGCTCCTCCCTTTGGCTCTGGGCATCTTCTCTGACTATTCCTTGTGCCTGGGACGCTGTCCCTACTCTCTGACTTCTTGGTCCCAACTAAATCCCACCTTCTACTGGACGCTTTCTCCCATGTGCCCTAATCCAGGTGTCCTGCCTCGGTCATTTCCTATTTATCCTGTATGGAGTTTGTACATTTTTGTTGGCATGTCCTCTGCCCCATTCGATGAGGAGGCAAGCCTGTCCTTGGCCTCTCGATTCACGGTGCCTGGCACGTAGTAGGGACTTCATCCGAGTTGATTGCCTGATAGATGCTATAGATGCTCCTTATGTGAGCTTGCAACTGAATTTGAGCTCAGGTCTTCACACTCTTGGCCCAGTGCTGTATGGCGCCCTGGCGGCCTTAAGGACTCAGAGACTTTCCTCCCCTGAACCTGAGCTAAAACAGAAAACTTATGCAAAAATAAATGATATGCAAAAGGCTCAAATCAATGCTTAAACAGGAATGCAAACGAGATGTTCTGTGCCTTCCCAATGCAAATTGCCACGCTGTCATCTTTCCTGCTATGAGTCCATGATGGCTTTTTCCCATCTATACTCCCTTCTGATGTCATTTCTTTTTGTCTTTCACTTATATTTCCACAGCCCACCTCCTTTTTAGTTTAGACCCTTGCTGGTGCAAAAAAGTTATATATGTGCCCTTCTTAACCAGAATTCTGATTATATGGACATTTTTTGGATTAAAATTTTAAGTACATATTTTTTAGATTATTGTTAGCAAAATTAGGAAAACTAATTTTTGTTTTAATGAACTTTTTGCACTTATCAACTTGTAAAATATATTATGTTTTTAGTAGAGTTGACTGTTCTAAAGTAGTTTAATGACTCTTAAAATGATTACTTTGAATTCCAGAGTAAATCTTGTGAATGTTGCTGACAATGGGTTGCTGCATTCCTTCAATCTTCCAAAAGCAGTTTGCCTTGAATTTTCACCAAAAAATAGTGTCCTAGCAATATGGCAGCCTTACACAAGTGAGTATTTAACTATTTGTAAAAAACATTCTGATAATAAGATCAATTAAATTGTTTTTAAAAACATGAAGCTTGTATGCGATCAAGTTATCTAAAACCTTAGAATAATGAAGATTTTTTAAATATAGTGAAATACATAATACCTTAGAGGAAATGCAGTAGATATAAAACCTGAGGACTCACCCCTGGTAGAAATGAGTCCTAGAGAGACTGGGGAAGATTTTCAGTCAGTGTTCAATGATGGTAACGCACATTGTGAAAGTGTAGTGGTTTTGTTTTAGCTAAATAAGAAAGTATTAGGGACCAAGAATAGAAATCTATTGGAAAATTCCACTTCATTTCAGCATAATGTGATGTTGGCCAATTTTTATGATATAGTCTGTTACTAGAATAAAAATATCCTGAAACAAGTACTGCAGGAAATAAAATATGTGGGGAAGCAGGTGAAAGGAAGTTTCTGAGCACAGCAGACCTGCTCCCTGACCTCACAACCCATCTCTTGAAATTTTGTGGCTTTGAACCATATAGTCGTCTGGTGTATGGTGACCTGGGTTATTTTCTATGATTCTCACTACCATCCTGATTAGGAGATGTTGTTATTACTTTTACTTTACAACTGAGAAATTTTAGATGGAAGAGAATTCAGTGACTTCCATGGCCAGAAAGCTAGGAAGTGCTTTCCTTCCTAGGAAAGGAAACTTAACTACAGACAGAACTAGAAGGTATTAGAAAATTGTGTTTGTTAGTAAAGTAGATATCTTGCATAGTTGGGGGTCATGAGACAATTTGAATTCAAGGTTTCTTGACTTCCAAGTCCACTGCTATATCCATTGCGTACCACAGTTTTCAAAGAATCAAAATTGTCCAAAGGTAGTGGAGATACTCGTGCTGGATGTAGCAGTAAGCTGTTGCATGTGATCAGTAAGAGATCATCAGGGAAATGAGCAACAGGAATTTGTATGCAGTATAAATGGATGAACCTAGATTTAAAAATTGTATAGGATGAAAAGATGCGGAGGCATTGCAATCTGCACCAGTTAGAATAGTAGCCACACTACTGTGGTCACTGATCCATCAAAGTTTTGAAGATGAAAGGAAAATTTTACATAGACTATGATTAAGAGAAGGCATTTTTCTATAGTTTTTCTATACAGTTTTATATATATTCTTTATACATATATATATATATATATACACATACACACACACACATGCACATACATACATACATACATAACATTTCTATAGTTATAAAATGAGTCTTTCACAATAAAGAGATGTTAAACTTATTAGACCAGAAATTTTTCTGATCTAGCAAATTATGAAAACTGCAGGTACTGGGTCAGAAATATTTCTGCCTAAAGGGGAATGAGTATCTAATAATAATGTTAGTAGTGGACAATTAAATCCAGGGTTTATATAATAAGATAAATAATAATCTATAATAAGATAAATAAATAATAAATAAATAAATAATAAAATAAGAGCTATGAGGTTAAAGGAAAAATTTAATTGCTCTAAATCAATTTTGAATTTATCTGAGCAGTATTCATCAAAATATTTATAAGTTCACTTTTAGACTGAGGTAATGAGTTGAGAGAGGCTTATGATTCTTGTAACTTGAGACCACTGTTTTGAAAATGTGTTTTTATTCCAGCTTCTAAAGATGGCACATCAGGAGTACCTAATCTACAACTTTATGATGTAAAAACTGGAAAATGTTTAAAGTCTTTTATCCAGAAGAAGATGCAGAACTGGTAAAAAAAAAAAAAAAAAAAAAAAAAAAAAATCATAATTATTTACAAGGGAATATATAAATGTTATACATGTAAAAATTATGATATTTTATGGTATTGACTCACATATTGCAAAAAAGTAAATCTTGGGGAATTTGGGATATCAGAATAATCATTTAGTTTATTCAGTAGTATACTTTCTGTTACAGATATTGAACTGATTAATTACATAACGTCTGTCAAATAGCCACCAGTAATAAATGACTTTTGTAATTATTTCTTCATTTGATGAATATTTTTAAAATGTTATTTGAATATTGCACTTTTTCAGTCTTGATTAGTTTTGACTTATTATTTCTTTTAAATTTAGGTGTCCATCTTGGGCAGATGATGAAAGCATTTGTGCTAGAAACGTTAATAATGAAGTTCACTTCTTTGAAAACAACAACTTCAGTATGAAAAAATTAAATATTTAGTAATGCATAACCCACTAAAATTGTTTTCTGTTACCATATTACTCAAGTTCTCCTTAACATAAATTTCACTGTTGATTCTCTTTCTGTAAATTATTTTATTAATTAGAATTTAAATTTCAGTAGTTTGAAAGATTACATTTTGAGAACTGTTAATGAACCGTAACCACAGACTCTGAGGCTTACTGAAATAGAATAGAAATTAGCAATGGGATACACATGGCAAAAATGGCTGGTAGATGTGATCTTGTGCATGCTTTCTGACTACTTTTAGCTATCTCTGTCCCTGCTTCTCTTTCCTTCTGAATTATTTTGATATTTCAGATATACAAATAAGACTCTTAAATTAATGGCATAGCAATCTAATTCCTTGATCATCTTAATATAGATACTCAGGGCATTCTCTAGCCTTCACTTTCTGCCTAGAAAATGGTAAAATGTCTACTTTACATTTCAGTTAAATTTGTGGACATTGGGCAATTTATTTCTGTTCCTTTGCAAACAAAATGTTTGACTTTATATGGTAGTGGGCAGGCTATTGTGCCAGTTTGGAATTACGAAGCAAAAAGCATTTTTTGAAATTAAAGCCTGGAAAGGTCTGCAACTGTTAGTACTTATGACATGTTCAATTCTTATTAAAGAATTAGTTTTAGAGTGTGAATTAGATTTTATTTGATTTGAGTAGCATTAGCAATTGAAAAGCAGTATTATTTTATTAAAAGCTGAGAATTTGAAGAGTTTATTTTGTCTTTTGTCATTAACCTGATCCCAATTGTGATTTTTCAGGTACAATTGCAAACAAACTTCATTTACAAAAAATCAGTGATTTTGTGTTATCACCAGGACCCCAGCCATGCAAGGTATAATAACATATATAATATTATTTTATATAGTATATAATAATAATAAAAGTTCTTTATTAACAAATATAATTTTCCAATTCCTTCTGGTCTGTTTGTAGTAAGTTTTAGAATCTGAAAAGTAACAACCTGGTCCTTTGTTAATGCAGGTGGCTGTCTATGTTCCTGGCAGCAAGGGAGCTCCATCATTTGTAAGGCTGTACCAGTACCCCAGTTTTAGTGGCCCTCATGCTGCACTGGCTAACAAAAGCTTCTTTAAGGCTGATAAGGTGACAATGCTGTGGAATAAAAAAGGTATGTTAACATGTTCCGTGTCTTTTTATCATTAAGCAGTTTATTATTGATTTATCAAATTTGTCAAATTTCCTTTCATTAAAAACCTGCGCTTTCCTAATACAAAATCAGATATGCTGTCTGTTAACCCTGGTTAGAATTTTGATAATTGCTCTAGTTTCGTTTGCCTTTTTAAAGTAATTCAAACTTCTTAATTTTATAGCCACTGCTGTGTTAGTAATTGCTAGTACGGATGTTGACAAGACAGGAGCTTCTTATTATGGAGAACAAACCCTACACTACATTGCAACCAATGGAGAAAGTGCTGTGGTGCAATTACGTAAGTACTTCACCCATGGCTCTTTGGTAGAATGCCATCTACTGGATATGAATGGAAACTCTTAACCTAGTAATGGGAAATTATATATTTTCAATATTTCAAGATGGACTCCAGAGATCTGCAACTGTGTATACTCATGTTGCTAAAGTAAAACTTCTGTTTAATGAAGCCAGCCTAGCTAAGCTTGGAGTTGTTGCCATAGGTTGGCTGCAGGGTAACTTACAGACTCAGAGTCAGCTGACCAAGTTGTTTGCAGATGGTTGCTCACTGTTTCAGTGAGGGAGTACCCACACTAATGAAATCATGGATTCTTAAAAGTATTGAAGAAATAAACAGAACTCTTAAAATTCTTTTTATCTAAACAATGTAAAATATTCCCCAAGCATTGTTTATGTTAGCATTATAAATTTAGAACCAAGTTATTCCCAACTCTTTGTTAGAGGATCTGAAATTTGTAAGTGGTCATTATTTTACTGCTAAATAAAAGAATTATTTCAAAAACTAGCAAATAGTAGTTTGTTACAAAGGCAGGTTAAATAGTGAGATTAGAATAAAATTGAAAAGTATCTTTTAAACATTTGCAGTATGTCAAACATTGTGCCAAGTTCTAGGAATACAACTAGAAAACAAACATTCTCTGATCTTAAAGTGCTCATATTCTAATTGGGAGAGATAATTTATAAGAAAGTACAGCAGCAGTGCAGGTTGTGAGGGCCAGGGGTTCTTGGTGGGCATCAATGGGAAGGGCAGATCCAAGTAAGATTTGGGTGGGGGCCATTGGGGTTCCCTTGTCTTCCAGTAGACTGTACACTTCAGAGCCTGGTGTCAGTTTCTGTATGGGTGGGTGTCTGCATGAGCAAAGGACTAAACTGACGACTGGCCTTGGAAATGCCCTGCCATCGTTCATTAATAATAAGAATAGTAGCTGTGATAGGGATATAAGGTTTATAAAGCACTTTTCCTGTATTTTCTAGATTTAGCCAAAAAGCAGTATAATCATTCTGTCACCTATTTCAAATTTTTCATATATATAGTAAGGCAACTCAACTCTGTCAAATTGCTGTGGACCACTTTAATAGAGCTTGAAGCACATTAAGATCACATAGCCCCTATTAGAAGAATTGGTGATGGGGCGTGTGTGTGTGTGTATGTGTGTAAATTTCATTGGTGCAGGAAACTCCTGGTACAGTGCAGTGTTGTGCCCATATCTGAACCCCCCCCATATGTGTGAGGCTTATTCACTAACTGCACTGCTTCTCATTGCTAACAGTAACCCGCCAGCACTTAGGACTTGAATCCTGAAACTTTTTTCTCTCAGAAATATTCTGTTGCCATATTTATTCAAGTAGTTTTACTAGCTGACATGTTCCTGGACATGCTCTTTTGGGTTTTTTAATAAATGTGGTTTTTTATTAATAACATAGATTTTATATTTTTCTTCTAGCAAAAAATGGTCCCATATATGATGTAGTATGGAATACCAGTTCCACCGAGTTTTGTGCCGTTTATGGTTTTATGCCAGCCAAAGCTACAATTTTCAATTTGAAATGTGATCCTGTGTTTGATTTTGGAACTGGTCCTCGGAATGCAGCCTACTACAGCCCTCATGGAAATATATTAGTACTTGCTGGGTTTGGAAATCTCCGGGGACAGATGGAAGTGTGGGATGTTAAAAACTACAAACTTATTTCCAAACCAGTGGCTTCAGATTCAACGTACTTTGCCTGGTGCCCAGATGGAGAGCATATTGTAACTGCTACATGTGCTCCAAGGTTACGCGTTAGTAATGGATACAAGATTTGGCATTATACTGGCTCAATTCTACACAAATATGATGTCCCATCCAATGCAGAAATATGGCAAGTATCTTGGCAGCCATTTTTGGATGGAGTATTTCCAGCAAAAGCAGTAACTTACCAAGCAGTACCAAGTGAAGTGCCAGAGGTGGAGTCTAAGGTTGCAACAGCTTACAGACCTCCAGCCTTAAGAAACAAACCCATAACTAGCTCCAAGCTGGTAAGTTGAAAGATTTGTGTACTTGATAAATGCTTCTTGAATTGACTTGACTCAATTTCAAAAGGTGGAACTAGAAACAATGTGGGAAAATTGCAAAGAATGACTTTAGGCTTAGTGACGATTGGGATGAGTTCTCTTGGCAGCAGTGCTTAGAAAACCACTTGTCAGCTGTGTCCAAATGGTGATGCCTTTTATGTATGTTTTGGACTAGAGTCCTTCAGTTTTAAAATTTTGTGATTTTTTTTTTTTTTCCTGAGCCTTTAGCTGTTCAGTTTGAAAATATTTTTATTTTCGTAAAAACCTAGCCTCAATAATAGTGGGTAACTAGGAAAGCTGCTGTTCACTACAGGAACAAATGGTGACAGTACTATATGTGAGAGCCCCAGATACCTCAACATGCCAAAAAGTAGCTCTTTTAGAGAGCATCCTTGTCCCCATTATCAAATAACTTGTCTCTTAAGAGTGACTTAATTGGCCTTGTGAACTCCCTGGGAATGGTTTGCCCTATGTGGCTTCTTGTAAACAGCAGTTAAGACTGAAAATGCATTGTTATTTCTGGGGTTTCTGTTGAGCCAGATGATTTCATAGTAGTTGCTGGGTGATGGCCCCATCTTTATTGTTGTGTTTGGGGAAAGCACAAGTGTCACACAGCCCTGCCTTCTGAATCTTGGAGAGTCATGGGAGGTCGTAAGGGATAGGAAGTCTTCAAGGTGCCTGGATCCTTGTCATCTTGTACATGGGAGTTAGCTTGAAGCTTCCCATGATGACCTTTCAGAACAAAGCTCACAGAGCTCTTCCCACTCAGTCTTTCTTGCTTCTCCCATTCTAAAGTATGCTCCATTTTTTTGGTGAACATTTCTTATTTCTCTTACTAATTTTCTGGAAAAGAGACTTTCCTTTTATGTCTTTTCATCTCTGGCACCTGGTACCAACACCTTGTCTGAAAAAGATGCTTAATGAATGGTGATTACATAATTAATTTTTTCCCCTGGTCATATTTTGTTAACCTATAAAAGTACTTAAAGAGGCTGAAAATTCAAACCTCCTCCTTTTTAATGAGCTTTACATTTTGCGTGTCTCCTGGAGAGAGATGAGAGTAGACCTTGCTTAATGTACAGAGGATGAGTTAGATCTTCCCCAGTTCAGAGGTACACAATGATTCCAAGTTAGACCACCTTGCAGGAATGGTATCAGGCCACCAGGCCATAGTTCAGAACTTCACATAGTGGATGCATTCCTAAGAATAATCAGTGAAGTCAGTTCTTTTTCCCCCAAGTTGAATAATTTTAGCTAACTCAGCTTGCTGTCATTTTGTAATGCAGAAAATTTTCCATCAGTGCCCAATGTCCTTGTTATGTGATATACAAAAGAAGTACAAATAGTCTGTTCCTGCTTTATATTTATGTAGATCTAAGCTTTAATTTAACTTAAACATCAAATAAATCTTTTTTCACCTGCTTAAAGAGAAATATTCTCAATACTAGATAACATTCTGGTGGCTGAAAGAGTTAATTAAATCTTCCCAAGTTTTACCTTCTATAAATAGTTTTTTATTGACTCCTGCTGCTTTGACCCCATTCTCAGATTTTTCAGCATTCAGCACTTTCTTTATAAGTTTTATTTAGACTAGAACTGAATTTGCAGAAACAGCAGAATAGAATGGATGAGAGGACTTGGAACCAGGAATTCTGAATTCCACTTCTCCCTTGAATAGTCCCTAGCAGTGGTCACAAGCAGAGGCACAGTTGCTTCATCTGTGAAGAATAGAGTGAATGCAGCTGTTTAGCTCTGTTAAGACAGAAGCTTCTAACTTTGCTCATTCTGTTATAATAACAATCACTTTTCACATTTATAGGATGCTTTAAGGATTTTCAAAAAACATTCTTCATAATAATTTTGTGAGGCAGATAATGTAAGCATTTCTATCCTGATTTCACAGAGTACATGTATAAGAGACAGAGATACTTCTCTGTGGTGGAAAATCCGGGCAAATAGGCCATTTTACTGCAGCCCTTTGTGACCTAAAGTGCTTATCGCTTTAGAGACTTCACAAGTCTGTTCCTTGACCACCAATGTAGATGTTGGTGTCAAAATGTGGCCTGTGTGCTTGGTAGGAGGATGGTCATTTTCCCTCATTTTGTACTGTTCTGGTTCAGTCTTTCTTACCCTTGTCCACTCTCCATGACTCTGTTTGGGGTTTTCTTGGCAAAGATTCTGGAGTGTTTGCCATTTCCTTCTCCAGCCCATTTTACAGATGAGGAAACAGATAAAACAGGATGAAGGGACTTGCTTGGGGTCACACAGTTGATAAGTGTCTGAGGCCAGATTTGAATTCAGGAAGTGAAATCTTCCCTCCAGGCCTGTTGCTCTATGCACTGTGGCGCCCCCTGGCTGCCCAGTCATCCTTAGATAAAACCCTTGAATTGGTTTTTAGCTTCATGAAGGAAGCATCCATGCAGTACAGACAACAAGGGAGTGATTGCATTGAATTTATGCTAATTTGTAAGTGAGTCTCAGTTTACTCCTTCTCTCCCAGTGGGGTCTTATAACTTTTATTTGTAATCCCTTAGGCCATCTCAGTCTTCCTGACCTTTATCTGGTCACTGGACCCAGATGTTCTGGAGGGGACAGGGAGGGGGATGACCTTGCCCAGCCTCCCTCATTTAAGTCCAGTTCACTTGCAGGTCACAGCATCCCCTCTCTGATGTCACAGTCCTCCTTGAGAACCAAGGACAAGCAACAAGGTCACCCTCTAATCTCAGATTTTAAAAGGAAAGATCTAGTAAATTGGCTAACTTTTTATGCAATGAAAGTGAGTGAGTGTGCTTTATATTTGAAGTTTAAGGCCTCAGCAACAAGAAAAGGCCTCCCCGGAAGTTATTCCTGGTATCTGATTTCATAAAAATCAGATGTCAACAGAATTACTAAGAAAAACTCTATTGTTTCACAGAAGGAAGTGAATTCTGCCAGCTCTCATATAGCTGAGAGGTATCATATGTTAGCTTGGATGAAAAGCCTAATTAAAGCCATTCTGCCATTTGGAATATTTTAACTGCTGATAAAAGTTCTTCAATGTCTGTTAGTTCTTACTGTTTCAGAAGCACCCATGGTTTTGTCATTGTAAGTATGCTTTGCCTCCATGTAGATAGCTGATAACCTTGACATGCCTTGTGTCATTGAAAAGTTGCTCCAGCCAAGAAAAGCATCCCTTGATGACTTAGGCCCAAGGGTACCTGAGCCATTGGAACTTTTGCTGGACCTTTCCTCAAAGCTTCTCTGGTTTGGGAGACCTGCCAGAGCTTTGCTGGTGCTCCCTGGAGACCCCAGAGTCGCCTCCGGGTCACAGCAAAGTGACTGATGAGCTCTTTTACTTTGTAGTCTAAAGAAAGTAAATCAACAAAATCACATGTTCTGTGCGGAAATGGGTATGATGCCCTGGAATCCACAGTGCAGGGTTTGCGTTTCCTGATGGTTGTTGTCTGTTTCCTGTAGCATGAGGATGAACCACCTCAGAATATGAAACCGCCATTATCTAAGACAGCTCTGAAAAATCAAAGAAAACATGAAGCCAAGAAAGCTGCCAAGCAGGTACCGTGGCCGCCGTCGCTCCGGGACTCTGGGGTTGGTGGGCTCGGAGCTGGTCTTTCACCTGAGATGAGAGACATTGAATGTGTCCTTTAATTGAGAAAGAAAATTTTGAATGACACCAATAATACAAGATTCAGAAAGCATAGGATTTTGTGTCAGGAAGGTACCAAAAATATTTTCAAGTGAAATCATAAAATGAAAAACACAAAGACATAAAGCCCAACACTCCCTACATGGACTGAGATAATTAGTACCTTTCCAGTTGTGAAGGTTGGACTTGGACTTATCCCAGCATCTTCTTGTTGCAAGGGCACAGATCATCTGGCTTAACCTGCACCTGTGCTCATGACGTCCCTCAGGGCTAGGCCCCTTTCTCCAGTTCAGCCCCTTTTGGCGCACATTGATGAGATGGCTATCTGAAGTCAGCCCCCCTCGGGAGTCTTGAATTCCAGCAAGACTTTATATGGGGGACCCATGGCCTTGGTCTTGTTAACTTCCAGTTACAGGCCACAAAACATAGTAGCTGCCAGATACCGAATTAAAGGAGCCAATTGGGTAATTGGTGGCAGTAAGCTCAATCAGTTTGACCAACAGGTTCAGCTAGAAGCATTTCTTTTTGTTAGGCAGATATCTTCCTGTTCACACCCTTAATTTATATTTCACAGTATATAAAAAATAAAGTCACATTTTGATTTCTACATTTTGGACATCTGGACTACGGTGGTTAAATGTAGTGTTTCTGTTTTCTTGGACCATTGTGTAACAGATAAATTCTTACAGGAAGCCAGAAACGAAGGCAGTCAGGATTTGACCCTTAATCCAACTCCACAGCAGAACCCCCCACGGAATGTCTCTCTGCCAACATCGGGAGACCCTGAGGTAGACAAAAAAATCAAGAACCTGAGAAAGGTAAGGGGCTTCTCCCTAAAAGGACAAACAGAAATTGCCCGAAAGGAAGGTAGGGAGGATCATGGGATGACGGGGCTTTCTCACAGATGGAGGGGCTGGGGAGTAGATGAGAGAAGCTTGGACTTATCCTGGGCTGTGACATTATAAGGGAAGGAGGCTCTGGTTTTGGGCTCATCCCCAGTGACTGACCAGGTTCCATCTTACATCCAGCACGTTTGCCAAATACTGTGCATTTGTGCAGCCATCGGGCCCAGGCCATCTTGCCCTAGTGTTACAGCCAGTGGGATGGCCTAAGCATGACTGGCCATTTGGGTCTGAGAAATGGAAGCCGAGAGGTCAATGAGGTACCCAGACTCCCCGTCGCTTAGTGGGAGTGACACTGTCCCTGGAAGCAGGTGCCTCGGCTCTCTAGGGCTTCTCACTGTTCATTCTCACCTGGGGAACTCCCTGGGAGCGTTTTGATGCTGGGTTTAGTTGGAAGTTTGGGAATGTTGGGATGGGGGTCACATCCTCAGCCACTGGGCGCCCTCTAGAGGCCAGGAAGTCCTAGAGCAAGGAGTGTGGCTACAGCTGTGGAGATAGAAGGTGGGTTCTGCAAACTGCCCTTTATTTTTTAATAATAGCTTTTTATTTACAAGATATATGCATGGGTAATTTTTCAGCCTTGACAGTTGCAAATCCTTTTGTTCCAACTTTTCCCCTCTTTCCCCTCACTCCTTCCCTCAGATGGCAGGTTGACCGATACATGTTAAATATGTTACAATATAAGTTAAATACAATATATGCGTACATGTCCAAACAGTTAATTTGCTGTATAAAAAGAGTTGGATTTTGAAATAGTGTACTATTAGCCTGTGAAGGAAAATCAAAGACGCAGGCGGACAAAAATATAGGGATTAGGAATTCTATATAATTGTTCATAGTCATCTCCCGGAGTTCTTTCCCTGGATGTAGCTGGTTCAGTTCATTACTGCTCTATTGGAACTGTTTTGGTTCATCTTCATTGTTGAAGAGGACTGCCCTTTATTCTAACCTTGCCGTCACTCATTATCTCAAGACTCTTGAGGCTCCCGAAAATATTTTAACATAACTGAAGAAAATTTACTTTCAGGGAAATATTTCTAGTTGAGTGCTTTTCCAAAAGTAACAGAAAGGTGTTGCACATGTACTTATGAGGTTCCTTCCCCATGATGGTGCTAGAAGATTTCCTCTGGAGTTTTTATTCATGCCGCCAGTGTTCTCCTCTAACTTATATCGGTTTCTGTTGTATTTGTGGTTACTGTTAGTTGTAGATGCTCCTATCTTCCTATGGAGTGGAGCAGAGCCACTTGATGGGCACTTCATAGGGTACCCAGGGATTCTGGAGTGACATCTGGAACCAAGGAAGAGAGGTTCTGTTTTATGTGGCTTATTCTGGCTTACGTGGCTTTCTAAAAATTGCTTTGTTCCCCCCTCAGATTCAGATAGCTTCTTTTAAACTTTGTATTTTGTAAATAGCTTGTTACATTTTTTTACATTGCCATTGATACCTAAACTTTTAAAAAATGTACTCCCTCCTGGTCCTTCTGCTACAGTACTTTGATTTAAACAAAACAGGATGACTGAATTTCAGATCTTTTTTAAAAATCAGTTTGTATGTAATGATAAGTCTTCTAACACTTTTTTCTTTCCCCCCCCTTTAATCTCGTTGTTTGATTTTAACAGAAACTGAAAGCAATCGAACAATTGAAAGAACAAGCAGCTAGTGGTAAACAGCTTGAGAAAAATCAGGTATTACCTTCTGTCTTCTTTTGGGGTTATAGTTCTTTTTTAGCTTACTTTTCTAAAATAGTTTGTCAGCTAGGAGCATATAAATTCTTTTTTTGTGTGTGGTTTATTTTGGCATGTTCTTAAAACACATTTTTTTCTTTAAAAAAAAAAAATGACTACAAATAATTTTACAAGTCAAATTTCACTCTCTTCCATTGAAGTCCTATACCAGTGCCTTGATGTGATTTGGAGGCGATCCTGGATGAAACCATTATTGAAGGCTTGAGGCTGGTGGCAGTAGATTTATATCCAGCCCCCATAGACATATAGGTATAGATACATGTATACCTGTATGTATGTTAATTTGCATAACACATTTACATGTATCATGAGAATATCTAAAGATCATCTGCAGAGGAAAATGGGGAGAATTGCCAGAGCCATCTGTCACCGTCTGGTCTGTCACTGAAAAGCATTTCAATTTTCTATTCATTTTTTTTATTGACCTTGAGATGCATGGGCCCCTCCATGCCTTCTTCACCACTTGCCCTATGTGGGTCCCTTGTATAACTGGCCCACGCCCAGCCTTCCTAACAGTTTTTCTTAGCCACAGGATGCAGCTCTGCTCTCTCCCCTCCTCTATGTAAAGGCCAGAAGAGGAGGCCATATAGGCAGGCTGGACTCTTCTTTCTTACTGGGGCATTAATAGAATGTATATGCAGAAAACATGATTAAATTGGAGTTTTAAAACTCAATTTTTAGAAATCTTCAGCCCAATAATATTTTGAAATTTTTCTTTAGATGGAGAAGATCCAGAAAGAAAGTGCCCTTCTACAGGAGCTGGAAGACTTGGAGTTGGGTGTTTGAAGTTTTGTGGAAAATCAGTTACCTGAAATCAGTGCAAATACATTCTCTGTATTAAACTTACTAGAATAATTAATTTTTTTTTGTTTCAAATGGCTGAGTCCACACACCTGTACATATTTGCTGTTCATCTATATTTCTAACCATTTATCTTAAAATTTGTGCATGTGGGAAATTATTTAATAATGTTTATTAATTAAATTTTCATTTCCTAACAAAAACAGATATAGAAATGCTTATGATACAAATTAATATTAAGTATCAAAAAAAAGCATGTCAGTTGGAAAGTATATAAGTCTGACAGCTTGAAGATCCCATGCAAAAAAATTGCAACAGAACCCAACTGTTCAGTTATTTTCAATTTCTACAGAACTAAAATTTAATAAATAACATTTTAAATTTAAAAATTTTGGTTTTGTGTTAGATCAAAAATAAGAATTCTTTTAATTATTTTACAAAGTATGTCCTAAAATAAATTTGTATCTCCAAACACTCAGAATGATTCTCTATATCAGATCATCTCAATATCAGAAATATGATGGGTACTCCTGTAATCCTTGCTACTAGAGGAGACCAATGCTAGTGAATCTCTTGAATCTGCAAGTTCTAAACTGCCACAGAGTTACAACAGGTACAATGCCTGTATTAATTCTGGCATTATGATAGTAAACCCATTTCAGGGTGCACAGGGTCCCCAGCCTGATGAGGGGAGGGCTATATACCCAGACCAGAGCTCCTGTACTATGGTGAACTATAAGCCAGAGCAGCAGCTGCCCTGTAAACATTGCAGGGAGAAGAGTCACTAAAAGAAGAACTTTTAGCAAATTGTTTCCAAAGCTTTACACTAAATTGTTTCACAGGGCTAATACTTACATCTTATCTTTGAATTTTCTTCTATTCCTTCCTATCCCCCACTTAGTAGTATTTTATTTTTCCCAATTACTTGTCAAGATGGTTTTCAACATTTATTTTTATAAAATTTTCCAAATTTTTCTTCCTTCCTTCTCTCCCTCCCCAAGACAGCAAGCATCTGAAATCTGCTTGCTGTTATTTCTTATATCACAACTGTATTTGATTACATTTATAGACCACAACTTGTTCAGCCATTAATTGATGGGCATCCTCTAAATTTCCAGTTCTTTTCCACCACAAAAAGAGCTGCTCCTAAATATTTTTATGCATGTAGATTCTTTTCCCTTTTTTGTGATCTCTTTGGGACACAAATCTAGTAGTGGTAATGCTGGATCAAAGGGATAGATGTGGTGTGATACCTCAGAGTTGTTCTAATTTGCATTTTTGTAATCAGTGAATTAGAGCATTTTTCATATGACTGTGTTTGAATTTTCAAAACAGAACATTTTATACCAAGCAACATACTTCAGGCCATCAAGATCTGATTTCTTCAGGTTACTACTCCTTCCACCAGCAGATGCCCCATCACAGAGACTTAATGGGCAACCAGCAAACACGTCTGAAGTGAATAGATTGGTTATGTTTACAAACAAAAGACTAGATTGAAGAAGAGTCTTTCTGGTGTTCTCTTTCCAGTAGTAAACTTTCCAGTAGTACCTTATAAACAATAGACAACCAATTTCAAAACACACAAGCAGTGCCTTTCTCAAATTCTGACCCCTTCGGTGCTGTGGGAGAGCCTTCAGCAGCCTCGAAGGTTATTCTGATGGAGTTGGAAAGGCTCATAATGTGAGTCCATCACTTGGGTCTGCTTTTCAGGGAGAGAGAGGATCACCATCAGAAAGCTTTTTTTTTTCAGCACAGTGACTCATGAAACGTTAAAAGTACAACATGACCTTCCACCTCCTGGGTCCCTCTTTCTATAACCCATATTGATTGGAATTGATTGGTAAAAAATGGAACAGAGAATGCTAAACTTGGAAAGCCTTAGATCATCTATAAACTTGGATTTAGTTCAGCCTCATCACCTCATCAGGACCGTGGTGATGGCCCTCTAGTAGCCTTCCTGCCTCGCCTCTCCACTCTATCCTTTATGAAGAACAGTGATTTTCCTGATGTACCGTCACCTCCTGAGCCTGGCCCTGCTACACCATGAACTGTAATGGCCCCTGCTTCTTCTAGGACCAGTTATCAACCCCACCCTGCCTCTCCACTGCTGGCATTATTTCCCACTCCACGTGGTGTGCCAGCTTACCTGCTGTTTCTCACCTCTTCTGCTTCTCCCCATACCAAGATGCTCTCCTTCCTCACTTCCTCCTCCTAGAATTTTTGGCTCCCCTCAAGGCACGGCTCAAAAGCCATTTTTGTAAGAGTCTTGTCCTGTCTCCCAGCTGCGAACGCCTTCTCCAAGGATGCCATCCACTTACCTACCGTATCTTACCATGTGTCCATGTTAACAGGTAGTCTTTGCCATTCAATTGTGAGTTCCTTGAGGACAGATTGTTTTTACATACTTTTTTGTATCTACATGCCTGGCACAGTATCTGGCATATAGGAGATGCTTAATAAATATTGGTTGATCGGTACTGTAAATGAGTAGTCTTTGGCTAAAGATTGAATTGCTACAAAACTGATATTTTAACTATAAATGAAGCTAAAAAGGTGCAGCTAAAGGGAGGGGCAGTGGAAAAGTTCTTATTTGTCTCAAAGTGAACAAGAAAGTTTCTGGGACATTTGCCCTTTTGCCTGGTAGTGTTTGTGATCATAAATACACCATGAAGTTATGTACTAACCCCCATTGCAGGGACTGAAAATGAAAAACATAAATCAATATACTATGTGAAGCTTTAAGATTTTCATTAGGATTTTATTTTGAACTTAAATACCAAATAAAATGGGCATTTTCATAGACATGGAGCCCACAAAGGGGCTATATCATGAAACTACAGTTTTCTTGGCTATAGGATGTGAGTGCTGGACTCCTAATCAGGAAGGCCTGAGTCTGAATCCTTCTTCAAACACTTGAGTAGCTGTGTGACCCTGCACAAGTCACTGGACTTCTGCCTTCCTCAGTTTTCTCAGTCGTAAAAAGAGGCTTACAAAAGCACCTACTTCACAGAGTTGTGAGGATAAATTATATCATGTCAAGTGCTTTCTAAACCTTCACGTGTCCTCTAAACATTGGTTATTCTTATGTAAAGCTTATATGGATAGTCCTTAAAACTTATATAGTAAGTTCATTTTACAATTTTCAAAGCTGTTCTGCCTATCTGTGCATCTTTCTGGCCTTTGTGCATTTTTCATTTAAAAAAAAATGATTCAATCACCCTTGTTTCTTTTTATTCTTTTTGTAATTCTATCCCTAATCTATTTCTCCCTCTCAAACCCAGCAATTGAGTGGTAGGAGAAGAAAAATGAAACTTTTTTTTTTTAATGCATAAGTTTTAAAAATTCCATATCCTGTCAATATATTCTACACTCTCTTGAGTCTATCCATCACCACTATGGTTAGCAAGTGGGATAGTAGGCTTCTTTATTGGTCTTCTGAAGTCATTGTCATTGCATTCATCGGTATGCTCAAATCTTTAAAAGAGGCTTTTCTTCATAAAAGTGGCTTCTTCCACTTATTTTATCAGTTCCTATTGGTCTTGCCAGGTTGTCCCAAGACCGTTTTATTATTCCTTGCAATACAATAATTATTATATTCATGTACCATAATTTTTTAACCATTATGTGAAAACCCCCTTCATTTACAGCTTTTTGATAGTGCAAACAGCCACAAAAATATTGGTATATATGGGTGCTCTTATTCTTTGATCTTGAGGTGTAGATCCAGTAGTGATGACACTGGGTCAAAGAGTGTTCACAGTTTGATTTTATTAGAACCTCAACAAGTCAGAGCTCCAATGAACAGCACGTTAATGTACCTGTTCTCCAGTGATCCCTCCCAACCTTTCTCATTTTCCTTTCTTGTCCCCTTTGCCAATATGACGAGTACCTCAAATATACATCCTTTTAATTACTGACGATTTGAAGCATTCCACCCCAACATGCCTTTATTAGTAACTTGTATTTCTTTGTAAATTGCCCATTCATAGTCGTTTACCTTTTGGGGATCAACATATATTTTGAATCTGATAATTTCCATGGGAAGGTGGAGAAAAATAAGTGGACAAAAAAAACCAATCTCCAATTCTTAGAAAAGTTTAAATGATAAAAAGTAATATAATATATTTAACATCTACTGGTCATCCTGCCATCTAGGGGAGGGAGTAGGGAGTGGGGGGAAGGAGGGGAAAAATTGGAACAAAACGTTTGGCAATTGTCCATGCTGTAAAATTACCCATACATATAACTTGTAAATAAAAAAGCTATTTTTTTAAAAAAAAAAAGTAATGTATAATTAACACAATGCTCATTATGTGCCAAAGACTACAATGATTACTTCATTAGATCCTAACTATACTGGGAGGTAGCTGCTATTACCCCCACTTTACAGATGAGGAAACTGAGGCAAATAAGTTAAATGACTTACTCAGAGTCCCTTAGGTAATAAGTGTCTGAAATCAAATTTGAACTCGGTTCTTCCTGACTCCAGACCTGCCAAAATAGCCTCTTAGCTGCCAAAATTAGTAGGGAGAGTCCAGGAAACGGTTTAAGCAGCAAATATTTGAGCTTGTCACAGAGGGAGAGGAGTCAGCATGGAACTACACCAGTGTGGGGTATGAGCTCAGTGGGTGATTTTGAAGAACCTTGTCTCACAAAGAAATGGAAGATAAATGTTTTGTAAGAGAACTTGGCATGGACTCAGACAAGCCAAGTTATTCTCACCATCATTTGGAATAGCTGTGCTTTAAAGTTAGCATGGAGCTTCTCATAAATCATTTCATTTACTGGTAGAAAAACAGACATAAAAAGGAATAGATACGCTAGCCTTTCTATGTCTCTAACAAATCATGGAAAGTCAGGAATCTCAACAAGTCAGGGATCAAAAACTAGGAAAACGGCAATAGCCATTAAGAAGATGAAGTTGGGAAAAGAAGCCAGAATCAACCTCTTGAAAGGGACACATTTTGAAAGCATTTGGCATTCAGTTTTCAATGTTAAGATTACCAAAGAATAACACAACTAGAGAGACAACTTTAAAAAACACCAGTAACTACAGATCCCCATATGTCTCTCATGTCTTTCAGAGTGTTATAGGAATAGTCTCCCAATGTGGATGAAGCGTTAAGAAAAAAGGGAATCGATTTCTGTAGGTTAACTCTTTCCAGTAGACCTCATATTCACTCTCATGCAGTTAAATGACATGTAGAGAATATAAGACTCCATTTCGCTTGAAAAGCTACTTTTATCCTCAAACAGAGGGTCTCCCAAGCATGCTAAGGTGGTCATTTTCTTCAAGGACACATTGTGTTGTGCCATAAAACGGGGAAATAGTCTCATTGCAAGGGTCCAATAGCATATTCGTGCATTTCTTGCATAAAGTCCAGAAATAAAAATTTCTAGGAAAACTTTTCAGATGCTCCTGTTTGCAGATAACATTGTGCTTGCTTCTATTTCCCCTACAAAGACAAATCACTTCGTTGTTTGCCTTAATGAGCTGGAGAAGGAAATGAGAAAGCGCTGCAGTGTGTTTGCAAAGAAACCCTCCAAAAAGGGCCACAAAGGATCAGATATTGCAACAATTGAACAATAAGGCTTAACTTTACCTTGCTTGTTTGAAAGGAATTGATCTAACCATTCTGAAAAGCAAAAAACAGTGATGGAAGAAAATACACTGTTTAAATTATGTTTAATTGGACAAGGAGCCAATTTAATCCATCCTCATGTGTATTTTTGACATGTTGTAAATAGGTAGTGAACAGATCCCAACCCTCCAGGGGTATACATTCTCTTAGAGAAATGGCATGTGTATGTACACAAGTATACACATGTGTGTACATGCACATATACCTATGTGTATATATACATATAAACTTACAATATGTATATACACATATGGCTATGTAATATATAGAAAAAAATGGGAGAGCAGTAAAATCTAGGATCAGGAAAGACCACATAAAAAAGGGTGCTTGTATTGAGATTTGAAAGAAGTGAGGGACGGATTATTTGAGACATTTTAGATAGAAGAAACTGGGAGTGAAAAGGCATGGAGATGAGAGGGTGAGAAACAGATAAAGACCAGTTTAGTTGGATTGTAGAGTGCAGGAATGTAAACTGTGCCTTGGGAGGTATGTTGCAGACAGGTTTTAAGATCTTTAAAAATCAAACAAGTTGATACTTATACTTGGCAGAAGTTAAGGGAATATGTGCATATATATATATATATATATATATATATATATATATGTGTGTGTATATATATATATACATCCATACCTACACACACACACACACACACACACAGAGCTGTCTGCCAAAGACATGCGCATAATCAGAAAGAAAGGCAGTAACTGGTATTTTGAAGAGTCTAAGGAAAGTTATCAAGGTTTGGCTTTCTTTACTTTGTTGTTATTGTTCTAACTCTGAAGAAAGAAAGAAGCTGTGAGTTTCCTGGGAAAGAACAGAAGTCATATGAACATTAGTTCTCTGAATCATAGAGATTAGCTAGTTGGAGAGAGAGCTGAAAACCAGCTATGGTGAGGAGTCTGGCCTCAAGGGTTTCTGCTTAAACGTTCAACAACCTGTTCTCTGAGGGAGAAGTTTAATGTGCTTTTCTGCATTACTTTTTTAAGTCTAGGCACTTGATAGAATGATAAATCAAGCCCTGATTTGTACATTTGCCAATTTCTGGAGTATAATTATTCACAATGAAAATTTCACAATTGGCTCATGGACTTTTTTGAGCTGCTTCCAGCACATCCCTGCCCGGACCATAAAAAGCATCCAGCTGATGCCTAAAGCACAATCTAAAATGGTAAGTGGGAGCTAATTTCAGAGAAAAGGCTCTGGGGGTAGAGACAGGAGACCCCCAAAGTGGGCTTTAAGCCAAATCTTAGAAGAAGCTAGGGAAGCAAGGGGATGGGGGAAGAGAGCATTCTAGGCAGGGAAAAGAGCTGGGGAAAATGCACAGTCCAGAAATAAATTGTCAGGTGCAAAGAACAGTGAGAGTGTGGTTGAATTATAGAACGATCCTTCAAGCAATCCACACATACTGTGTACTCAAGGACCTTCATGGCTCCGGTTGTTCTCCTCTGAACAGTCCATGTGATGGATGCCCGTCCTATACTCTGGTGCCCAGAACTGAATACAGTGCTCCAGACTGGTGTCCCCAGGGCAGGTGTTTGCCTGATTCCTGGTAGTGATAACCCTCAATAAGACCCAAGATTGCATTGGCTTTTTGGTTCCAGCAAAGCTCAGTTCATATCTCCAGAATTTACTCCTTATCTCTGTTATATTTATTTTACTAGTTTTTGTTGTTGAAATTCCACCTCCCCCCAAGGCCCAAGGAGCTTTTCAGACAAGACAGCCCCTGAATGGAGGCAGGCAGCCCATAGCCCACAGCCCTAATCCTGTAAAATCCTAAATCTCATCCCAGACAGTGACTGAGAAGTCCAATAAGCCACTACAGTAGTATGGCAGAACTGCACAGAAACACCAGCCAGGAGCCCCTGGGCTTTAGGAAGGGAGGGCAGCCAGGAGAGCCGGCATCAGCACCCATGGAGAGGAAAGCAGCCAGTGTGATCACAGCCAGCAGCGTCCCTGGAGGACGGCTCCAAGAAAACCCCAAGGCAACTGTGGTCAAACCCCATTGGGGACCTTGGAAGGCCGGCCACCAACGCACTCCAGGGGTCCTCAAACTAAGGCCCGTGGGCCAGATGCGGCAGCTGAGGACGTTTATCCCCCTCACCCAGGGATATGAAGTTTCTTGATTTAAAGGCCCATAAAGCAAAGTTTTTGTTTATACTATAGTCCGGCCTCCAACAGTCTGAGGGACAGTGAACTGGCCCCCTATTTAACAAGTTTGAGGACCCCAGCAAACGGAGAATGGCTCAGGTCCTCACCACCCTGTCCTAAAGAAACAGCTCCTGACCCTCAGCATTCAGGGGAGCCTAATTCCAAAGGGCGCCAGTCAAGGCGAGTGGATGGGACTTGGACAGCCAGTTGGTAAGTGTGAGGCCGGACCTGAACCTGGAAAAATGAAGCTTCCTCACCCCAGCCCCTGCCCCCTAACTGCTTCATCTTCCTCAGGCGCTCGTAGGATCCTGGACAAATCACTTCCTTGTTTGCCTTGTCTGGAGAAGGAGCCGGAGAAGGAAATGAGAAAGCGCCCCGGTGTCTTTGCAAAGAAACCCCCCAAAGGGCCACAAAGAATCAGACATGATGCAGCAATTGAACAGTAAGGGTTAATTAATTTTATCAAAACCACAGTCCTCACATGACCAGAAGAGGGCACCAAAGAGTGGTGTACAAAGGACAAAGGAGGGAATTGGAAATTCCTGGGACCTGCAAATTACCCAGTGATCCGGATAAAATATGAGCCCTTCTCTCTTTCCTTTCAAAGCCAAGTGGCCTTCTTTGCTATTTATACTCTGTGCAACCTTCTATAAGCTGGAGTCTACCTCCCCACAGTCCACTAAAAGGTACTTTGTGGTCACCAATGATCTTCCAATGATCGTCAAATGGCTAAATTCCCCAGGCTAGCCCATGAAAGGCCATTTAATCCATGGCATAATAGTTCAAGTCAACAAATATTTATTAAGTAATTACCTTATGCCAGGACAGTGCTAAGCACTTGAGAAAGAAAAAGGGGGAGAGTACCTCCCAGACCTCACAGTCTAACTGGGGAAAGAACATGAAAATAACAGTATACAAACACGACCTATACAGAATAAATTGGCAATAATTTCAGAGGAAGGGCACAAAGATTAAGGAGCAATGAGAAAGGATTCTTGTAGAACATATTACTTTAGCTGATCTTTGAAAGAAAATGGGGGGGACCATAAAATGCAGATGAGGAAGGAGAGAGTTTTAGTGGAAAGGCAAAGGAAGAAAGAAAGAAAAGTAAGAGAGAGAGACAGAGAGAGAGAG
Organism: Sarcophilus harrisii; assembly: GCF_902635505.1. Taxonomy (NCBI): domain Eukaryota; kingdom Metazoa; phylum Chordata; class Mammalia; order Dasyuromorphia; family Dasyuridae; genus Sarcophilus; species Sarcophilus harrisii. The sequence goes on along the minus strand of NC_045428.1, from coordinate 42,144,880 downwards.
AGAGAAAGGGAGGGACGGAAAAAGAGAGAGACAAGAGAGAGACAGACAGACAGACACAGAGAAACAGAGAGAGAGCGAGGGAAGAAGGAAGGAAGGAAGGAAAGAAAGAAGGAAAGAAGGAAGGAAAGAAAGAAGGAAAGAAAGAGAGAAAGAAAAAAGGAAAGAAAGAAAAAGAGGAGAAGAGAAGGGTGAGGAAGAGGAGTCAGTTTAAGCCACTCAGAAATAGTCACAACTAGATTAAAAAGAAGTGAATTTGGAAAGAATAGGACAGTGGTTGAATTGGTTCACCAAGGGGTCAAGATGGGGAAGAGAAGAAAATTTCCAGGATGCTGCTTGGAAAAGAATTGAAAGATAGAGAAAGAAAGAGAGGTAATTATTAAAGGGATTTCAGAGTTCATGAAAATGGAAGTGGAGTACTTGTGGATATTGGCAAGATCAAGGCTATGTGCAGCTGAAGTGGGATGGAGCAATAGGTCATGGGAAATAATTCCTATCAACAAAGCACATCAGGGACTGAGGGGTTAGAACACAAACATGATGGTTCTGTAGATATTGATGATGAAGGAAAACGTTTGTTTTTTAAATAGTAATACTGACAGGACTGATTGAGTTTTCTTTTCCTTCTTCCATCTTCATCTATAAAGCTTCCTCTCAAGGTGGGGTCTAATTATATATCACACCAACTTTCTGCTGCTTCATTGTTCTACCATTCCTAATTACATCTTTTGCATATAAACTCCCACCCATTTCTTTCTCAGTAAGATTCTACAAACAAATTTCTATTCTAAATCTGGATTGCCCTTGGTTACCAGGTGGCTGGTTGACAAAGAGATCAAGTGTTTCTGGGATGATTGGCTTCTAGCCTCCTTTAACTTCTTCATGGCGATTGCTTTCTACCAGATAAAGAACTCTGGGGAATGGGGACTTGGAGTTGACATTTTTTCTTTATCGGCTTTCACCTCCCTCCTTTTTTCTTTCTTAGCAACAATAGTTTTAAATGGGGATCCCATTACCATTGTTGTAATCAAATGCTATAGTTTATCTTCATTCTTTCTTCTAATTGGGTGACCTCAGCTGAGAGGTATCTATATGTTCAACCGAGAAAAATGAAAAAATGAAACTACCTAGAAAACCACCAGGTCTGACATATTATGCAATATTCTACACTACACTCTACTTCCTTTTTAACAATTTACCCCAAAAAGCCCTCCATTAATGACTTTTAAAAACAGCAGCCATTTTTAGAAATAGGTGTTCTTTACATCTCCTCCCTCTCCAAAACTTTTTGTATATATGTAACCTCTCATCAAGACTAGAGACAGGAAGGGCAGTTCTCTGCAGCATGCTGAATCTCACAAAAGACATTGCCTTGGTGGAGAGACCTCCTTAGGACTTTATATGTTCATAGCACATTATAAGAGAATTCAATATGAGATTATGAATCTCCATTTCATACTGTGTTCCTTTTTTAAATAAAAGTAGTAGTTTGGGAGAGAGATTGGGCAAGTTCCTGCTTTTATTCTGCTATCTTGGCTCTAACTCCCCTCCTTTTAAAAATTATGTAATAAGTATTTTTAAAATTAAAGCATTATCAAACATATATACAGAAAATTCTCAATATTCACCCCTACAAAACCCTGTATTCCACATTTTCTTCCTTCCCTTCCCTGTGCCTCCTCCCCTAGACAGCAAGTAATCCAATATGTTAAATATATTTTTCTTCTATACTTACATAATAAATATTATACATTGTTTTCAAAATCACCCTGCTTTTCTGTGCTTCCTTCCTTCTGAGTTTTCTTTGGTTCTCTGTTGTGCACCTTTTGTTTTCTTTTTTTCCCTCCCCACCCCACACCAAAGAAGACCACCCTTACACACACACACACACACACACACACACACACACACACACACATTTGTCTGTAAGTTCTTTATCTGGAAAGAGATAGCATCAAATCATATTCTACATACTTTTATTTATCAGTTCTTTCTCTGGAGGTAAATATCATCTTCCTTCACAGGTCCTTTGTAGTTGATTTGAGCATTTATAATACTCAAAATAACTTACAAATTTGTTCTTAAACAATATTGCTGTTACTGTGTACCACATTTTCTTGACACTGCTCAATATTTCATGCAAGCCTTTCCATGTTTTCCTAAAACCAACCAATAGAATTTCATCAAATTATAGATCAAACATTTTTATCCATTCCCCAATTGATGGGCATTCCCTCAATTTCCAGTTCTTTGCTATCACAGGGAGCTGCTATAAATATTTTAGAAAGGTTTTTTTTTTTTTTTCCTTTTTCCCTGATCACTTTGAGAAACAGACTTATTATGGTATTGTTGCATCAAAAGGTATACACAGTTTTATAATTCTTTGGGCGTAATTCTAGATTACTCTTCAAAATATGGATCAGTTCATAGCATATCCTAGTTTTTCTACATCCCCTACAATATTTGTAATTTTCCCCTTCTATCATTTTATCTAGTCTGTTAGGTATGAGATGATATATCAAAGTTGTTATAATTTGCATTTCTTTAATTGTTAGAGCAGTTTTAGAGAAGTTTTTATATGACCACATATAGTTTTAATTTCTTCATTGATAAACTATTTATTCATGTCCTTTGACCATTTGTCAATTGAGAAATGACTTATATTTTTATGTATTTGACAAAATTCCCTATGTATTTGAGATATGAGACCTTTATCAAGAATACTGTTTATAAATTCCCCCTCATCCCTCTCCAATTTTCTGCTTTGCTTGTAATCTTGGCTACATTTATTTTATTTTAGCAAACCCTTTTTAATTTAATATATTCAAAACTATCCATTTTATAACCTCTCATTGCTCCCTATTTCTTATTTATTCATAAATTGTCCATCTATCCCTAAGTTTGACAGTTGATATAGTTCTTCTCCTTCTCCTCTTCCTCCTTTTCTTCTTCCTCTTCCTCCTTCTTTTTCTTACTTCTTCCTCTTCCTCCTTCTTTTTCTTTCTTTCTTCTTCTTCTTCTTCTTCTTTCTCTTCTTCTTCTTCTTCTTCCTCTTCTTCTTTTTCTTCTTCTTCTTCTTCTCTCCCTCTCTCTCTTTCTCTCCTCCTTTCTCTCTCTCTCTCTCTCTTTCTCTCCTCCTTTCTCTCTCTCTCTCTATCTCTCTCCCTCTGCCATCCACTTTCCATTCCTCCCTCCCTCTTTGTCTTTCTCTGTCTTTGTCTCTTCCCCTTTTCCTGAGAGTTTATTCCCTTATTTACGTTTCTGCCATATTCTAAACTAGAAAGATTTCAAAGGGGAAAGAGCTGCCTAAAGACGTTTGTGGGAACTTTCTCTTTTTTTGTTATTGAATTTTGCCTGACTCTTCATGGTTTCATTTGGGCTTTTCTTGACAAAGATACTAAGTGGTTTGTCTTTTTTTTTTTTTTCCCTAGCTCATTGTATAGATGAGGAAACTGAGGCACAGTTAAGTACCTTGCCCATAGTCCCACAGCTTAATAAGTGTCTGAGCTCAGATTTGAACTTAGAAAAAAAAGCATCTTCTATGCAGAAAGAAGATTATGGGGACTGATTGTGGATCATAACATAGTGTTTTCATTTTTTGTTGTTGTTTGATTGCTTTTTTTCCTTTTTCTCATGCTATAGTTTATCTTCATTCTTTCTTCTAATTTGGTAACCTCAGCTGGAGAGGTGTCTTTATGTTCAACCAAGAAAAATGAGAAAATGAAACTTCCTAAGAAGTTTTCTTTTTGAGCTGATTTTTTTCTTGTGCAGCATAAATATATTTCTAAATATATTAATAAGATTATATATTTATCTATTACATATAGATAAATATTTTAATATATTATTAAAATATATTAATAAGAAACATATTTAGGAGAAAAAAAAAGATGAATGTCAAATGCAAAAAAAAAAAAAGAAAGAAAAAGGGAAAAAATGTCTTCCTGACTCTAGGACCGGCTATCGACTGCACCACCTAACTACCCAATACAACCTGGTATTATTATGTAAGAAATAGCAAATAAACCAGGGTAAATGGCTAGAGGGGAGGTAAGTATATAGAGGGGAAAAAGGAAGAAGACTGGAAAGATGGAAGAATCATGTTATGAATAGAGGGGAAAAAGGAAGAAGATTGGAAAGATGGAAGAATCATGTTATGAAGAGTTTTGAATGCCAAACAGAGGACTTCACATTTAATATTAGAGACCTGAACTATAGTGATTATATGAATAGAAAGAAGGGGCACATATTGGAGATATTGAATTAATAATTAATTTTTTTAAATTGTGACATGGGCACCCAGTTCTTCTGGTACCTGCCAGGAAAGACCAAAATGGCAATAGGAAATGGGTGGACAATCACAATTTAATAAAATATAAAGGGGATGGGAACAAACAGCAAAGAAAATATAGAGACAAGTGGGCAAAAAACTTACAAAAGCAATCTACATAGGGAGAGTGGATGAGATGGTGAAGGAAGGCAAATAGTGGTGAGGAAGAAAGAGAAGTACTGAGAATCACTAGTGTAGCCATAAATTAAAGTTGGGAATTTTCAGCAGCATGGACCCAATGGAGGTGGCAGAATACTCAGAAAGCAGGAGTTTGAGAGTCTCATTTTAAGAGTTTTGGGGGACAACAGGGTAAGTCTAATAGGTACCACCTTGGGGGTAGTTCATTAACATATCAAAATGATTTCAAAGTTGTCAGTAAAACTTTAAAGTTATCATATTCATATCATCTCAAAATTATCAACACCATTTGGTAATCTGTTGATCCTTAATGCACAGGTTGGAATTTGTCTGGGATTTACCTACCATAGGACCTGGACAGCAAAGTTTAGATGGCTTCCTCTGATCCAGCACATAATACCAGGAGGTGATTTTTCATTAATGACACTATGAGCTCTTGCTATTGCTACTTTAGACTAGCTATTCATAAATTGACAGATTATACTGATTAGAAGCAGTCAGGGAAGACAGAAGGACCAGAAGACGCCATTTAAAACAACTTGTAAAGATAGAAATAAGAAGATCTGGTAACACATTGGATATGTGAGGAATTAAGGATGATACAAAGGTAGTGAACCTAGATGGCTGGATGGATGGTAGTGCCCTTGACCATAATAGGGAACTAAGGAAGTATATATAGAGGAGGCGGCAATTGGAAAGAATGATAATAAGTTCAGTTTTTGACATGTTGAATATGAGATGCCCTGAAGGCAGCTGGTGATGCACAATTGTTGTTCCAGAGAGACCTGGAAAGTATCTTCTTAGAAATGATAACTCCCATAAGATCAAATGAGATAGTGCAGAGGGATAAGCCCAGGACAGACCTTGGGGGACATTTGTAATTAGTGAGCATGACATGGATTAGAACCAGCAAGGGAGAGGTCATGATCAGACAGATAAGAAGACAAGAAAAGGGAGAAGAATAGTGGGGGAAATTATCTTATGTATAAGAAGTGCATAAGGAAGGATTTATATGATGGAGGGGGAAAATATGGAGGAGGGTATAGAGGGCCAAGAGTTAAGACTCCATTCCAGGTTTTGAGTCTTACAGTAACTTGGTTCACCAAAACTCCCTTATTGATATAGCAGAGACTGCTTGTCAATATAATAAATTAATAATCTAGATACTGAAGCAAAATGCAATGTTGGATTTAAAGCTAAGCCTTTGAATTTAGGACAGGAAAGAATGGAGACTAAAGGTTTTTTGGAGAAAGATATATGAGATAATAAACTTTACTCTGATGCATATCTCAACTATTTACATCTCTAAGTAACCAAAATCCAGGGCTTAAGGGGTTTAATCATTTACACCATAGTAGAATTTTGTTAGGCTATAGGAATTTTAAAAGAGTGTACTTTGTATCAAATCTATGAGCATTTGAGGTATATATATATATATATATATATATATATATATACACACACACACACACACACACACACACATGTATATATATATATATATATATATTTGTGTCTCTGATCAATAAACTTCAGAGTCCATAACCAGGACTTCTCAGCCTAGTGCTGTATATTGTCACATCCTTCAACAGGAGGGGAGTGGGTAGTATTTGAACTAAATTTGGCTTTCCTTGCATCTCTAGTGCTTAGCACAGTGGTTGGCCCACAGACAGCTTTTAACATGTTCATTGATTCTTGAATAATTTGTACATAATTGTTTGTATGTCTTTTGCTCAATTCAGTCAGGATCTGAGGGTAAGAAGTGCTCTAATTTTGCGATCTAGTGTTTAACACACTGCCTGGTACAGGGTAGGCATTTTCTAAATGTGCTGCCTTAATCTCAGAGGGGAAGTATTAATATTAAGGGGCACTAGGAAGGTTTCTAGACTGATGGCTGTATAAAAAAATAGCATCACTTTCATTAATAATAACATCCACGCTGCTCAAAGGGCTGTCAAACTCTGTATACCCTTTGATCCATCAGTGTCTTTACTGGGTCTGTATCCCGAGATCATAAAAAAGAGAAAAGAACTCCCATGTTCAGAAATGTTTGTAGCAGCCCTTTTTGTGGTGGCAAATAATAGGAAATTGAGTGGATGTCCATCAGCTGGGGAATGGCTGAATAAGTTTTGGTATATAATTGTTTATGGAATATTTTTGTTCTATAAGAAACCATCAGCAGGCTGATTTCACAAAGGCTTCTAGAGACTTACAAATACTGATGCTAAGGGAAGTTGTAATGCGGAAGAAACTGAGCAAGACAGAGATTAGAGACCAATTCAATAATGTATTAAATGGAGAGAAATACTGGGACCAATGGATCCATGTTGATCCCAGCTCTAGATGAGACTGTTATCTCAAAGAGTCTAGCCTCGAGTATGGGGACAGCAAGCTTTTTGTGGAATAACAAGAACAATGACATCACTGATATTCTAATGACATCTGAAATGGATAAACCTTTATCTTGTCAAACATTAAGGAATGTGTATAAAACCTTTATCTCAAACATAAAGAGGGGACGGTTATAACCTAAGGCAGAATTAAGAAATAGGACAAGTGGAGGAACTGGTGACCCCATTAAAAGGGAACTTCGGCATAACATAGTGAGTAGAACATTTGTACACAGCAACAAAATAATACATTGATCAATTCTGATGGACTTGGCTGTTTTCAACAACGAGGTGATTCGGGACAAACCCAATGGTTCTGTGATGAGGCGCCCTCTGCGCCCAGAGAGAGGTCGGGGACCGGGCATGAATCACACCACAGCGTTTCCGGCTTTGTTGCTGTTTTCTTCATTTTCCCCTTTTCTGATCTGGTTTTCCTTGTGCAGCAGGACCAATGTGGGAACACGCATAGACCTGCACGCATTTAACAGAGACTGGATTACTTGCTGTCTGGGGGAGCGGGTGGGAGGGAGGGGAGGAGAAGAATCTGGACCCAAAGTTTGGCAAGAGTGATGCCGAAAACTCTCTCTGCGTATATTTTGAAAATAAAAAGCTATTCTTTAGGGGGGAAAAGTTACAAAAGAAAAAAACAAAGCTGGAAATGACAAGATTTGGGAAAGAAGAACTAGCAATCAAACAAACGCCTGTCCTCATTTACTCAGGGCAGCGCGCTCTCTGCCAGCCCCAGAAGCGGCGAGGATTCTCAGCGGACGGATAAGGAAGCTGAGGCTGAAAGAGCGCGGGTGACTCGTCCACGTCCCACGGACGGGGCCGGAAGCAGGATTCGAACCCAGCCTCGGGCCCTCTCAAGTCTCCCTGAACGGCGAGAACTCCCCCTTGGGAAAGGCGCGCTCCTGGGGCCGGTTCTGGCCAGGGCGCCTCCAGCCTTTGACAGTTGGTTCCCTGGGTGAGAGGGGCTTCTCGGAGCGGCCTCAGCCCTGCAGCCGGGGGCCCCGGGTTCGAGTTCTGCCTCCCCGCGGCCGCCTGGGCCTTCCCTGGGGTCCCGTCTGGGTGATTCCCGAGCCGGGGTCCTGTGCAAACCGGCCTCCCGGAGCGGCCTTCTCGGTGAGCTCATCCCGAGCCCCGGCCACTGCTCTGCGGGCCTTGCATCCCTCCCCCAGAGCGCCGTGACCCCCCAAACACCGAGAGGGCGCGGGCATCCCCCAGGGCCCCGGCCCAACCCCCTCCCCTCTGGATGAGAAGGGACCGACAGCCAGGGTCACCCCCGCGAACCAAACCTGCCTTGGGAGCCGGGGCTCCTTCCTTGTGGTGCAGAAAGCGAGCCCAGCTTGAGTGCAAGCTCACACCCAGCGGACTTGGATTCATTCATTTATTTATTCATTTATCTCTGCTTTTCTCGGGAGTGATGTAGAAAATTGTATTACTTAGGAAATGAAAGTATCAAAATGATAGAAACTAAGTATTCAAAATATTAGGGCTTTAAAATTTCATTTTAACAATACTGTAAAATCCGCTTCAGGAAATTGACTGTGACTGTTTTCCACCCTTGCTCTGTGGTTTCCCCTTTTGATATTTTACAATTTTCAGTTTAGTTTCTAGTCTTTGACCTGTCATATTTATAGGCACCCCCATAAAAATGTAACAGATAATGTAAGGAAATGTTTATAAATGAATGTGTACCTGTTAGGAAGCACTGCATACCTGGCTGGCTTTTCATGCAGGATTTAAATGTTGTACTCTGTCCCAATTGAGTGATTTTGAAGCCATATATGGCTTTAGTGCTTTGAAAATTTGATCCAATGAACAGACAATTCTCAGATGAAGAAATTGAAACTATTTCTAGTCATATGAAAAGATGCTCCAAGTCATTATTAATCAGAGAAATGCAAATTAAGACAACTCTAAGATACCACTACACACCTGTCAGATTGACTAAGATGACAGGAAAAAATAATGATGATTGTTGGAGGGGATGCGGGAAAACTGGGACATTGATGCATTGTTGGTGGAGTTGTGAACGAATCCAACCATTTTGGAGAGTAGTTTGGAACTATGCTCAAAAAGTTATCAAACTGTGCATACCCTTTGATGCAGCAGTGTTACTACTGGGCTTATATCCCAAAGAGATTATAAAGAAGGGAAAGGGACCTGTATGTGCACGAATGTTTGTGGCAGCCCTTTTCGTAGTGGCTAAAAACTGGAAACTGAATGGATGTCCATCAGTTGGAGAATGGCTGAATAAATTGTGGTATGTGAATATTATGGAATATTACTGTTCTGTAAGAAATGACCAACAGGATAATTTCAGAAAGGCCTGGAGAGACTTACACGAACTGATGCTGAGTGAAATGAGCAGGACCAGGAGATCATTATATACTTCAACAACAACAATATTATATGATGACCAGTTCTGATGGACCTGGCCATCCTCAGTAACGAGATCAACCAAATCATTTCTAATGGAGCAGTAATGAACTGAACTAGCTATGCCCAGAAAAAGAACTCTGGGAGATGACCAAAAACCATTACATTGAATTCCCAGTCCCTATATTTATGCACACATGCATTTTTGATTTCCTTCACAAGCTAATTGTACAATATTTCAGAGTCTGATTCTTTTTGTACAGCAAAATAACGTTTTGGTCATGTATACTTATTGTGTATCTAATTTATATTTTAATATATTTAACATCTACTGGTCATCCTGCCATCTAGGGAGGGGGGGGGGGTAAGAGGTGAAAAATTGGAACAAGAGGTTTGGCAATTGTTAATGCTGTAAAGTTACCCATGTATATATCCTGTAAATAAAAGGCTATTAAATAAAAAATTTAAAAAAAAAAAGATAAATTGAAGACTTTGCCTCTGTAGAACAATGTATGATAGCACCGCCATTTGGTAATATGTCAAACAAGGCTGCTTTCGAGGAACTCTAGTCTCTGATAGGATGCCTATCAATGGGGTTGGAGGCATTTTTGTTTGTGTTTTGCTTTCATAAACGGGTTATTAATATAGGACTATTTCATTCTTTACAATTCTTGCTCACGTGGTCCCTAAGATATAAAATACATTAGTGTTCTTTACAGCTGGGACTGAAATGACTGAATGACAGAATTTGTATAGCATGCTGTAGTGGATAAGCGGGCCTAGATTCACATATTCCTGGCTAGGTATACAAGCAGTTCCTTTCACCTCCTTGCCCATACCTGTGCTGCAATGGTGGAAGGGCTTCCCTTACTGGGAGTCCCCTATCCTAAAGCAATGGCAGGTCCATTCTCCTCATATCCAGGATAAACCCTAGATGACCACTAGTGGCAGATTTGGGACTTCTGATTCTTAATCAAGTGGACTCTTTCTAACCCACATCAATTTCACTTGAAACTTTAATGAGTCATAGAGACTTAAATGTTTATTAATTACAAATAAATTCTGCAAACAAAGCATAAAAATACAGTGTTTTAAAATTGTTTTTCAGGGATTTTAAATTTTTGAGCAATTTGTATTTGGCTGAAATAGTAAGTTTGTTTTGAACTTCATGTTACTGTTTTCCAGCTGTTGATAATACTGCTCTGGTGTACTGCTATTACATCAGCATAGCAACAAGACACACAAATGGGACCAGAGGGAGACAAGAGTGTTTTTTAAAACAAGGCAAAACTTCTCAATAGATGCAGAAAAAGCATTTGATAAAATCCAACATCCATTCCTAATAAAAACACTTGAGAGTATAGGAATAAATGGACTTTTTCTTAAAATAGTCAGGAGCATATATTTAAAACCATCAGTAAGCATCATATGCAATGGCGAAAAACTGGAATCTTTCCCAATAAGATCTGGAGTGAAGCAAGGTTGCCCACTGTCACCATTACTATTCAATATTGTATTAGAAACACTAGCCTCGGCAATAAGAGTCGAGAAAGAGATTAAAGGAATCAGAATAGGCAGTGAGGAAACCAAACTATCACTCTTTGCAGATGATATGATGGTATACTTAGAGAACCCTAGAGATTCTACAAAAAAGCTATTAGAAATAATCCATAACTTTAGCAAAGTTGCAGGTTATAAAATAAATCCCCATAAATCCTCAGCATTTTATACATCACCAACAAAATCCAACAGCAAGAGATACAAAGAGAAATTCCATTCAGAATAACTGTCGACAGCATAAAATATTTGGGAATCTATCTACCAAAGGAAAGTCAGAATTATATGAGCTAAATTACAAAAAACTTTCCACACAAATAAAGTCAGACTTAAACAATTGGAAAAATATCAAGTGCTCCTGGATAGGTCGAGCAAATATAATAAAGATGACAATACTGCCTAAACTAATCTATTTATTTAGTGCTATACCAATCAGACCTCCAAGAAAATATTTTAATGATCTAGAAAAAATAACAACAAAATTCATATGGAATAATAAAAGGTCAAGAATCTCAAAAGAATTAATGAAAAAAAATCAAATGAAGGTGGCCTAGCTGTACCTGACCTAAAACTATATTATAAAGCAGCAGTCACCAAAACCATTTGGTATTGGCTAAGAAATAGATTAGTTGATCAGTGGAACAGGTTAGGTTCACAAGACAGAATAGTCAACTATAGCAATTTAGTGTTTGACAAACCCAAAGATCCTCACTATTGGGATAAGAATTCATTATTTGACAAAAACTGCTGGGATAACTGGAAATTAGTATGGCAGAAATTAGGCATGGACCCACACTTAACACTGTATACCAAGATAAGATCAAAATGGGTCCATGATTTAGACATAAAGAACGAAATTATAAACAAATTGGAGGAACATAGGATAGTTTATCTCTCAGACTTGTGGAAGAGGAAGAAATTTGTGACTAAAGACGAACTAGAGACCATTATTGATCACAAAATAGAAAATTTTGATTACATCAAATTAAAAAGCTTCTGTACAAACAAAACTAATGTAAACAAGATTAGAAGGGAAGCAGCAAACTGAGAAAACATCTTCACAGTTAAAGGTTCTGATAAAGGCCTCATTTCCAAAATATATAGAGAGCTGACTCTAATTTATAAGAAACCAAGCCATTCTCCAATTGATAAATGGTTAAAGGATATGAACAGACAATTTTCAGATGATGAAATTAAAATCATTACCACTCATATGAAAGAGTGTTCCAAATCATTATTAATCAGAGAAATGCAAATTAAGACGACTCTGAGATACCACTACACACCTGTCAGATTGGCTAAGATGACAGGAAAAAATGATGAATGTTGGAGGGGATGTGGGAAAACTGGGACACTGATAGATTGTTGGTGGAGCTGTGAACGAATCCAGCCATTCTGGAGAGCAATCTGGAATTATGCCCAAAAAGTTATCAAACTGTGCATACCCTTTGACCCAGCAGTGTTTCTACTGGGCTTATACCCCAAGGATATACTAAAGAAGGGAAAGGGACCTGTATGTGCCAAAATGTTTGTGGCAGCCCTGTTTGTAGTGGCTAGAAGCTGGAAACTGAGTGGCTGCCCATCAATTGGAGAATGGGTAAATTGTGGTATATGAATGTTATGGAATATTATTGTTCTGTAAGAAATGACCAGCAAGATGAATACAGAGAAGCTTGGAGAGAATTACATGAACTGATGCTAAGTGAATGAGCAAAACCAAGAGATCATTATATACGTCAACAACGATACTATATGAAGATGTAATTTGATGGAAGCGGATTTCTTTGACAAAGAGACCTAATTCAGTTTCAATTGATCAATGATGGACAGAAGCAGCTACACCCAAAGGAAAAAAAAAAACACTGGGAAATGAATGTAAACTGTTTGCATTTTCGTTTTTCTTCCCAGGTTACTTCTACCTTCTGAATCCAATTCTCCCTGTGCAACAAGAAAACTGTTTGGATCTGCACACGTACATTGTATCTAGGATATACTAAGACATATTCAACATATATAGGACTGCTTGCCATCTAGGGGAGGGGGTGGAGGGTGGGAGGGAAAAATCGGAACAGAAGTGAGTGCAAGGGATAATGTTGTAAAAAAAAATTACCCAGACATGGATTCTGTCAATAAAAAGTTACTATAAAAAAAAAAAAACGAGGCAAAAGTCTTCTGTCTTGATCATTACTAAGTGCCACAAATAGCTATAGTGTTTTAAGTACTTTATTTTTATTGTAAATTGAAGTTAGGGTGTAATTTTGATGATGACATTGGTTTTATATAAGGAAAATAACATTGAAGTTAATTGAACCCTTGAATTAGTTTTTGGTTTGATGAAGGAAGCATCCCTTCAGTACAGACAATAAGGGAGTGATTGCATTGAATTTATCCCAATTTGTAAGTGAGCCTCAATTACCCCTTCTTTCCAAATGGGGCTTTATAACTTTTATTTGTAATCCCTTAGGCCATCTCAGTCTTCCTGACCTCTATCTAGTCACTGGACCCAGATGTTCTGGAGGGAACAGTGAGGGGGTTGACCTTGCCCAGCCTCCCTCATTTAAGTCCAGTTCACAGCATCCCTTCTCTGATGTCTTGGTCTTCCTCAAGAACCAAAGACAAGCAACAAGGTCATCTTCTAATCTCAGATTTTAAAAGGAAAGATCTAGTAAATTAGGTAACTTTTTATGCAAAGAAAGTGAGTGTGCTTTATATTTTAAGTTTAAGGCCTCAGCAGTAAGAAAAGGCCTCCCCCGAAGTTATTCCTGGTATCTGATTTCATAAAAATCAGATGTCAACAGAATTACTAAGAAAAACTCTATTGTTTCACAGAAGGAATTGAATTCTGCCAGCTCTCATATAGCTGAGAGGTATCATATGTTAGCTTGGATGAAAAGCCTAATTAAAGCCATTCAGAATATTTTAACTGCTGATAAAAGTTCTTCAATGTCTGTTAGTTCTTACTGTTTCAAAAGCACCCATGGTTTTGTCATTGTAAGTATGCTTTGCCTCCATGTAGATAGCTGACAACCTTGACATGCCTCATGCCAGTAAATGCTAGAGGTGATGTTTTTGGTAAACAGGTGGAGTTTTTGTTTGCTGAGTTCCTTTTATTCCTTTTAATCTTTCCTTTTTATGCACGCTTGAGTTGGATTAACAATGTGTGGAATAGAGTGCTAGTGTGTGGATATAATAATTATTATAATTATATTGCTCCAGCCAAGAAAAGCATCCCTTGATGACTTAGGCCCATTGGAACTTTTGCTGGACCTTTCCTCAAAGCTTCTCTGGTTTGGGAGACCTGCCAGAGCTTTGCTGGTGCTCCCTGGGAGACCCCAGAGTCGCCTCCGGGTCACAGCAAAGTGACTGATGAGCTCTTTTACTTTGTAGTCTAAAGAAAGTAAATCAACAAAATCATGTGTTCTGTGAGGAAACAGGTATAATGGCCGTGCCCTGGGACCCACGGTGTGGGGTTTGCATTTCCTGATGGTTGTTGTCTGTTTCCTGTAGCATGAGGATGAACCACTTCAGAATATGAAACCGCCATTATCTAATACAGCTCTGAAAAATCAAAGAAAACATGAAGCCAAGAAAGCTGCCAAGCAGGTACCGTGGCTGCCGTCGCTCCGGGACTCTGGGGTTGGTGGGCTCGGAGCTGGTCTTTCACCTGAGATGAGAGACATTGAATGTGTCCTTTAATTGAGAAAGAAAATTTTGAATAACACCAAGAATACAATGTTCAGAAAGCATAGGATTGTGTCAGGAAGGTACCAAAAATATTTTTCAAGTGAAATCATAAAATGAAAGATGCAAAGACATAAGGCCCAACACTCCCTACATGGACTGAGATAATTAGTACCTTTCCAGTTGTGAAGGTTGGACTTGGACTTATCCCAGCATCTTCTTGTTGCAAGGGCACAGATCATCTGGCTTAACCTGCACCTGTGCTCATGACGTCCCTTAGGGCTAGGCCCCTTTCTCCAGTTCAGCCCCTTTTGGCGCACATTGATGATATGGCTATCTGAAGTCAGCCCCGCCTCGGGAGTCCTGAAGTCCAGCAAGGCTTTATGTGGAGGGCCCATGGCCTTGGTCTCGTAACAGTTACAGGCCACAAAACATAGTAGCTGCCAGATACCCAATTAAAGGAGCCAATTGGGTAATTGGTGGCAGTAAGCCCAATCAGTTTGACCAACAGGTTCAGCTAGAAGCATTTCTTTTTGTTAGGCAGATATCTTCCTGTTCACACCCTTAATTTATATCTCACAGTATATAAAAGATAAAGTCACATTTTGATTTCTACATTTTGGACATCTGGATTGTGGTGGTTAAATTTAGTGTTTCTGTTTTCTTGGACCATTGTGTAACAGATAAATTCCTTTTTTTTTTTTTTTTTTTTTAATTTTAATAGCCTTTTATTTACAAGTTATATGTATGGGTAACTTTACAGCATTGACAATTGCCAAACCTCTTGTTCCAGTTTTTCCCCTCCTTCCCCCAACCCCCTCCCCCAGATGGCTGGATGACCAGTAGATGTTAAATATATTAAAGTATAAATTAGATACATAATAAGTATACCTGACCAAAACATTATTTTGCTGTACAAAAAGAATCGGATTCTGAAATAGTGTACAATTAGCCTGTGAAGGAAATCCAAAATGCAGGTGGGCAAAAATATAGGGATTGGGAATTCAATGTAATGGGTTTTAGTCATCACCCAGAGTTCTTTCTCTGGGCGTAGCTGGTTCAGTTCATTACTCCTCCATTGGAATTGATTTGGTTCATCTCATTGCTGAGGATGGCCAGTAACAGATAAATTCTTACAGGAAGCCAGAAATGAAGGCAGTCAGGATTTGGCCCTTAATCCAGCTCCACAGCAGAACCCCCCATGGAATGTCTCTCTGCCAACATCGGGAGACCCTGAGGTAGACAAAAAATCAAGAACCTGAGAAAGGTAAGGGGCTTCTCCCTAAAAGGACAAACAGAAATTGCCCAAAAGGAAGGTGGGGAGGATCATGGAATGACTGGGCTTTCTCACAGATGGAGGGGCGGGGAAGTAGATGAGAGAAGCTTGGACTTATCCTGGGCTGTGACATTGTAAGTGAAGGAGGCTCTGGTTCTGGGCTTGTACCCAGTGACTGACCAGGTTCCATCTTACATCCAACATGTTTGCCAAATGCTGCGCGTTTGTGCAGCCGTCGGGCCCAGGCCGTCTTACCCCTGAGCATGACTCTGGCCATTTGGGTCTGAGAAACGGAAGCCGAGAGGTTGGTGTGGTGCCTGGAGTCTCCCTGCTGCTTAATGGGGGTGACGCGGTCCCTGGAAGCAGGTTCCTCTGCTCTCTCTGGCTTCTCACTGTTAGTTCTCACCCCCTGGGAGTGCTTTGATGCTGGGTTTAGTTGGAAGTTTGGGGATGTTGGGAGTGGGGTCACATCTGTGCAGTGACATCCTCAGCCACTGGGCGTCCTCTAGAGGCCAGGAAGTCCTAGAGCAAGGAGTGTGGCTACAAATGTGGGGAACGGGAGTGAGACACAGCTGTGGGGGTGGAAGGCAGGTTCTGCAAACTGCCCTTTATTCTAACCTTGCTGTCACTCATCTCAAGGCTGTTAAGGCTCCTGAAAATATTTTAACATAACTGAAGAAAATGTACTTTCAGGGAAATATTTCTAGTTGGTGTTGAGTGCTTTTCCAAAAGTAACAGAAAGGGGAGTTTTTAATCCATGCCGCCAGTGTTCTCCTCTAACTTATATCAATTTCTGTTGTATTTATGGTTACTGTGGATGCTCCTATCCTCCTATGGAATGGAGCAGAGCCACTTGATGAGCACTTCATCGGGTAGTCGGGGATTCTAGAGTGATATCTGGAACCAAGGAAGAGAGGCTCTGTTTTATGTGGCTTAAGTTTCTAAAAATTAGCTTATCCAGAGTACCAGCCCTAAAGTCAGGACCTAAGTTCAAATTTGATCTCAGACACTTGACACTTCCTAGGTGTGTAAACCCTAGGCAAGTCACTTAACCCCAATTTCCTCAGCAAAAAACCCCAAACAAACAAAAAACCTTATCCTATCCCTCAAATTCTAGTTTTTTTTGAAAAGCTTTTTATTTTCAAAACATATGCATAGATAAATTTTTCAACATTGATTCTTGCATAACCTTGTGTTTCAGGTTTTCCCCTCCTTCCTCCTATCCTCTCCCCTAGATGGCAAGCAATCCAGTATATATTATACATGTTGAAATGTATGTAAAATCCAACATGTATAAACATATTTATACAATTCTTTTGCTGTACCAGAAAAAAAAAAATCAGATGAAAAAGGAAAGAAAATGAGTAAGAAAACAAAATGTGAGTGAACAAATACAAAGAGTGACAGTGTTATATTGTGAACTACCTTCAATTCCCACAGACTTCTCTTTGGGTGTAGATGGCTCTCTTCTTCACAAGATCTTTGGAACTGGCCTTAGTCATCTCACTGTTGGAAAGTCACATCTGTCAGAATTGATCATCATATAATCTTCTTGTTGCCATGTACAATGATCTGGTTCTCCTCATTTCATATCTGTTCATGTAAGTCTCTCCAGACCTTTCTAAAATTATCTTCCTGCTCATTTTTCTTTTATTATTATAACTTTTTATTTACAAAGCATATGCATGGGTAATTTTTCAACACCGACCTTTGCAAAACCTTCTTTCCAAAATTTCCCCTCCTTCCCCTTAACCCCCCACTTGGCAGGTAGTCCACTACATGTTAAAATATATGTTAACTGAATGGATATATATACATATATTGGATTTATCTTGCTGCACAAGGAAAATTGGATCTAGAAGAAAAAAACCTAAAGGAAAACAAAGATGCAAGCAACAACAACAAAAAAGCATGAAAATGCTATATTGTGGTCTACACTTAGTTCCACAGTCCTCTCCCTGAGTGTAGATGACTCTGTTCATTACTAAAGAATTGGAACTAGTCTGAATCAATTAATTGTTGGAGAGTTTAACTAAATCCATCAAAATTGATCATTGTATAGTCTTGTTGCCATGTACAATAATCTCCTGGTTCTGCTTGTTTCACTTAGCATTCCTGATAATTTCTTATAGACCAATACTTCAAATAGCTTCTTTTAAATTTTGTAAATAGCTTGTTACATTTTTGACATTGCCAATGATACCTAAATTTTTTAAAAAATATACTCCTTTCTGGTCTGCTGCAGTACTTTGATTTAAATAAAATTGGATGATTGAATTGGCCTTATTCTCATTTCAGATCTTTTTTAAAAATCAGTTTGTATGTAATGACTAAGTCTTCTAACACTTTTCTTTACCCCTCCTTTAATCTCATTTGATTTTAACAGAAACTGAAAGCAATCCAACAATTGAAAGAATAAGCAACTAGTGGTAAACAGCTTGAGAAAAATCAGGTATTACCTTCTGTCTTCTTTTGGGGTTATAGTTCTTTATTAGCTTAATTTTCTGAAATAAATTATCAGCTAGGAACATATAAATTTTTTTGTGTGTGCGGTTTATTTTGGCATGTTAGTTCTTAAAACAAATTTCTTTTTTAAAAAAATGACTATAAATAATTTTACAAGTCAAGTTTCACTCTCTTCCATTGAAGTCCTATACCAATGCCTAGATGTGATTTGGAGGAGATCCTGGATGAAACCATTATTGAAGGCTCGAGTCTAATCGGCTCAGCAAAGCTAGAAAGACTTCTCCTTTGGTACCTTATGACAGATCACACACATTTCTTTCTCCCAAGAATCAGGCGGTGGCAGTAGATTTATATCCAGCCCCCATAGACATATGTATACCTGTATGTATGTTGATTTGTATATCACATTTACATGTATCATGAGAATATCTAAAGATCATCTGCAGAGGAAAATTGGGAGAATTGCCAGAGCCATCAATTCAGAGTGCCCACACTGAAGAATCACAGATTATTGATCTATCGCTATGTTTTCACTCTAAAACAGATAAAATTACATAAATATCTGTCACCGTCTGGTCTGTCACTGAAAAGCATTTCAATTTTCTATTCATTTTTTTTATTGACCTTGAGATGCATGGGCCCCTCCATGCCTTCTTCACCACTTGCCCTACGTGGGTCCCTTGTATAACTGGCCCACGCCCAGCCTTCCTGACAGTTTTTCTTAGCCACAGGATGCAGCTCTGCTCTCTCCCCTCCTCTGTGTAAAGGCCAGAAGAGGAGGCCATATAGGCAGGCTGGACTCTTCTTTCTTACTGGGGCATTAATAGAATGTATATGCAGAAAACATGATTAAATTGGAGTTTTAAAACTCAATTTTTAGAAATCTTCAGCCCAATAATATTTTGAAATTTTTCTTTAGATGGAGAAGATCCAGAAAGAAAGTGCCCTCCTACAGGAGCTGGAAGACTTGGAGTTGGGTGTTTGAAGTTTTGTGGAAAATCAGTTACCTGAAATCAGTGCAAATACATTCTCTGTATTAAACTTACTAGAATAATTAATTTTTTTTTGTTTCAAATGGCTGAGTCCACACACCTGTACATATTTGCTGTTCATCTATATTTCTAACCATTTATCTTAAAATTTGTGCATGTGGGAAATTATTTAATAATGTTTATTAATTAAATTTTCATTTCCTAACAAAAACAGATATAGAAATGCTTATGTTACAAATTAGTACTAATAGTTAATAGTAAGTATCAAAAAAAATATCAGTTGGAGGGTTTATAAATCTGATAGCTTGAAGATCCCATGCAAAAAAATTGCAACAACCCAACTGTTCAGTCATTTTCAGTTTCTACAGAACTAGAATTTAATAATATTTTAAATTTAAGCACTTTGTTTTTGTGTTGGATCAAAAATAAGAATTCTTTTGATTATTTTATAAAGTATGTCCTAAAATAAATTGGTATCTCTAAACACTCAGATAAGCTACATCAGATTATTTTAATATCAGAAATATGAGGGCTCGCCCCCGGTGTTTGGGGGCAGAGGGTGTCACAGACCTGGGGAGAGAATGCACCCCGTAAAGCCCAGGCCCTCGGGCTCTTCCCCGGCCTCGGGATGCCCTCCAGCCAGAAGGCAGCTCCGGGGAGGCCGGCCTCGGACAGGGCCCCGGCTGGGGAGCCCCCGCCACAGGCCCCGGCTACAGGGCCGCTCCGAGCTCGCCCACGGAGGCGGCTGTCAAAGTTTGGAGGAGCCCCCCGGCCCCTTCCCCCACCCGCTTCCCCTCCCCCGCAGCCCGCCTGCGCTCGGCGGATCAGCCCGACACCGAGCCGGGCGGGGAACCCGACCGGACCCGACCGGAGCGCGAGGGCCTGTAGAAGGTGCCGGGAGCGCAGGCGCAAGCACAAGCGTTCCTTCTCCCCTCCGGGCCGGGCTTTCGCGGAGGCGCAAATACTCCTCACCCCGGCATGGACAGGAGGAGCGCGGTGCGCAGAGCCGGAGGGGCGGGGCAGAGCCGGAGGGGCGGGGCAGAGCCGGAGGGGCGGGGCAGAGCCGGAGGGGCGGGGCAGAGCCGGCCGGCGGAGCGCCCCTTTCCGGGGTTAGAGGTATCCCGGCTTAGCGATGCCAGGAAACTGGAGTGGGGTGGGGGGGGAGGGGCGGGCTGTGTCCGAACCCTGCCGAGGCCCCATCCGTGTGACGGGGACAAATCCGCCTCAGTTTCCTTATCTGTCAAATGGAAGCAGTCACCGCCCTTCTCAGAACGCAAGGATTCCATAAACATTCAGATACCCCAACTTCCGCCGTTCCTCGACCGGGGGGGCGCCCGCGCAGCCCCAGCTCCGGCCGCCACAAACGGGGCCGCGCACGCGGGCCTTTCCCGTGGTCTCCGAGACACAGACCCGCAGAGGCGCCGCCGGGTGTTAATAATGCTGCGACCCAAGTGTTTTATAGCCATCGGTCTAGAACCTTCCTAGCGCCCCTTAATCCTGGCGCTCCCCCTCCGAGAGCAGGGCAGCGCGCGCAGAGAGCGCCCCCCCGCGTTCGGGCGGCGTGGAAGCGCTGGGTGGCCAAATGAGAGCGCTTCTTGCCCCCAGATGCTGGCCGAATCGGGCAGACCAAGCTAACGGTCATGTAGACACTTCCAAGGAGCACGTTAGAAGCGGTGTGCCGGGCGCTGGCTAAGTTCCGGAAATAATAAGAGGCAAAAAGACAATCCCTCGCCTCGGAAAGCTCACAGTCTAACGGGGGGAGTAAACTACAGACAAGATAGAGACCGCGGGTCATCTCAGGGGGTCGGCGCTAAGCTTGAGAGCGCGAAAGATCTCTCGTAGAAAGGTAAGGCTTGAAGAAAGCAGGACAAAGAGAAGGATAAAAGGAAGCTGCAGGCTTGGGATTGGCTGCCCAGGGAGAATGCCCAGAGTCTAGAGATCAAGTGTCTGGTGTGATTGCCTCCTCTTGCCCTGCACACATCCCGTTGGTGCATCGCTGTTTGCATCTTGTCTCCCCCATCAGAGTGGGAGCCCTTCAAAGAACCCTGTTTTTGCCTTTCTTTGGATCCCTGGCATTTAGCACACACAGCAAGCCCTTGAAATATGCCTTCTGACCATCCAACTGTCTCATTTTATAGACGAGAAAAATCGAACCCCAGAGGAGTAGTGACTTGCCTCACATCACATAGCTTATACTGCATGCTAAAGGTGGAATCTGAAAGCAGATGTTCTAGGCTCCAAGTCCAACACTCAGTTGTCATTTTAGAAATGGGCAAAATGGCCAACATGATTCAAAAAGGTAAAGTGTGTTAAATTAATTAATTAAAAAAAGAAAAATGAGCAAAATGAATGAAACTCAGAGAGATTTAAATCTGCCCAAGGTGAAACAGATGACAACTCATCGATATCTCACCTTAAGGTGTGCTGAACACTTTACATATATTATCCCAGTTATTTAGTTTTTACAACAACCCTGTGAAATATATTATCCTCACTTTACCAATCAGGAAACTGAAGGTTAAATGATTTATCCAGGGTCATACAGCCATGTCAGACATTTGTCTGAGGAAAATTCAAACACAGGGCTTCCTGATTCTAAATGCACTACAAGACACTAATCTCAAGCAATAGGATCTTGTAAATTATAACTACCAGATTCTTATCCCTTAGAACACAAAGTAAAGTAAAGTAAATAACCTATCTTGCTATCCAGAGCTTAGCCGCTACAGGAAAATAACTTTTAAACAAGTTTTGTTACATGGCAGATCAAAATATGACAAAGAAATTGTACAGAACCACTAGGCATATAGATAGCTAGAGATTTGCTGGAATACACGGGAGCCACCTGACAGTGGCTGCTGGAGATCCAACCCAGACCCTCTGACTGGGAGGCCGTTGTGTTGTCTATCCTCCCTCCGCTTCCCTCTACCTCCGATTTATCTCATTCCCAGTCCACAAGCAACACCTGTGTCAGCAAAGGCTGCCCTGCAACTCCTTCAGACGCTATGATCCACAGCTGTGGAGGCTCTTGGAGAATTGACCTGTCCCTCAACAGAGATTCACTACTAATTTGTTGATCAATTCAGCAAGTGGAGAAAAGCTGGCTCTGCAATTCATTGTGCTATTGGGAGAGGGGGGTGTCCAAAAGGTATGAAGCTCATTAATACCTTGTTTTTATCCATAGAAAGATTAGTCTTATATTTGTGTGAGCAGAAAGAGCTAGGATATAGACAAAACTAAAGGAGGCAGTAACTAAGGTCAATTTAAATTTTCCAAAGACATTGTTTACTTAAAATATAGTCATTCCTACAGACTCTCCCCCGCCCCTTCTTGTTACTGGATCTGGAGCACTCAACTTCCTGTGATATGAAGTTGGCAACATTTGTATTCATATTTCTGAAACAGTATTTTAAGGGAGCTACTTAAATTTGCCCTTGTTTCATGATTTGAATTTAAGTATTTCCATCTTAAAATACTTTGTTTCAGAAAAATGAATCCAAATGTTGCCAATATTTTATTTATTTATTTTTTTAATAGCCTTTTATTTACAGGATATATACATGGGTAACTTTACAGCATTAACAATTGCCAAACCTCTTGTTCCAATTTTTCACCTCTTACCCCCCCACCCCCTCCCCTAGATGTGTTGCCAATATTTTATAGGCATTGGATGGTTTTTGGGAAACTGGTAGATGTTTTGAAAGACTCCAGTCTGCTTCCTTATATAAAAACCTAGCTTTAAAAAGTCATCGTTTCAGTGGTGAGATTGTACGGGATATCAAGACTATCCATCTGTCCAGTTCTGTGGTCAGGGTAAGCCTTTGCTCTCTAGCTATGCAATTAGACAGCCCATGGACAATTGACCAAACAATGTAATGTGAAGTCACCTTAGTAATCATTCTTTTGTTCAAAAATAACCACTTACGGTTTCTTTAGTCTAATAAAGATTTATTAGATGATCACACAAGAATATGTGGAATTAATCACCCCCTGACTCCTTTGCAATATTGTTCTTTTAGTACCTAGTAGGGTATCCAGTTCCTACCCTAGTAGCAGATTACCCTAGAAGTCTGCTTCCAACCAAGAAGAGGATAATTCTGAATTGATATCTTGACTAACAGAATATGCCACAAAACTAGTCACCATATTTTTCCCAACAGAATATGCTGACATCATTATGATAAATGTCATTTCTACATTCTGTTTCCAAAGGACATATGCAAAACCTACCACCCTTTACATCACTATCAATTTTATATTCAAGATAATATTATTTAGTATAGGACTTTGTATATATTTGAGTATTATCAATGACTGTGATATGAACAATAAATATACCTCCCATGAAATTTTATCTTATCAATCATACTTAACCTGTATGGATGAAACAACTCATGACTAATTATATTTTATTCAACAGCTTCCTTCAAATTTGAAATAACAAGTTTGACAAAATAGTCTTAATAGGACAAATTTGAGTTTAAATCTATTTCCTCCTCCTCCTCCTCCTCCTCCTCCTCCTCCTCCTCCTCCTCCTCCTCCTCCTCCTCCTCCTCCTCCTCCTGCTCCATCATCATTGGGTTTAAGTGACTTGCCCAGGGTCACACACCAACTAGCTTTTTCTAAAACTATAGGCACTTGAAGTACATTAAAGAGTAATTACAAAGCTCACAATAGCATTATCCCAAAAATCCAAGCTATATATCATGCAAAATATAGAGGAATCATGAGCAAAAGCATAGAAATGAGGAATGGGAATGAAAATATTTACAAATTTGAAATGTTTGGTGTAACTGAAGGATTTCATCAAGAAATGTGGGGCAAAATGATGCTGAAAAAAAGAGACTGAAGCCAAGTTGTTAAGGATATTTGGGGTTTGAACTGAAGTTAAATTATGGAGGTGTTCTCCTTTAACTCTTAACTTTTCTTTTAATTAATTTTTTTTTTCATATTCTTGAGTTCTTCCTGGTGGGATTGCCTATCTCTTCAACAAGAGATTATTTCTTTCCAATACCTAAACTCTCTTACTCCCCATACTTAAGAGGGCAAAATGTATCAGTAGTATCCATAAGACACTAATAGAAACGTTTGCTTTAACTCAGCTAATTAACCTTCCAAAGTTAAAGAGGAAATACTGTAAAGAGTTAGGAAAATATAGATTTATGCTGCTGTTCCCCGCTCCCTCAAACCTCCCAGAATTATGCAGGATTGTGCCTCAACAACAGAAAGGAAAAGAAAGACCACAAGATGCTGAAAAACAAAGGAAAATGGTCTATATTTAAGAATATTGGTTTTTTTTATTTCTTTAACTTGAAAGTTGGATTTCTTTTTCTGACAACAGCCTGTTTATATCTTTTGACCATTCATCAATTAGAAAATGGCTCATGGCTCATTAAAAATAAATTTAGCTCAGTTCTTTATATTTTTGAGAAATAAGATCTTTACAAGAGAAACATGCTGTAAATGTTTTCCTCAGTTCTTGCTTTTCTTCTAGTTTTGACTACATTGGGTTTCTTGATGCAAACCCTTTTTAATTTTATATAATCAAAATTTTCAATTTACTTCCTATGAACCTTTCTCTTGCTTGTTTGCTCATGAACTATTCCATTGTCTAGAGATCTGAGAGAAAATTTCTTTTATGTTCCTTAATTTGTCTATGATATCTTCCTTTAAGCCTAAATTATCTTCAGTTCATCTTGGCATACAATGCTGGTCTATGCCTAGTTTCTGCCAACCTACTTTCCATTTTTTTCCATCAGTTTTAATCAAATAGTGAGTTCCTGCCTCAAAGATGAAATTTTTGAGTTTATTAAACACTAGATTTCTATGCTCTATACTATTTATAAAATAAACTATTCCATTGGCCAACCACTCTATTCTTTATCCACTACCATATTATTACTGCTTTATAATATAGTTTGAGATCTGGTGCTGCTAGGCTGCCTTTTTTCATATTATTTAAAAATTGATTCCCTTGGTATTTTTTGATTTTTTTTTTCTTCTGATGAATTTTTTTATTCTTTTTTTCCTAGATCAATTAAGTAATTCCTTGGTAGTTTGTCTGATATGGCATTGAATAATAAGTAAATTAATTTAGGTAGCATTTTCATTTTTTTTCTTTGCTTTGACTCATTTTTTTTGTAGACTTCCTGAATTTCCCTAAGTAAACCATCAAATTTTCTGTTAAAAAGTGACATTTCCCTCCCCAAACCATTGCCTATGCTTATTTCTTCAATTTATTTTTCTTGTCTAATTGCTATAGATAACATTTGTATCACAACATTGAATAATGGTGTTAATGAACATCCTTGCTTCACTCCTGATCTTATTGTAAAAGCTTTTAGTTTATCCCCAATATAGATAATGCTTGCTCTTGGCTTAAGATAAATACTACTTATTATTTTAAAGGAAAGTTCCACTTATTCTTATAATTTTTGGTGTTTTTAATGGCAGTAGATGTATTTTGTCAAAAAGTTTTTCTGTATCGATATTACCATATGATTTTTTGTTGTTTTTATTGTTTATATTATTATATTTATATATTTATATTTATATTATTGTTTATATTGTTTTGTGGTCAATTATGCTTATGGTTTTCCTAAGATTGAACCAGTGACATGTTGCTACATTCTCTTTGCTTGTGTTTTATTTTAAAATCTTTGCATTAGTGTTCATTAGGGAGATTGAGCAACGGTTAGTTTGTTTGTTTTTTCTATTTTTAGTCTCTGCTTTAGGCATCAAAACCATATTCATGTCATAGAAGAAATTTGGTAAAATTCTTTACCTTCTTTTGTTCTCTAAATACTTTATATAGCATTAAAATTAATTGTTCTTTAAATGTTTGGTAGAATTCATTTCTAGATCCATATAGTCTTAGATTTTTTTTCTTAAGGGGCTAATTTATAGCTTAGCTCATTTTTTTTTAAAGATTTTTTAAGTATTCCATTTCATTTTCTGTTAACCTGGGCAGTTTACATTTTTGTAAATATTCACCATTTCATATAGATGATCAGTTTTACTGGAATATACTTGGATAAAATACCTACTTATACTTGTTTTAATTTCATCTTCACTAATTGGGTATTCACCTTTTTCATTTTTGGTGCTGGTTATTTCATTTTATACCTTTTTTTAAAAATCAAATTAGGCAATGGTTTGTCTATTTAATTGTTCCCCACCCCCAAAAAAATCAATTTTTAGTTTCGTTATAGTTCAATATATTCAATATATTTTCAATTTATCCTTTATTTTTTAGAATTTTTATTTTGGTGTTTAATTGGAGATTTTTAATCTGTAGTTTTTCTAATTCTTTTAATTGCATGCACAACTCATTTACCTGTTCTCTTTCTTTTGTTGATGTGTTTAGAGAGATAAAATTTCCCCTAAGTACTGCTTTTGGCTATGTTCTCAAAATTTTGATAAGTTGTTTCATTATTATCATTATCTTTGATGAAAATATTGATTGCTGCTATGATTTGTTCTTTGATCCACTTTTTCTTTAGGTGTAGATTATTTCATTTCCAATTAATTTTTATCTGTTTCAAAGGCCTTTATTGAGTGCAATTTTTATTGTATTATAATCTGAAAAGCCTACGTTTAATATTTCTTCTTTCCTG
This sequence comes from Sarcophilus harrisii, assembly GCF_902635505.1. NCBI lineage: Eukaryota > Metazoa > Chordata > Mammalia > Dasyuromorphia > Dasyuridae > Sarcophilus > Sarcophilus harrisii. The sequence goes on along the minus strand of NC_045428.1, from coordinate 42,118,055 downwards.
CATTTGTTTTTAAGGTTTTTATGCCCTAATACAGGGTCACAAAAAGTCAGTATTCTCCAGAAGTCTGTCATAGCTAAGTTTTCTAAAATTCTATTCATGTCTTTAGCTACTTTCTTTTATTTTATAGATTTATTTAGGTTCAAGAGAGGGAATGTTGATGTTTCCCATTATTATATAGTTCAACTGTCAATTCTCTCCTGAAACTCATTTAACTTTTTCTTTACAAACCTGTATGCTGTGCTATTTGGTACATATATGTTCAGTATGGATATTAATTCAATTTATGGTACCTTTTAGAAAAATGTAATTTTCAAAAAAATAAAAAAGAAAAAAAAAGAAAAATGTAATTTTCCTGATTATATCTTTTACTTTAGATCTTTAGATTTTTAGATCTATTTTTTGTTTTTCTGAGATGATGACTTTCTGCCTTTGTGTTTTTCACTTCAATGGAAGTATAATACTCTGCTCCAGCTCCTAATTTTAACTTCATAGGTGTCTTTCTATCCACACATGTCTCTTGCAAACAACCTATTTTTGGACTCTGTTCTAATTCATTTTGTTGTCTGCTTCTATTTGAGGGGGAGTTCATTCTATTCATATTCACAATTGACTGGTAACTAGAATTTCCCTCCATCCTATTTTCTTCTTTTTACCCTTCTCTTTTTTAACCTTGTCCCATCCTCAAAAGTCTGTTTTGTTTCTGACTACTGCCTCCCTTAATTTGACCTCCCTTTTATCCCCACTCCCTTTCTCTTAACCCTTTCCTTTTCTAATTCTCTATTGGATAAGTTGAATTTCTATACCCAACTATATATGTATACATAGTCTTTCTTCTTAGAACCATTTCAAATGAGAGTAAGGTTCAAATACTACCCACTTCCTTCCCCTTTATTTTCCCCCTCCATCTTATAAACCCTTCTTTATGCACTTCTTATACATAAGATAATTTCCCCCACTATTCTTCTCCCTTTTCTTGTCTTCTTGTCTGTCTGATTGTGACCTCTCTCTTGCTGGTTCTAATCCATGTCATGCTCACTAATTATGAATGTCCCCCAAGGGTCTATCCTGGGCTTATCCCACTGCGCTCTCATTTGATCTTATGGGAGTTATCATCTCTAAGAAGATACTTTCCAGGTCTCTCTGGAACTACAATTATGCCTCACCAACTGCCTTCAGGGCATCTCATATGTAATGTCAAAAACTGAACTTATTATCATTCTTTCCAATGGCCATCTCCACACATACTTCCTTAGTTCCCTATTATGGTCAAGGGCACTACCATCCATCCAGCCATCTAAGTTCACTACCTTTGTATCATCCTTAATTCCTCACATATCCAATGTGTTACCAAATCTTCTTATTTCTACCTTTACAAGTTGGATGGAAGATGTTCTACGTTCAAATCTGAGCTCAGGGGCAAGTCACTTTTCTCATCTATACAATGAGCTAGGAAAAAAAAAAAAGACAAACCACTCAGTATCTTTGTCAAGAAAAGCCCAAATGAAATCATGAAGAGTCAGGCAAAATTCAATAAAAAAAGAGAAAATGCCCACAAATGTCTTTAGGCAGTTCCTTCCCCTTTGGAATATCTCTAGTTTAGAACACGACAGAAAAGTAAATAAGGGAATTAACACTCAGAAAAAACTTATGGGGGCAAGAAAGACAGAGAAAAAGGGAGGGAGGGAATGTAGGTGGGAAGGAAGGAAAGGGGAGAGAGAGAGAGAGAAAGAGAGAGAGAGAGAGAGAGAGAGAGAGAGAGAGAGAGAGAGAGAGAGAGAGAGAGGAAGAGGAACAAACAGAAGAAGAAGAAGAAGAAGAAGAAATATATCAACTGTCAAACTTAGGGATAGATGAACCATTTATGAATAAATAAGAAATAGGAAGCAATGAGAGGTATGGATAATTTTGAGTACATTAAATTAAAAAGGTTTTGCTAAAATAAAATAAATGTAGCCAAGATTACAAGCAAAGCAGAACATTGGAGAGGGATGAGGGGGAATTTATAAACAGTTTCTTTGATAAAGGTTTCATATCTCAAATATATAGGGAATTTTGTCAAATACATAAAAATATAAGTCATTTCTCAATTGACAAATGGTCAAAGGACATGAATAAATAGTTTATCAATGAAGAAATTAAAACTATATGTGGTCATATAAAAACTTCTCTAAAACTGCTCTAACAGCAGTAATGAACTGAACCAGCTACGCCCAGAGAAAGAACTCTGGGTGATGACTAAAAACCATTACATTGAATTCCCAATCCCTATATTTATGCCCACCTGCATTTTTGATTTCCTTCACAAGCTAATTGTACAATATTTCAGAGTCTGATTCTTTTTGTACAGCAAAACAACAGTTTGGTCATGTATACTTATTGTGTACCTAATTTATATTTTAATATATTTAACATCTACTGGTCATCCTGCCATCTGGGGGAGGGGGTGGGGGGCAAGAGGTGAAAAATTGGAACAAGAGGTTTGGCAATTGTTAATGCTGTAAAGTTACCCATGCATATAACCTGTAAATAAAAGGCTATTAAATAAAAAAAAAAAAATTCAGTATAAAAAATAAATAAAACTGCTCTAACAATTAAAGAAATGCAAATTATAACAACTTTGATATATCATCTCATACCTATCAGACTAGATAAAATGATAGAAGGGGAAAATTACAAATATTGTAGGGGATGTAGAAAAACTAGGATATGCTATGAACTGATCCATATTTTGAAGAGCAATCTAGAATTATGCCCAAAGAATTATAAAACTGTGTATACCTTTTGATGCAACAATCCCATAATAAGTCTGTTTTTCAAAGTGGTCAGGGAAAAAGGAAAAAAAAAAAACCTTTCTAAAATATTTATAGCAGCTCTCTGTGATAGCAAAGAACTGGAAATTGAAGGAATGCCCATCAATTGGGGAATGGATAAAAATATTTGATCTATAATTGTGATGAAATTCTATTGGTTGATTTTAGGAAAACATGGAAAGGCTTGTATGAAATATTGAGCAGTGTCAAGAAAATGTGGTACACAGTAACAGCAATATTGTTTAAGTTATTTTGAGTATTATAAATGCTCAACTCAACTACAAAGGACCTGTGAAGGAAGATGATATTTACCTCCAGAGAAAGAACTGATAAATAAAAGTATGTAGAATATGATTTGATGCTATCTCTCTCCAGATAAAGAACTTACAGACAGATGTGTGTGTGTGTGTGTGTGTGTGTGTGTGTGTGTGTGTGTGTAAGGGTGGCCTTCTTTGGTGTGGGGTGGGGAGGGAGAAAAAGAAAACAAAAGGTGCACAACAGAGAACCAAAGAAAACTCAGAAAGATGGAAGGATGGAAGCACAGAAAAGCAGGGTGGTTTTGAAAACAATGTATAATATTTATTTCATATGTATAGAAGGATTGCACATGTTTAACATATTGAATTACTTGCTGTCCAGGGGAGGGGGCACAGGAAAGGGAAGGAAAAAAATGTGGAACACAGGATTTTGTAGGGGTGAATATTGAGAATTTTCTGTGTATATGTTTTGATAATAAACAGCTTTAATAAAAAAAAAAAACTTATTAAATACTTTTTAAAAGGAGGAGAGGTAGAGCCAAGATGGCAGAATAGAGGCAGAAACTTGCCCAATCTCTCCCCCAAACTACTATTTTTATTTTAAAAAGGACACAGTATGAAATGGTGATTCATCGTCTCATTTTGAATTCTCTTCTTATAATGTGCTGTGAACATGGGGAGAAATGTAAAGTCCTAAGGAGTTCTCTCCACCAAGGCAATGTCTTTTTTGAGATTCAGCATGCTACAGAGAACTACCCTTCCTGTCTCTAGTCTTGATGAGAGGTTACATATATACCAAAAGTTTTGGTGAGGGAGGAGATGTAAAGAACACCTATTTCTAAAACTGCTGCTGTTTTTAAAAGTCATTAATGGAGGTTTTTTTGGGGGGAGGGGATATTAAAAAGGAAGTAGAGTGTAGTGTGGAATATTTCATAATATATCAGACCTAGTGGTTTTCTAGGAAGTTTCATTTTCTCATTTTTCTTGGTTGAACATATACACCTCTCAGCTGAGGTCACCCAATTAGAAGAAAGAATGAAGATAAACTATAGCATTTGATTACAACAGTGGTAATGGGATCCATTCAAACTATTGTTGCTAAGAAAGAAAAAAAGAGGGAGGTGAAAACCGATAAAGAAAAAATGTCAACTCCAAGTCCCCATTCCCCAGAGTTCTTTATCTGGTAGAAAGCAATCGCCATGAAGAAGTTAAAGGAGGCTAGAAGCCAATCATCCCAGAAACACTTGATCTCTTTGTCAACCAGACACTTGGTAACCAAGGGCAATCCAGATTTAGAATAGAAATTTGTTTGTAGAATCTTACTGAGAAAGAAATGGGTGGGAGTTTATATGCAAAAGATATAATAAGGAATGGTAGAACAATGAAGCAACAGAAAGTTGGTGTGATATATATAATTAGACCCCACCTTGAGAGGAAGCTTTATAGATGAAGATGGAAGAAGGAAAAGAAAACTCAAACTAAATCAGTCCTGTCAGTATTACTATTTAAAAAACAAACGTTTTCCTTCATCATCAATATCTACAGAACCATCATGTTTGTGTTCTAACCCCTCAGTCCCTGATGTGCTTGTTGATAGGAATTACTTCCCATGACCTATTGCTCCATCCCACTTCAGCTGCGCATAGCCTTGATCTTGCCAATATCCACAAGTACTCCACTTCCATTTTCATGAACTCTGAAAACCCTTTAATAATTACCTGCTGTCTTTCTATTTCCCCTTCTGCATTGCATACCCTAACCCTGTTCTTTATCTTCATTATGACATTCAGTCTCTCTACCTTTCAATTCTTTCCCAAGCAGTGTACTGGAAATTTTCTTCTCTTCCCCATCTTGAGCCCTTAGCGAACCAACTCAATCACTGTCCTATTCTCTCATCTACTTCTTTTTAATCTAGTTGTGACTATTTCTGAGTGGTTTAAACTGACTCTTCTTCATCCTTCTCTTCTCCTACTCTTTTTTTCTTTCTTTTCTTCCTTTCTTCCTTCCTTCCTTCTTCCCTCCTCTCTCTCTTTCTTTCAGTTTCTGTCTCTCTCTGTGTGTCTGTGTCTTTCTCTCTCTCTCTCTCTCTCTCTCTCTCTCTCTCTCTCTCTCTCACTTTTCTTTCTTTCTTCCTTTGCCTTTCCACTAAAACTCCCTCCCTCTTCATCTGCATTTTATGGCTTCCCTGGCTTTCTTTCAAGGCTCAGCTAAAGTAATATGTTCTACAAGAATCCTTTCTCATTGCTCCTTAATCTTTGTGCCCTTCCTCTGAAATTATTGCCAATTTATTCTGTATAGGTCGTGTTTGGATACTGTTATTTTCATGTTTTTTTCCCAATTAGACTGTGAGGTCTGTGAGGTACTCTTCCTCTTTTTCTTTCTGAAGTGCTTAGTACTGTGCCTGGCATATGGTAATTGCTTAGTAAATATTTGTTGTCTTGACTTAATTATTTTGTCATGAATTAAATAGCCTTTTGTGGGCTAGCCTGGGAAATTTAACCATCATTGGTTTAATCCATTTATAACTTCCTTTGAATATCATAATGATGTAAACTAAGATCTTTTGGGGAAAATGATGGGGGTGAACCCTGAAATGTTCCCCTTCTCAGGGGAAGTTCTTGGGTCTCAAACTCTCCTCTGGGAGAGGTTCACCCTCAGGGAATGCAGTTAAGTGGTCTCATTCAATTGGAATTAGTGGCCAGGGATATTGTTGCATCCTCTATTGAGTTGAAGATTAGTCCGGAACCACCCCCAAAAGCCCAAACTCCTAGTTAAATGATTTTATTCAATTGAAGATCTCAATCTGATTGTCAGCTCAAACTGCTCCCCAGGCCCCTGGCCAAGATTTACCCATTTAATCAAGGATTCGTCAAACTATCTTTGCAGAAGTCTGAAACCGGATGATGCTTGCCAAGGACTGTCCTGCCAGAACTTTTTGCCCATTGGTGAAGATATTTTCTTCTCAGTGTTAACCTTTTCTCTCTTCCTAATAGGACCTTTTTGCCCACTAAGAAGTCTCTCTTCCTAGCAAGCTGGCTTCTCAGGGCCAACAAATCCCTTTCTGCCACACAGATTTTGGGTTTTCCAATTCTAATAGGCCCTGCACCCACGAGCAGAGGGGATTTCCCACCCCAATTCTCACACCTCATCATGTGAACCTTATCAATTGGAAGGAGATCACTGGTGACCACAAAGTATCTTTTAGTGGACTGTGGGGAGGTAGACTCCAGCTTATAGAAGGTTGCACAGAGTATAAATAGCAAAGAAGGCCACTTGGCTTTGAAAGGAAAGAGAGAAGGGCTCATATTTTATCCGGATCACTGGGTAATTTGCAGGTCCCAGGAATTTCCAATTCCCTCCTTTGTCCTTTGTACACCACTCTTTGGTGCCCTCTTCTGGTCATGTGAGGACTGTGGTTTTGATAAAATTAATTAACCCTTACTGTTCAATTGCTGCATCATGTCTGATTCTTTGTGGCCCTTTGGGGGGTTTCTTTGCAAAGACACCGGGGCGCTTTCTCATTTCCTTCTCCGGCTCCTTCTCCAGACAAGGCAAACAAGGAAGTGATTTGTCCAGGATCCTATGAGCGCCTGAGGAAGATGAGGCAGTTAGGGGGCAGGGGCTGGGGTGAGGAAGCTTCATTTTTCCAGGTTCAGGTCCGGCCTCACACTTACCAACTGGCTGTCCAAGTCCCATCCACTCGCCTTGACTGGCGCCCTTTGGAATTAGGCTCCCCTGAATGTTGAGGGTCAGGAACTGTTTCTTCAAAACAGAGAAGTGGGGACCTGAGCCATTCTCCGTTTGGTGCATTGGTGGCGGGCCTTCCAAGGTCCCCACTGGGGTTTGACCACAGTTGCCTTGGGATTTTCTTGGAGCCGTCCTCCAGGGACGCTGCTGGCTGTGATCACACTGGCTGCTTTCCTCTCCATGGGTGCTGATGCCGGCTCTCCTGGCTGCCCTCCCTTCCTAAAGCCCAGGGGCTCCTGGCTGGTGTTTCTGTGCAGTTATGCCATACTACTGTAGTGGCTTATTGGACTTCTCAGTCACTGTCTGGGATGAGATTTAGAATTTTACAGGATTAGGGCTGTGGGCTATGGGCTGCCTGCCTCCATTCAGGGGCTGTCTTGTCTGAAAAGCTCCTTGGGTGGAATTTCAACAACAAAAACTAGTGAGTAAAATAAACATAATAACAGAGATAAGGAATAAATTCTGTTGATATGAACTGAGCTTTGTGTGGAACCAAAAAGCCAATGCCATCTTGGGTCTTATTGAGGGTTATAACTCCCAGGAATCAAGAGACAAACACCTGCCCTGGTAACACCAGTCTGGGGCATTGTATTCAGTTCTGGGCACCAGAGTGTAGGACGGGCATCGATCACATGGACTGTTCAGAGGAGAACAACCGGAGCCATGAAGGTCCTTGAGTACACAGTATGTGTGGATTGCCTGAAGGATCCACACTCTCGCTGTTCCTTGCACCTGACAATTTATTTCTGTACTGTGCGTTTTCACTAACTCTTTTCCCTGCCTAGAATGCTCTCTTCCCCCATCCCTTTGTTTCCCTAGCTTTCTCCAAGATTTTGCTTACAGCCCACTTTGGGGGTCTCCTGTCTCTACCCCCAGAGCCTTTTCTCTGAAATTAGTTCCCACTTACCATTTTAGATTGTGCTTTAGGCATCAGCTGGATGCTTTTTATGGTCCGGGCAGGGATGTGCTGGAAGCAGCTCAAAAAAGTCCATGAGCCAATTGTAAAATTTTCATTGTGAATAATTACACTCCAGAAATTGGCAAATGTACAAATCAGGGCTTGATTTATCATTCTGTCAAGTACCTAGACTTAAAAAAGTAATGCAGAAAAGCACATTAAACTTCTCCCTCAGAGAACAGGTTGTTGAACGTTTAAGAAGCAACCTTTGGGGCCAGACTCCTCACCATAGCTGGTTTTCAGCTCTCTCTCCAACTAGCTAATCTCTATGATTCAGAGAACTAATGTTCATATGACTTCTGTTCTTTCCCAGGAAACTCACAGCTTCTTTCTTTCTTTAGAGTTAGAACAATAACAACAAAGTAAAGAAAGACAAACCTTGATAAACTCCCTGAGACTCTTCAAAATACCAGTTACTGCCTTTCTTTCTGATTAAGAGCATGTCTTTGGCAGACAGGTGTGTGTGTGTGTGTGTGTGTGTGTGTGTGTGTGTGTGTATGTATGTAGGTATGTATATATACATAGTTGTTGGTTCTTGTTGTTCAGGTGTGTCTGACTTTGTACACACACATATCCCCTAACTTCTGCCCAGTAGTTTGTTCTTGTTTTTCAGCCATGTCTGACTTTGTGACTCTATTTGGGGTTTTCTTGGCAGGAAATTGAGGTTAAGTTTCGTGCTTAGGGTCACACAGCTAGTAAATGTCTCTCCATTTCTATTTATGGATTACAGTTTAAGTAGAACTTACTTTATATAAAATCCTAAGAAGAATTATCTATTTTAGTAACTCTCAGATCCAAAATAATAAAAAAAAAACTCAAAAAACCTTCTTGCTCTTTTTTCTTCCTAAACCTTTTCCTTTTGCAACACAAATAAAAACAGATTTTTTTTTTTTTTTTTTTTTTAGTACTTTCCTCACAATACCCTCAATAGTTCCTAATTGTCCTATAAACAGAATACATGCACCTTGCATTCTATTATCCTTCCAAATCATCTGGCCGCAGCAAATTTTTTTATTTTTATTTTTAGCTTTCTCTCTTATTGTAACTTCATAGAAGTTCATAGAACTTCTAGAACACTGGAATCCCAGAATTAGGAGAGATTTCCAAGGTCATGAAGTCCTAAACTAGAAACCCTACAACATTCATCTTCTCCTTGAAAATTTCCAGTTAGAGGGGACCCATTAATGGCTGAGGCAGCTATTTGTTCTCTGAGACAACTTTAATTGTTAGAAAGTTTTCTTTACACAAAGTCAAAATCTGCCTTTTTTTGTAAAGTGTCTTTATTTCCTTTGTGACCAAGTAGAACAAATCTAATCTTTCTTCCATATTACAATCCTAAAAGTACATTAAAACAACAACCATATCATTTCTCATAGCCTACCTCTCAAGGGTTCTCTTCTCCAGGTAAAATATTTTTAGTTCCTTCAGCTTAATCTCAAATGCCATAGTTTTGATTCCCTTTCTCAATATGCACAAAATAAGAAGATATGGAGGAAATGGTAAGTCCCTAAAGACACAAACCAGTATGATGTTATTACAATAGTACAATTGTGAAAGAAGAAATGCCTGAATTAGGATAGTTTCAGTATGAGTGGAAGGGAATGAATGCAAGAGATTCAAAGGTTGTAGAATCTATCAGACTTAGCAGTTGATTCGATGTAGGAGAAATTATCATAGATGAGGTGTGAAGCCTAAGTGACTGAGACAGTTGTAATGCCATTAACAAAAAGAGGTACATTTACAAGTGGCATAGGTTTTGGGAAGGAATGAAGTTAGTTTGGGGCATATTGAATCTAGGCTGATAAAACATCTAAATGTAAACATCGATAGTAAGAAGTTGGCAATATGTGACCTTTGGTGAGGTTAGGGTTGAAATGATAGATATGGGCATCTTGCACATACAAGTCATCCTAATTTATTATTTATTAATTAACCACTTTGTGTTATATGCTATGCTAAGTACATATGTTGTGCCACAGTTCCCTTTTAATGACTGATCCAGTTTCCCTAATTGTCCTTTTCAGTTACTCTGCCTCAGGTTATAATCATTCCCTTTTAATGTTTGATAGGATAAAGGTCTTGTATCTTAGACCTCAGGCTATAATTATTCCCTCTTAATGTTTGATGGGATAAAGGTACCATTTTAGATATTATTAGAATATCAAGAGCCTCTCCAGTACCTCCCATTATGTCATCCTAGGTGCCTCCCCTCATTAGGTCATCCCCATCCCCATTAGGTCATTGTTCTTGTTACCCTATAAAAGAATCTTATATCTGACTTTCACTGCTGGATTCTTGGAGATGATAGTCTCATTCAGCCCTGGGACCAAACCATGGATCCATTTGGTCCCAGTAAATCTCAACATTAAATAAATTATTAAATTGTTCTCTAATCTCTATCTTGCCCAGTTTCTCTGGCATTACACATAATAGTGATTATTAAAGCCATGGGAAAGAATAAAGAACTAAAGAAGGCACAGAATAGAACCTTAATAGGCTCTCCTCTAATATTTAGAAATAATAATATAAAATACAGGAATTTTGTTTATTTTTTGTTGTTTTTAACCTGTTAAAATTATGAAATACAATTATAATTGTTCATATTTGACTTTTTATCATCTTATTAAATTCTTTATTTTGTCAGGAGTTATTTTCATAGTATAAATTATTATTTGCTTTTATTTGTGATTTATATACATTCTTAATTCATATGCTTACAATGCAAACTCTAGTAAGCTATCATAAAACATATCTTTTTATGAAGACTACATTCTTTTCTAGAAAAAATATTTTAATAAAAATGGCAAAGGATAAATCAAATATCACTAATTATAACAATATAAACAGATTGAATTATCCAATAAAATAAAAAAGGATCATATAAGACTATCAGTTTCTAAAGAGCAATTTTTTCCACCTCCTAGTGCCTTGCATACCATAGGTACTTTACAACTATACTAAATACATGACTCAACAATATGTTACCTACAGTAACAATCATAATCAGCTTATATGTCAATTCAAGCTTTATAAAGTTCTTTTCTCACAACTTTATGAGATACTGAGTGAAATATTTTATTGATAATAAAACTGAAACAATTAATTTATTCGTGTCTTGAGAATGAGACACAGTTTGGCATAAAGAGCACTGAATTTAGAGTTAATGAGACCTTATTTTGAGATCTTACCTCTAATATTTATTGTAAAGAGCACCAAATTTAGAGTTAATAAGACCTTGTTTTGAGATCTTACCTCTAATATTTATTGTTAATGTGACCATGAGAAAGAAACTTCATGTTTCTGAACTGGTTTCTTTTATAAACATTTGCTTAATTAAACCAAATGGAACAAAACCACTCTATTTCTCTATGTTCACCTAGTGACATTATAAATTCCCAAACACTTGTCAACTTTATCCAGATGACTCAATTACTTAATTGTTCCTAACTGTTCTCTTGAATTCCATTCCTGAATCACCAACTACCTACTGGACATTTCAAGAGAGATATACGTCTCAAACTAAACAAATCCTCTCAAATCTATCTTTTTACAAAATTCACAATTTTAATGGTACCACTATCCTTATGTTATCCCAGGTTCATAAAGCCCAATATAACAACCAAGTGTTTACTCTCCCTTAACCCATATCCAGTCAGAATTCAAACATTGCTATTTCTACTTCTACATCCACTTGCCTACCCTAACTTTTCTTCTGACCTCCAGTAGAAATGGATGTCCCATAGACATTATAAACTCACTCAATATATCCAAAATGGAAATCATTCTCTTTCCTCCAAAATTGTTCCTTCTTCTAACTTCTAACTTTTTTTTTACTTTTAAGGGTACAACCATCATTCCAGCCATCCAGACTCACAAATTAAGGATTACCATCTACTGTTACTTCCTATGTGCCCCACACCCTAATCACATTCAATAACTTCTCAAATCATGTGATTTCTACCTTCTTAATATTTTTCATATTTATCTCTTTCTCTCTTCTGACATTGCAACTATTTATCACCTCATGCCTAGGACTATTGCAATAGTTTGCTGGATGATTTCCCTGCTTCAAGTCTCCCTTCCAATTCCAAACCATCTTCCACTTAACTCTCAAATTGGTTTTCCTAAAATGCAGGTCTGGTCATAAAATACCCCACTCCTAATCAATAAACACTATCAGCTCCCTATGGCCTTCAGGCCTTTGTTTGTATTTTAAAGTCCTTCATTACCTGTCCTCTTCTCACCTTTTCAATCTTCTTATATCTTATTCACCACACCCCACCCTACCCACATATTTTGTGATCCTGTGACACTGGGTTCCTTGCTGTCCTCAAATGTTGTTGCCTAACTCTGAGTCGTTTCCCTGACTGTCCCTTATGCCTGGAACGCTTTTCCTCCTCATCCTCACATTTTAGATTTTCTGGATTCAAGTCTCAATTAACAATCCATTTGCAAGAAACTTTCCCTAGTTCTCCTTAATCTTAGTGCCTTTACTCTGATTGCTCCGAATTTATCCCGTCTATATCTTATTTGTACATAGTTGTTTGCAAGTAGTTTCCTTCACTAGACTGTGAACTCCTTGAGAACAAACTGTTTTTGTTTTTCTTTGCTATCTCTAGCACTTAACTCATTGCTTGTATATAGTGGGCATGTGATAAATAATGGTTGACTTATTACATCTCTCAAATCTGTTCCCTTCTCTCTGCTTATCCAGCCACACTAGTTCATATCCTTTTCACCTCTCAGCTGGACCACCATAAAGACTTGTTAATTGGTCTTCCTGCCTAGGAAGACTGCTTAGTCTTTACCCTTTTTGATCCACCCAGCACATACTTATCAGTGATTTTCTTTAAGCTTAAATTTGTGTGCCTCTCCCCTTCTAATAAGTTACAGTGACTCCCTATTGCTTCTAGATTAAGTATCAACTTGTTTGATTTTTAAAGACCTTAAAACCTGTCTGCAACATACCTTCCAAGCCACATTACACATTCTTGCACTCTATAATCCAATTAAATTGGTCTTTATCTCTGTTTCTCACCCTCAGAACGTAATCTCCCATATTCATGCCTTTTCACTTCCAGTTTCCTATACCTAGAATGCCTCAAGTAATCTGTCCCTCCTTTCAAAAAAAGGTGTAAAATCTTTTTATGTAAAATCTTTCCTGATTCTAGTTTATACTGCTCTCCCATTTTTCCATATATAATAAACATATGTGCACATGCACATTTGTATGTAAATTTTTATGTACATATACACAGAGATATATCCGTGTATACTTATGTACACACATGCCATTTCCCCTAAGAGAATGTACATTTATAGTGTACATTGAGAAAGAGATGCTCAGAAAGCATATTTTAAGGACTTGCTTTATGTGCTAAATGCTAAGGATACAAAGAAAGGCAAAAACAGGGTCCTTTGAAGGGCTCCCACTTTAATGGGGGAGACAAGATGCAAACAATGATGCACAAACAGGATATATAAAGGGTAAGAAGAGGTAATCACACGAGACACTTGATCTCTAGACTCTAGCTATTTTCCCTAGCCAGCCAACCCCAAGCCTGCAACTTTCTTTTTTTCTTCTCTTTGTCCTGCTTTCTTCAAACCCTACCTTTCTACAAGAAATCTTTCATGCTCTCAATCTTAATGCCGACCCACTGAGATGATCTGCAATCTATGTTGTCTATATTTTACTTCCCCCATTAGCCTGTGAGCTTTTTAAGGTAAGGGATTGTCTTTTTGTCTCTTATTATTTCCAGAATTTAGCACAGTACTTGGCACACAGTAGGCTCTTAACAGATGTTCACTGATTCTTGGATTATGTACACACAGTTTGCATGTTGTCTCTGCTGTTAGATCAAGATCTGAGGCCAGAAAGTGTTCTAATTTTGGCTTTCCTTTCATCTCTAGTGCTTAGCACGGTGCCTGGCCCACAGTCAGCTTTTAACAGCTGTTCATTGATTCTTGGAAATTTTGTACATAATTGTATGTCGTTTGCTCAATTCGATCAGGATCTGAGGGCAAGAAGTGCTCTAATTTTGCCATCTAGTGCTTAACACACTGCCCGGTACAAGGTGGGCACTTTCTAAATGCGCTGCCTTAAGGTTTCTAGACCGATGGCTATATAAAAAAAAATAGCATCACTTTCATTAATAATAACATCCACGCTGCTCAAAGGGCTGTCAAACTCTGTATACCCTTTGATCCATCAGTGTCTTTACTGGGTCTGTATCCCGAGATCATAAAAAAGAGAAAAGAACTCACATGTTCAGAAATGTTTGTAGCAGCCCTTTTTGTGGTGGCAAATAATTGGAAACTGAGTGGATGTCCATCAGCTGGGGAATGGCTGAATAAGTTTTGGTATATAATTGTTTATGGAATATTTTTGTTCTATAAGAAACCATCAGCAGGCTGATTTCACAAAGGCTTCTAGAGACTTACAAATACTGATGCTAAGGGAAGTTGTAATGCTGAAGAAACTGAGCAAGACAGAGATTAGAGACCAATTCAATAATGTATTAAATGGAGAGAAATACTGGGACCAATGGATCCATGTTGATCCCAGCTCTAGATGAGACTGTTATCTCAAAGAGTCTAGCCTCGAGTATGGGGACAGCAAGCTTTTTGTGGAATAACAAGAACAATGACATCACTGATATTCTAATGACATCTGAAATGGATAAACCTTTATCTTGTCAAACATTAAGGAATGTGTATAAAACCTTTATCTCAAACATAAAGAGGGGACGGTTATAACCTAAGGCAGAATTAAGAAATAGGACAAGTGGAGGAACTGGTGACCCCATTAAAAGGGAACTTCGGCATAACATAGTGAGTAGAACTGCGAGAACATTTGTACACAGCAACAAAATAATACATTGATCAATTCTGATGACTTGGCTGTTTTCAACAACGAGGTGATTCGGGACAAACCCAATGGTTCTGTGGTGAGGCGCCCTCTGCGCCCAGAGAGAGGTCGGGGACCGGGCATGAATCACACCACAGCGTTTCCGGCTTTGTTGCTGTTTTCTTCATTTTCCCCTTTTCTGATCTGGTTTTCCTTGTGCAGCAGGACCAATGTGGGAACACGCATAGACCTGCACGCATTTAACAGAGACTGGATTACTTGCTGTCTGGGGGAGCGGGTGGGAGGGAGGGGAGGAGAAGAATCTGGACCCAAAGTTTGGCAAGAGTGATGCCGAAAACTCTCTCTGCGTATATTTTGAAAATAAAAAGCTATTCTTTAGGGGGGAAAAGTTACAAAAGAAAAAAACAAAGCTGGAAATGACAAGATTTGGGAAAGAAGAACTAGCAATCAAACAAACGCCTGTCCTCATTTACTCAGGGCAGCGCGCTCTCTGCCAGCCCCAGAAGCGGCGAGGTTTCTCAGCGGACGGATAAGGAAGCTGAGGCTGAAAGAGCGCGGGTGACTCGTCCACGTCCCACGGACGGGGCCGGAAGCAGGATTCGAACCCAGCCTCGGGCCCTCTCAAGTCTCCCTGAACGGCGAGAACTCCCCCTTGGGAAAGGCGCGCTCCCGGGGCCGGTTCTGGCCAGTCGCTCCGAGCCTGCGCGCCGAGCTCCTTCCGCCGCTCTTGGGGCGAGGCGCTCTTGCGCGTGCGCGAGAGCCTGGTTCGGAAGGGGAGGGGGGGAAGATTCTTGCCTGCGCCTGCGCCAAACCCGGTGCTCCCGTTCCCTTTCAGCTCGTGCTCTCGTTCGGCTCGGCTCAACTCGGTTCAACTCGGTTCAATTCGGCTCGGCTCGGCTCGGCTCGTTCCGCTCCGCTCGGCTCGGCTCGGCTCGGCTCGGCTCGGCTCGCTCCGCTCGGCTCGAGGCCCGGCCTGGCCCTGCCCTGCCCTGCTCAGTGTCGGGCTGAGCGGCGGCCGCTGCGGCACCAAGACGATGAGGTTCTTGCTGCTCCTTCTCATGGCCGCGGCGGCGCTGCGGGGCGAGGCCTCGGCCGATACGGGCGGCGTGCCGGGCAAGCGGCTCAAGATGCAGTACGCCACGGGGCCGCTGCTCAAGTTCCAAATCTGGTGAGCGCGGTGAGGGCCGGGGGGAGGCGGCGGCCGCGCCGGGCGAGGCCGGGGCTGTGCGGCCTAGTGCGGGCGGCGGCGGCGGCGGAGGACGCGGGTGGGGGAGGGGGCCGGCGGCCGGCTACACCCACGTGCGGCGGCGGGGAGCGGGGCCGGGGGGCGCCTCCAAACTTTGACAGTTGGTTCCCTGGCCGCAGGTGCCTTTCGGAGCGGCCTCAGCCCTGCAGCCGGGGGCCCCGGGTCCGAGTTCCGCCTCCCCGCGGCCGCCCGGGCCCTCCAAGCAGGACGTGGGCTGGGCGACTCCTGGGGTCCCGTCCCAGGCCGGCTTCCCCGGAGCTGCCGTCCGGGCCCCGGCAGCTGCTCTGCGGGCCTTGGGCTTTACGGGGTGCACTCCCTCCGCAGAGGGCCAGGACCCCCAACGCCGAGAGCCGTGGGTCCCCCAGAGCCCCAGCCCAGCCCCCTCCCTCTAAACGAGAAGGGACCTAAGGGACTGACAGCCAAGGTCACCCCCGCAAACCAAAGCTGCCGTCGGCACCGGGCTCCTTTCTCGGGGCGCGGAAAGGGAATCCGGCCTGGGGCTTTCAGGGCAAGCTCGCACCCGGCGGGCTCCGGTTCATTCATTTCTCGCGAGTGAGGAAATGCAAGTATCAAAATATCAAAAACAATGGGCCAGAAGCCGGAGAAACCCGCAGTCCCATCCGTTTTCCTTCTGTCCCTAAAGTTTCTGCCCCTTCTCCCCCAGATCAGACTTTGTAACAGAAATGTCGGGGAAAATAATTTACTCGTTCTGAATACAACTTCTATGCAGCCCCCACCCGCAGTGCTGCTCCAATGACATAGACTCCCCACAGAGTCCCCAGAAAGGCAAACTCGGGTTTGGTTCGGGGTTATGGGCTTGAGCATAGATAGACCTGAGAGTCCCCTCCCCAGATGGGCAGAGGAGGGAAAATGCTCTAGTGCCTTACCTTGTGACCTTGCCCAAGTCTGGGCTGCTTCCTTGTTTCCTAATGGAGAGGGGTTATTTGAAGCATCTGTAAAGTGCCTTCTAGCTCTTAATTCCTTGTTTCTATTTTCTCTTTAAAATTCGTTTTGTTCTTGCCTTCAAACAGCTTTTATTTTTCAGTAGAAAGGGAAAAGCCCAAACCCAAACCTCTTCCCATATTTATGATAGGAACTAAGCATTCAGAATATTAGGGCTTTAAAATTTCATTTTAACGATACTGTGAAGTCTGCTTCAGGAAATTGACTGACTGTTTTCCACCCTTGCTCTGTGGTTTCCCCTTTTGATATTTTACAGTTTCAGTTTAGTTTCTGGTCTTTGACCTGCCATATTTATAGGCACCCCCATAAAAATGTACCAGATAATGTAATGCAAATGGTTGTAAACGAATGTACACCTGTTAGGGAGCACTGCATACTTTTCATACAGGATTTTAAATGTTGTACTCTGTTCCAATTGAGTGATTTTGAAGCCATGTATGACTTTACTGCTTTGAAAATTTGACCCTAGGAGTGACTTTCGACTTTGCCTTTGTTGAGCAATTTAGAGTAGTGTAGGATAGCACCTCCATTTTGTAATATGTCAAACGAGGCTGCTTTCATGGAACTCTAGTTTCTGATAGGATGCCTATCAATGGGGTTGGAGGCATTTTTGTTTTCTTTTGTTTTCATAAATAGGTTATTAATGTAGCTCTATTTCATTCTTTACAATTCTTGCTTAAGTGCTTAATTAAGATATAAAATACATTAATGTTCTTTACAAAATAATAAATAGTGAAATTAGAAAAAGATCATGTGTTAAAAAAAAGTCATGGTGGCTGTTCTCTTCTCATGGTGGCTTGAGAGGTAACTTGCCTGAAATTCTGGTCTCTTAACTGCCCTTGGGAGAGGAGGGTAAGGCTTGGAGCACAGCTCACACTTGCTGCATTCATTGATTGTTTGCCCCATAGAGAAGAAAAAGAAATGGGAATATGGTGGTCCCCATTTGGTCGGGCAGCTTTGAGGGCAAGGGCAGCTCAGGCACAGCTTGGTCTCTTGGGAAGCCACTGGGCAGACCCCCAAGCACTTTTTTAGAAGTCTTTGAGTCAATTCCCATCCACTTGGTAGGCACCTGTCACCCTGAGGCAGGTAGATGGTGTAATGGACAGTATGTCTGACCTGGAATCTGAAGACTCAGCTTCCCAAATTCAGATCATCCTTAGACACTTAGTAAGTGGTGCGACTGTGGGCAACTCATTAGCTGCCTTTGTCTCAGTTTCTTCATCTGGAGTAAGTTTACAATGAGCTGCAAAAGAAAATGGTAACCCACTCCAGTAATTTTGCTAAGAAAATCCCAAATGTTTTCACAGAAGAGTCAGCTTTGACTGAAATGAGTGTACAACAGAATTTGTATAGCATGCTGTAGTGGATAAGCAGGCCTGGATTCACATATTCTGACTAGGTATACAAGCAGTTTCTTTCACCTCCTTGCCCATATCTGCTCTGCATTGGTGGAAGGGCTTCCCTTACTGGGAGCCCCCTATCCTAAAGAAATAGTAGGTCCAGTTTCCTCATATCCAGGATAAACATTTTAGTACTTACACTAGATAACCACTAGTGGCAGATTTGGGACTTCTGATTCTTAATCAAGTGAACTCTTTCTACTAACCCTAACCCACATCAATTTCACTTGAAACTTTAATAAGTCATAGAGACTTAAATGTTTATTAATTACAAATAAATTCTGTAAACAAAGCATAAAAATACTTTTACAGGGTTTTAAAATTGTTTTTCAGGGATTTTAAATTTTTGAGCAATTTGTATTTGGCTGAAATAGTAAGTTTGTTTTGAACTTCATGTTACTGTTTTCCAACTGTTGATGATACTGCTCTGGTGTACTGCTATTACATCAGCATAGCAACACGACACACAAATGGGACCAGAGGGAGACATAAGAGTGTTGTTTTTTAAAACAAGGCAAAAGTCTTCTGTCTTGATCATTACTAAGTGCCACAAATAGCTATAGTGTTTTAAGTACTTTATTTTTAATTGTAAATTGATGGAGGGATGAAGTTAGGGTATAATTTTAATGGTGACATTGGTTTTATATAAGGAAAATAAAATGAGCTTTAAATTTTCATTAAAAATAGATTTTTCTGAACTAGGGGCATAATCAGTTGTTCTTTTTAGTTTTTTGCATTTCTGTATGGAGTGAATTTCATTATGTATAAATATATTTCACATACTAGTTAAGGTGATACAGAGAAAGAAAAATAAAAACTAAAGTTGGCACTGTTAGGGGCTTTTCTCTTTACTGCCTTGACCCCTGCCATTTATTTGACATCGATAAAGCCTAATTATCAAGGTGAGATAGTAAGGGGCTTACAGTACAATTATCAGAACTTTCCTTTTTGTTCCTTCTGCAAATTATGTAAGAGTTTACATAATTAAGTTTATAATATTTGATTGTTGCAGCTTAAAGATATACAATTGGTTATATAATTTTTTATTCTCCCTTCGAGGGGATGGTTATTTAGCTACTTACAATTTTTAGAAGTTGACTTGCTCACAGAGTGTTAAAATTTTTTTAGTTATCAAGTTTTCAAAACAAATACAATCTCTCATTTTAACATTTTTAAAAAACTGTTAATGAGATTAAGAATTGAAATCCTTTTATTTGTGCTATTTATGACTTCAGGAAAAACATTTCCTAAGTGTAGTTGATGAATGGAATGACCTCTTAAGCAGATTTTAAAAATTTCTGTCAATGTTATTTGATGTTAGGAAAACCACAAAAATAGAAGCCACGGAATCAATATGTGGTACAGTGAAAAGATGGTCAGACTTGGAGTCTGGGAGCCTGGCTCAGATGCCAGCTTTGCCCATTTTATTACCTCTGTTATCTTGTTTAGCCATCATTTTCTTTGTAAGCTGAGGGGTTGAGCTGGACATGCCAAGGTTGGCATGATTGCCATCTCTTATTTCCTGAGAGAACTTCAGCAAGTTAATCAGTATCTCTACCTTCTTTAAAGGCCCTTTGCCCACTTTGAACTATGGATGCCGGGAAGCTGGGTCTGCTGCTGGAACACAAGATGTTACACCACAGAGGAGTCACACCTATCCAGGAGAGTTCTATCACAACAAATTCAAGAGCAGTAAATAGCTCTAAATCAGTGGCACAACCTCTTCAGGTTGTCTTGATTGTCATCTTTGAGCCTATTTGGCGCAGGTGCACTACAAATGATAGTTGCAGAGGAATGTTGAAGGTTAGATTAATTATTATGGATAAATATTTTCATTTTCTAGAGTCAAGAAACTCAATCTGTCAGTAACTTGCTGCTGACTGGTTCTCAAATAAGGAGAATCGCAAAAATAATTCAATAACTGAACTTCACAGAAAGTGACAGCTGCCACACTTTTCATATTAAGATTTAAAGGTTGTTTTTTTTTAAACATTACCAGAATATGCAATAACTTTTCTAAAAGCAAACTTTGTAGCATTGAATTAAACTATCCATAGGAGATGCTTTTTGCTTCTTTTAAAACATATAAAATTTGTTATTGCAGAGTGTTAAAGGATATGTTTTAAAATTTTTGACTGGTTTTGAAGTACCACTATTACCTTTAAAAGCCTCTAGCATTAGTTTAGGGCATCTAGGTGGCAGATCATGCCATGTTATTTTTATACATAGCTTTCCCATAAAAGATTCATCTTGTATGAATGTTTCCGATATGTTAATATAGTGACTAGGCTCTCCACATCTGATATGGAGCTCCATAGGCATCCGAACTTCAGGTCTGGAGTCAGGAAGATTTATCTTCCTGAGTTCAGAAGCTATTTAGACACTTAATAGCAGGGTGATCCTAGGTAAGTCTCTTAACTCTGTTATGTGTCTTCATATGTAAATTGAGCTGGAGAAAGAAATGACAAACGATTCTAGTATCTTTGCCAAAAAAACTCTAAATGGACTCACAAAGAGACATGACCAAAAAAAGATTGAATAACAAAAAACATTAACTTGCTAACGATAGAAAATATATGTTAATATTCACTTGAAAATACTTCCTAATGTAAATTAACACCTTTTTGTTTCCTTTAATCCAAAAGTGTTGGACATGCAAATGATTTGGGAAATTCTTTGTTGCAGTCTTTGCTCCTATTCCTTTGTTTTTTGGGATTCCTTCTTCCCTTTCCAGGAGAAGTATGAAAACATGAGTTTGCTTTTAACACCTACCTTGCTATTGGTGATTATTACACATCAGTAATGACCTGTATGTCTTACATTATTAAAGGTCTGTTCTTTGAAGAGGTTGTGCCACTGATTTAGAGCTATTTACTGCTCTTGAATTTGTTGTGATAGAACTCTCCTGAATAGGTGTGACTCCTCTGTGGTAACATCTTGTGTTCCAGCAGCAGACCCAGCTTCCCAGCATCCATAGTTCAAAGTGGGCAAAGGGCCTTTAAAGAAGGTAGAGCTACTGATTAACTTGCTGAAGTTCTCTCAGGAAATAAGAGAGCAAAGTTTCAAATGACCTCCTTTATCTGTAGTCACATGTTGTTTCCACAGTGTGCCCTTGGGTGGGCTGTTTAATCCACATGTTATCTGTGTTTCACTTCAGTTTTAGTAGTAGGAAAAGCCAAGAAAAAATAAATATCATTTAGCTTAAGCATAGCTATCAAATTTGAGGTGGAAAAGGAAGATATTGTTCAGTGCCTGAAAGGAACACCAGTGACAATTTCACACAGTAGTTTGTGTTTTTTTTATGGGCCTGGTCTTCCTTTCATGCCGGGATTGGAAGTTCAGTGATTCCTCATAGTAATCACTATGGAAGTTTGGACCTGCTCTCTCTAGATGACCAGTTACTTAGACATCCTAAAATGAGCCGCTGCTCTCTTTCCCCCTTCCCTGATTCCATGGGGGTTCACCCTCTAAGTGCAAGACTTCATTCATATACCTCAGAATCTCCTTGGGCTTCCCCAGTGGAAGGGATGCTAAGAGTGGGCCACCCCCCCACCCCTGCTCCGTTCTGTTCTCTCCTCCGGTGTGTGTGTGCAAAGGAATAAGAGACAGTGTGCTGGCTATCATAAAGCTTGCCGCTCCTGCCCCCTCCCGCCCTTACCCTTCACTAGTGTGTGACCTTGAACAAGTCATTAATGTCTTTGAACCTCAGTTTTCTCATCTTAGAATGAAGACATTTGTCTGCTTACTTCATGAGGTGTTATGGTCATAATAACATCCTTTGTACCTGTAAAGCACACTGTATAAGTGGTGTTATGTTGCCTTTTCATTGCAGTCAGCTTGTTTTCTGTAGGCTTGTTTTGCCTATTCTAGATAGAACTCTTAGGAGAAAGGGACCTTGAAAAAGATTTAAACTCATCAGAGGGCTGTGCTGGATATTCCCTTTCAGCTTTAAAATCTATGAGCCTTTGAGGTTGGTTTTCTTGGTTTGTTTTTTTTTTGTGTGTGTGTGTGTGTGTTTTGTGCTACTAGGAATTTTCTCTTTTATCTATTGATTATAATTCATACCAGTACAATATCCATATTTTCTCTAGTCTTTCACAGTATTCTTGTTGGAAAAGGCTGAATCAGACTGGTTATAGTGTCATACCTGTCCTGATTTGTTTTACCTCCTCTCAGTGGGATATACTGGTAGAATGCTAGATAACATTTGGGAGAAACCAGTCTGGTTTTGAATTCCATCCTTGACTGTAGCGTGACTTTAAGTGAGTGACGTAACCTATCTCTCAAAGTATCACTTTCCTCATCTTTAAAATGGGAGTAATAATACTATGTAAATAACTTTGAAAGTCTTTAGTTGCTATATAAATGCCTTTTCGTTTTGTGTATGTGCATTTCCTTATCTGAGCTTTTCAGATCTTCTTTTGCCATCTATAATGGATTCTTTAAATCAGAGGTTCTGAACTTTTTTCTGTCATGGACCCCTCTGGTAACTATAGACCCATTTTCAGAATAATGATTTTTAAAATGCAAAAGGTTACAAATGAAGCCAGTTAAAATGAAATGTAGTTATCAAAATATTTTTTAAAACAATTGCACAGAACCAAGGTTAAGAACCCTTGTTTTAGATGCTTTGCCTGGTCATGACTGATTCAGTCATGTTCCTTCTAAAAATGTTTGCCATGATCCATACATACTCAATAGTGTAATCATAGGATCATACAGATCTTTTCTTTGAATTTTCTGAAATCACTTTTCCTAAAGTCTTGGTAGGTGCCTGCCAGAGGATGCTAGATGTTTTTATTCCTTTCTATTATTACAACTTAAAGTCATTTTCTCTTAAGTTTCATGCCATTCTTACACCCACAATTCCTTTTGAGTCAGAGCAGTTTCCCTTGTTTCCCTTGTTACTTCTGTCTTCAAGATGAAACTGTCAGCACTGCAAGGCAAGAATTAATTCAATTTCTGCTTTTAACAGACTTTGACTTACAGCAGATGTCAGGGTAGTTGAAGACTCCTCTCACTACAGTAGCTTGTTTCTGTGTGGTTTTATAATCTGTATTAGAAAACCATCTATTCACTTGTTACCCAATAAATCCATTTCACCTGCTTTAGAAAATGACATTGGGTAACCCATCTGGTTTTATACTATTATTTTTGTATATCTTTCCACAATGGATTGAAGCAATATGGAGGAGAAGGAGGGGGGCCTCTGGTTCTTTTATTGTTTCAGAGTTATTAGCACAGTGGTTAGATTCTCTCCCATGTCATTCCTCGCTTTGTCTATACTGCGTGACTGACTACCTCTTTTCCCAGTGATACATAAGCTTTCACAAAATCATTTTATCCCATTTCTTGCAGCAAGTCAGTAATTACAGTGTGTATAGTATAATCATCCTGCTTATTAATTTTTGGATCATGAGCAGTTTTTAAATGTCAATCATGCCTTACCAAGCCCCAAATCTGAGTTTCCCCATCATGATCTTCTTTTTGTCACTTCTGCTCAAGTAGTGTTAAGCTCAGGAGAAAGTCATGTAATTATGTCAACTGGGCTACATACAAATTTGTTATCTAGTCTCAATTGGATTCTTGCTTTTGTATGACAGTTCTTTTATTCTATGATTTTTTTTCTTCAACGATCTCCAGAAAAATTAATCCAAATCTTTCTCTCTCCTCTCATTTCCTTTCTTCAGCTAAGGATCTCTCATCTCTTATTTTACTGAGGAAAATATAGATGGTTTGTAGCAATCTCCTTTTTGTCCACTTTTCCACATTTTAGTCTGTCATATTTGAAAACAGCATTCTTTGCAAGAATGTTTCCTCCTATCCCATAGCAAATATAGAGGTTATTCTGTATCAACTTCTGTTTCAGATTATCTGTAACATCATTGTTGATGTTTCAACCTCTTTCCTCTTAATCTGTTTAAGAGAACATAAAGATGACAAAAACACTTATATTTGTGGTACTATTGGCTCCAGAGTATGTAATACTTTAAGCAAGATGTTCTGTAATCCAATCCTACAAAGAAAAACATTAAGCTATTCGATCTAGATGCTGCTGATTCAATAGAAGAATGGAAGAGAAAAAAAAATTAGGTCAAAGAAATATATATATTTTTTTCTGTGAACTTTATGATCTGCTAAGGATTATAGTTGAATTATTTTGAGTTTTTGGATATGGAACATTTTAGTGATATTTTAATAGTTCTCAATTCTCCTTTGGGGAAATGATAAAATAGGGGTCCTCTCCCAAAGTCCCCTCTCCCCAACAAAAGTCTGTCATAATATTGGTTATTTGAAAGCGAGCATGGAATTTTAGAATGGATAAATGAGCACTTTCAAGATTGCATCCTAAATCAACAGAGAGGTGTTTTGATGGGAAACATCCTATTATTGGGACTGCAACGGGCAATATTGTGGGTTCCTAGAGGGATAATGAGGACCAAGGTGAGCCAATGAGACTCAATTCAAGTTTAATTAGCATAGTCTGGTTATGCTTTTATGTGTACTTCTGATACGTGATCTATGAATTTTTATATGCAATTTTTCCTTGTGAATAAACACCAGAAAATAAACTGGAGTGGTCTAGACCATGTTATGGCAAGGATAAGAAGGGAAGAAACAAGGTGTCTAGCAACAATGTAAGTAGCAATTGAAGAGGGAGAAAGTGATTATTGACAGATTGGGACTGTTCACTGATTAGAGGAAACTAAGCAATCTTAGAGCCAAAAAGATCGGGGGTGGGGAATATCTCCCCCTAACTGGGGTGTGAGTGAAGTTTCAAAATAAGCAGAGAGAAAGACTTGGGGTTAAGAGGAAGACTCCCTGTATATCTTTTAAAAGGAACTGGTTTCCTTGGGACACCTTGGCTGAGCAAGGATTAAGTTGCAGATTTTTTTACAGCAGGCACACAAAATGCCACATAATGATCAAAAGTATGGAAGTCGACTTGCCTCATAATTAAAGGAGTAAAAGTAATTATAAAAACAATGAAAGAAGTGTAAAGCTACTATCTGTCACACCAGTTGAGTATTAAATAATCTTGTTGCCTCCAGTTTCAGTTATCAATCTTAAACCATTGAAGACCAAATTTAGGCTCTCTGCTTCTATACACGGCTAAGCTTGCTAAGAGCAATGAACAGTTATGTACAGAATAAACAAGAGGGGCGAATTTCCCTCTTGCCTGCAAAGGAAAAAAACTCCGCAAGTCAGCTAAGAAAACTTTCTAGCCTTGCTACTTAATTATTGCAGAACAGTATCGAACCTGTCTGTATCTTATTTGACTGATGGTATTCCTGTCACCTCCCAAGAATGTTGTGACAAACTATCAAGAGATTAGAACTAGTACAAGTGTGAAGTGATGTTTGAGAGTTATGAAAGGACAGGGGGAGATGTTAAAAGAATTCCAGAACTTAAAGGTGATTCTCAGTGTTAAAAACATTACCACATGCTTCTGGGGCATCTGACCCTAAGTTTAGGGGAGGAAACCCCAAATCAATTAGTATCTAGAACGACTGTGAAAGAGAATAATAATATCTCAAGGTACAAATGAGAGAATATTGAAGGTTCAAGGAGAATGTAGTATTAGATAACATCTCTGGATATGTATGAGCATCTCAGACTCAAAATGTCCAAGATACAACTAATTATGTTTCTCATTAAACCCAACTACAATTCCTAACTTGTTTATTTTTGTAAAGGGCATCTCCAGGCTTTTGGGTTTGTAAGCATAGAATAATCCTAAACTCTTTCTTCCCCTTATCCTCTCTAGCCAATCAGTTACCAAATCTTGTAAATTCAAACTATGATATCTCCTATCTATTTCCTTGTCTCCACTCACACAGCCATCAGCCTTGTTAGGGCCCTTATCACTTGAACTACTGGAATAATTTCCTAAATGGTCTCCTTGCTTTCAGTCTTTCCCCTTTTAATCCATCTTCAACGAAGTTGTCAAATTGACATTCCTAAAAGACACTTGTCACTAAGATGTTCAAGAAATTGTCATTTTTTCCCCTTGCCTCTGGGGGAAAAAACAGATTCCTCTGATTGGCATTAAAAGCACTTTAAAGGCCGTTTTCAGCCTATCTTGATATACAAACTCATTTCCTGTGATTCCTCTGTATTCTGTGTTCTCACTCTGGCCTGTATTCTTCTTTCTCATCTAAGATGTTCCATTTCTCATTTCCTTTCCTTTGTATAGGCTATCCTCTGTGTCTGAAATGCACACTATTTTCACCTACTTCTTGGAGTCCCTGGCTTCCATCAAGGTTCCCCCAGATGTTAATGTTTTCATCTCCTCCTAGCATCTCTCTCCTGGAGACTGCAAGGTTCTTGAAGGCAGACTGTTAAAATTTTGCCTCTGTATTCCTAGCACCTAGTACAATGACTTGCATGTAGAAGATACCTAATAAATTCTTAGTAAACTTAGTGGCCTTAGGACTTATAAAGTCTTTCTCAAATGCCTTA
Source organism: Sarcophilus harrisii (assembly GCF_902635505.1). Classification (NCBI taxonomy): domain Eukaryota; kingdom Metazoa; phylum Chordata; class Mammalia; order Dasyuromorphia; family Dasyuridae; genus Sarcophilus; species Sarcophilus harrisii. The sequence continues at coordinate 42,091,343 of NC_045428.1, read as the reverse complement.
TGGTATTGTTCTAAATCTGGTTTTTTGAAGAAGTGTTTATTTTAGGAGAGTGTAGTGATTTTCTCAAAGTTACAATACAGTCACTAGCAGAATTAAGGAGGAAGCTAATTCTCCTAAGCCTGTTTTCTAGTATTAGCATTTTCTTACTTAAAATTAAAAATAGTCAAATCATCAAGTGTTTATTGAGCACCCATTATATGTCAGCCACTGTACTAAGTAGAAGAGAAAGAAAATTAAGACAGTTCCTATTCTCTGTCTACTGAAGCAGATAGCATGCAAATAATAATGAACAAACAAGATAAATCCTGGATAAATTGGGGATAATCTACACAGGGAAGACAGCATGACGGGTAATCTGGAAAGGCTTCTTGTATGTTAGGTTTTAGTGGAACTTGAAGGAAGCCAAGAAAGTAAGAGGAATACTTTAAATGAGAAGTTACAGAGATTGCAGGAAATTTTTGTTATGTGCTTGGGTGTAATGAAGTAATGAATAGAAGTCTGTAGAGTGCTTCCTTTTAATGTCAATTTGGTGCACATGTGTTAAGCACTTAGTGTTGGGGAGGTCTGGAGATGCACAAACAAAAGTCCCTACTCAAAGGAGCTTGCATTCTGTCTCAGAAAATTATCAGTTCTGCTTAATTGTTGGATGGCACTATCATCTGGTAAGGCCCCATTTCCATGGCTTTCAGTTAGCTAACACCACCCCAAATTTTCGTACTACCTCCTCCACTGGGCCTGCTTAGATTTTTCAATGAATAACTTTCAAAACATTCCAAGATATATTTTTGGAAAATTCAGCAAAAGCTCCCCTAAAAATAATTAGGCCCTATATTTTCCTCTTTATATTAAAAAAAAAAAATCAAGAATTTATGATGACAGATATGCATGATGTCTATACATATTATTTTGTATATAGATTGCTATAACAAATGTGTATGTGTATATAGTATATATAAATGCTGTCCTTTTTTCTTTTTTTAAATTTTTATTAAAAGTTTTTATTTTTCAGAACATATACATGCATAATTCTGCATTAGCCTTTGCAAAACCTTGTGTTTTCCCCCTCTCCCCTAGATGGCAAGTAGTCCAATATATTTTAAACATGGTAGAAATATAGGTTAAATCCAATATATGCATACATCTTTATACAATTATCTTGCTGTACAAGAAAAATAAAATCAAACCAGAAAAGAAAATAATGAAGAAAGTAAAATGCAAGCAAACAACAACAAAAAGAGTAAGAATGCTATGTTGTGAACTACACTCAGTTCCCACAGTCCTCTCTCTGGGTGTAGATGACTCTTTTGATCACAAGACCATAGGAACTGGTCTAAATCATCTCATTGTTGAAAAGAGCCATGTCCGTCAGAATTGATCATCATATAATCTTGCTGTTGCCATGTGTAGTGATCTCCTGGTTCTGCTCATTTCACTTAGCATCAGTTCATAGTGCCTTCCTTTTTTCAAATACTCTATTACTTATAAGAAAAAACTTCCCAATAATTAGAACTAATCCCAAATGGAATGCATTGCCTCTGGAAGTCATGAATTAACCATCATTGGAGTCTTAAAGCAGTAGTAGGATGACTACTTGTTGGGGATGTCATAAAAGGGATTATTAGTGAGATGTGAATAGGATTTGGCAGATACTTTATAGCTCTTGGGTTCTTTGTACTCCAATTTTAAGAAAGGTACCCTCCCTAAATAATTGTTCTGTCCAAATTTTCTCCTTTAAAACTATAATTACTACTGGAAAGGTATCAGACAATTTAATAAAAGGAGGAACTCAGTTAAGTGTGTGTATATGAGTGCAAACAAGAATTATTGCTATTTCAGTTTCCATTTGCCCTCCGAATTTTCATTTTTATTTTCTCCTGTTTTAACACTATAAGTCGGCAGTGCAGAGGTAGCTGGCTGCTACCCTGAGGGCTGACGCAACCCTGATACAACTTAGGAAAAGTACTAGAAGTAAACTCTAGCTACTGCAGCTCCCATGTCATTCATTCACTTGAACCAAAAATGCTTTGGCCCCAAACTTGGTAGAAGGAAATGTGAAATGGAATCAGGAGCTGCCTTCAAAGACTTTTCTCCATGTTGCAGCACTTTATTTTTTTAAAACCTTGTTTACTTGAGGCAATATTTTGTTGTATAAAACAACAAAGAAGAAGAGAGGAAAATAGGTTATTTCTAGATTTGAATTAGCTTCATTTCTTATATAAGAATGAATGAGTCATTGGTCTTTACTAAATGGGAGTGATAAAAGTCACTTGGGTTACTATGGTTGTTAGGAGACCAGACCCAAAAATGCATGTACTGAAGTAATAATGTAATGATATTAGAAGTATATAAGAGCTGCATAGTCAAAACATTTCAATGGTTTAACTTAGAAGAGACTAATACATATTTATAAAATTCATTTTAGTAACAGGAATCAACTTTTATGGGTAATTGCCAATAATAAGTTAACCAATTAACAGTTTTTTTCCCCTTGCAGACTCTTTGCTTTATTTCAAGTAACTTTTCTGCCTTTCTCCTTGTTCTACCTTCTTACCCAAAATGTGTCAGAAGAGAAAGTTAAAAAGCAAAAATTGCTTGAGGAAAAGTGTGCTGGTATTTCCTGAATTGTAATAGAAATGATTAACTTAAAGGCAAGTCACTGAGATTCTTCTAGAAACTCATAATACATTTACTTCTCTTTTTAAACTTTGGACCACAATATGCTTTTTAATATTTAACTTGTATTAACAAAGCACTTTAAGCGCAATAAAGTCAGGTTTTTCATTGATGGAAATCATAAAGTTGAGTTACAGTGCTACCCAATGTTAAAATTTCTATGCTATCACTTCATTTCTTTTCTTTTTAAATGTTTTTGAATTGATGACTTTTCTTTCTCGTACCATCACAGTTATCCCAAATATCCCTTCCCAGAGAGCTATTCAGTATGACATATATTTTTTGAGAGGAAAAACATCAACACAGCTAATTGATTGCATTGTGTCATGAGATACAATGCAAGCCCATGTTCCAGATCCTTGAGTCAGCTAGTGTAAGATCTATCAACAGACTGAAAATATATGCCATGTGTGCCATGTTGGGGACCTTCTACCTCCACAGAGGGAGAGTTGAAAGTGGCTTCTCATATCTCTTCATTGGAGTCATTGACCCTTAGAATCTGTTTTGTTATATTTACTTTCAACTTTTAGGTATGTTCTTTTCATTCACATTGTTGCATTTGCTGTATGTATTGTTTCTCTGGCTCTGCTTACGTCACTCTGCATCAGTTCCATGTTTCTTTCTATTCATTACACACACATCATTTCTTTCAACACAGTAATGTTCCATTATACTCCCATACCACAATTTGTTTAGCCATTTCCCAATTGATGGGCATCTACTTTGTTTTTAATTTTTAGTTATCATAAAAACTTCTGTCACAAATATTTTGGAATTGTAGGGACCTTCTTATCAAAGGCCTTCTTGGGTATAAGTTCAGTAATGAAGTCTGATTCACTTCCTTTATATGATTCCATATTTCTTTCCAAAGTAGTTGTGCTACTTCACAGTTCTACCAACAAGGCATTAGAGTGTCTGTCATTCCACTCCCTCTAAAATGACTTGCCATTTTTTGTCATTTTTGCTAGGGTATAGTAAATAGTCAAATTTCCTTTAGTCAAATTTTCTTTCTTTTGTATTTGAAGGCCTTTTTCCCTGATCACTTGCCGAACTTGTTCCTAAATTCAGTTGTCAGATTTAACTACTATGTATCTTGAAGTTTGTATCCTTGGGTTTTTTCTGGAGATAATAGTTTATGAAATCTTTCAATTGGCATTTCATTTTCATTTCAAAAGTTCTGGGCAGTTCTCTTACATTAGTGCTTTCATTATAATGTTAAGGTTTTTTATCCTCTTGTTTTCCTCCGGGAGACCCTGATCTTTAGGTGGACTCTGCATCCTGTCTTTGAGATCAGCATGCTTCTCTTGTATAGTGAGGTGGTTTATTTTGGGGGGGTTTTTGAGTCATTGTTTTTTGCTTCTTTTATTCTAGATTGCTTTGTATTTGCTTGCCCAATCTATTTTCAGTTCTATTTTGACCATTATTTTCCTGTGCAGGTCATAAATTTTGTTCTCCTAATTGTCATTTCTTTTTGAACTACTCAGGAACAGTGTATAGTAATTCCATGTTCTTATATTCCTTAAGCTCTTCTGTTTCATGAGGTGTTGGGTTATTTTCTTTCTTTTTTCAGTATTCAGAGATTCCTACTCATTTACTGGAGAGACCATATTTCCTGTTGTTAATGTTTACCTGCTTATGTTCAAGGTGTTTGAGTTTTCTTGTTTCTGGGATCTTTGGTAATTTTAGTCTCCCCCCTCCCTCCTCCTTTAATTTTTACCTTCTTCACTTTCTGATCCTATCCCCTCTGATCCCATCCTTTGGGGCTGGATCTCAGAGCATCACAACTTGGGTTATTCACGCAGTTCAGCAGCCCTAAGTGACTTTGAGGTGTTCAGAACCAACCCCAACTGTGTATTGTGCTTGCTCCATCCCTCCTTCCCCTAGGACACACCATGTCCTTGCCAAGCCTCAATCGTTTTATTTCCCTAGTAGAATTTTAGGGATTGTTTCCTTATTTTGCCTTTGCATTTCAGTGCCTAGTGTTAACAACTTTGTTTTTAATGTTTTTTTGATTGAATTGCTTGAGTTTGAGCTAGATTATGTTAGGTGTAAATATAAAATATCTAGAGAATTATTTCTGAAAGCTTTTGTTGCCCTTTAAGAATATAGATAAGTATAGTTTAAATATATTTTTTCAAAGTTGATAAAATATTAAAATTCAGTGTTTAAATGTTAATAGATATAAATTCTGTATCTAGAATTTCATTAACTCAGGTATACCGGTATGAGGAGATTGGTCTAGGTCTAAGTCATTTTAATTTCCAGTTCTATTTATTGTATGTTGGCTCCCAAACTGGCTTTTATCTGTTGAGTTATTCTAGGCTTTCTAGACTAAAGTTAGACTAGATTATAATAGAATTTCAATTGGTGATCCCCTTCCTAAATGATATCGCATGACCTGAAAGTACATTTCTAAAACTATTGGACTTTCTGCTAAACAATCTCTATTTTCCATGTGTATCTGTTCCATCTCTGTTTTCTCCATTCTGTTTATATTTCCTATGCTTGGCACATGATAGGCACATGGTAAATGTTTATAGAATTGAATGGATTATACTGTTCTCCATTACATTTCCATTCTTTTCACATCACATAATAACTATCAGGTTATCAACTATCAGTTGGTGACTTACCACAAAGCTAGAGGGTATTAGTTGATACTGATTTCCTTAAGATACGTCTATTTTCTAGATTAATTTTCTTTATTATCTTTTTATAGAACAAATTAGAATCTTAGTGGTGGAATTATCTAATGTAATTGGCTAGATATCCCTTCATGAAGTCGTATCACTGATTAATGGAAGATCTTGGAACTCCTGACTTTCAATCTGGTATATTCTTTGTACTTTAAAATTGGAACACAAACACCACCACCCCCAAACACATTTATTGTCCTTTTCTGCTCTATGTCTTTATCCTTCCCTATCCCCGCTCTCTTTTCTTACTCATTTGCAGAACTATTGCTTTGAATCTCAACACTTCCCAGCTCAAATTTAGAAGAATGGAATGAGCTTTTATAGCATTTCTCCCATGCTTTATCCTCTATGAAAGTAACTAGTGCTCCAAAAGGCTATAATTTATGTGAAGGCTTTATTTATTGAAAAACTTTGAGAAAACTAAAAAATATATATCCCTTTTAGGGAGAAAGAAAGGATGAGTAGGGATTTATTGCCTAACCGTTGTTGGCCTTAGTCCATTGTTTAATATGTTTAAACTAGAACCATTTGATATTAACAGAGGTAGTAATTACTGGCCTTTTTACAACCATGCCAGGATAAATCATGGTAAATTGTTCTAAATCATTTAACAGAAATACCATTTTCTTTCCCTTATAGTGTTTCCTGAGGCTATAGGCGGGTGTTTGAGGAGTACATGCGGGTTATTAGCCAGCGGTACCCAGACATCCGCATAGAAGGAGAGAATTACCTCCCTCAACCAATATATAGGTGAGTACATTAAATTAAATTGATAAGAAATAAAGAAATTGACTTCTAAACTTAATGGATTGATTTAATTAAACTAAAGTCAGTTGATAACCAATATTTTGGTCATATTTAAACTAAGCTTGATTTTTTTTTTTTCATTTTCTTTGCTTTTTCCCTTATCACTATAATTTTTTTTTAACAAGTAATCTAAACATGTTAAATAAATAGAATATTTTTACTGTTTAAAATTTTTAAAACATAATTCTCTTCAAAATGGAATTTTACTTAAACAATTTACTCATACATTTAAAAAAAATTTTATTTTTCATTCTATTTTTTAATAAGCTTTTATTTTGTCTCACTTTCACCTGTTCCTCCCCTGCTTCGATATTTGAAAAAACCCTACTCTTCCTAACAAATCTGTATAGGCAAGGAAAATATATGACTAATTTTACAGTGTTTTATCACTTCTCTGTCAAATAATTGTTAGCATCTGAAATCATAGTTGGTCATTGTATTGATCAGAGTTTTTAAGTTTTTCAAGATTGTTTGTCCTGATAGTGTTGCCCATTGGTGTTTTGACACTGTTGTCCTCTCTGTGTATTGATCTTCCCTTTCAGATTCTTTTGTTGTTGTGTTGCTATTTTGCTTATCTTTTTTAGCCTTTTCCCTTTCATTTAAATGTGAACCCTGTTTCTGGGATAGAAGGGTCACTGCCTCAGACTTCTTGTGCCAGGGGCTACAGGTCCTTGTGTTTATTATGCAGTTTTCGTATGTATGTATGTATGTATGTATGTATGTATGTATGTATATATCAGTTTTTAAATATATATATTTATATTTTTTATATTTTTAAATATTTTAGAAATATATATTTTTGAACATAATAGTGAGAAAGGAACAATATCCTATGAATATAGTGACAAAAACCATAAATAGGAACAGTAACAACAACAAAATATGGAATAATGCATAAGAGGAAAGAAAAGCCCAATACAAGACATGGGAAACAAGGCATTTTGTTACTGTTTTTATGGGTATATGCACATATATTTACATATTTAATATAAACTAGAAACTTTTCAAATTTTATAGTTTCATGTGTAATTTTATTTGTGTCTTTGAATGTTTGTTGATGGTTATTACATTATAATAAAAATGAATTTTTCTCTTTTTTTGATAGACACATAGCATCTTTCCTGTCAGTCTTCAAACTAGTATTAATAGGCTTAATAATTGTTGGCAAGGACCCTTTTGCTTTCTTTGGCATGCAGGCTCCAAGTATCTGGCAGTGGGGCCAAGAAAATAAGGTATGTAACCAATTCTTCCCATTGAGTTGACAGTGGAAGTGTGGGGTGGCATTGTTGCTGGGAGAGCTTGGCACTTAATGGGGGTGTCACTGTGGCTGCTGCTTTTGGTTTGGTTTTAGTGTTCTCAGAGTCTGGTGATTTCTCTTCTTGGCATAGGGATGACAGGCAGTTGTGAGTCTTTTTGACTTGGGTGCAGAAAACCCAGTCCTGTGTGATCCATAAGATTTGAGCTTCAGTTTGCTCCTGTGGAAAAAGGGATAATGATCTTTGTACCTCATGGGAATTTGACTGTCATAAGCAAAGTGCTTTCTGAAACTTAAAAGAACTTTAGAAATATTCACTATTACTTATTTTTTTCTCAACCTATCCCATTGAATATCTTCTTCTGAAATACTAAGTTTCCTGCTGCCTGTGCCTTCAGAAACCCATCTTGTTCTTTAACTTCTTACTGGGATAAAACTGCCTAAACTCCCTTCTGGACAGCAAAGAAGTACCTTCTTTCTTGGGATCTCCTTGGCCCTGCCTGAATTTTAGAACCTGAGAGTTAACAGCTATTTCAGTAGGATATGAGAAGAGGCTGTTGGGTTGGGATTCATATGGGCAGAATGTGCCTATAACTGTCAGTGACTATTTTTCTAAGTGATTTTTCTCATATGAGCATGTGATATTTGCTAGGAGTGTGAAACTGATTATGTTTAGTCTTATAATAACAGTCTTAAAACCCTTTTAACAGGTTTCTGCCTGAAGTTGCTGACTGTTGCATCACTATTCCTTTGTGAATACTTTTAAAAGATGTTCAGTGAACCATGTATAGTGTTCTTTTATTAGAATTACTTCGACTGGTGGCGTCCTTTTAAATCTATTTTCAATAAATATCAAATAGGTTTTCTTAGAATTTTTTAATTGAGTTAATACTGATGTTTAAAAAATTTTTTTCTTTACTATATAATTGGATAGTGGGAATAAAAATAATAGTTTGTGTGTGGTGATAAATCTAATTTTTTTTTTTCTTTTAGGTCTATGCGTGTATGATGGTTTTCTTCCTAAGTAACATGATTGAGAACCAGTGTATGTCAACAGGTGCATTTGAGATAACGCTAAATGGTGGGTTCTAAATAAATTATATTATTTTAATGTTCACTCAACATCAAGCATAATAAAAAGGTTTTGCCTGTCATAAATTGTAACATAAGAAAATTGTTCACTAACATAGCAATGAGAAAATATCTATTAATACTATTGAAGGCAGGGTACTACCATCTTGATTAAAAAAACATTGTTGAGTTCTTTGTGAATTTTATCAACTTTTTCATCCTCTGTATCAAAAATTAGTGTATATCCATAGGTAGAATTTTTATGATGTTTTAAAGATTATAAAACATGTTATAATTATTTCATTTTATCCTCATAGCATTCTTGAGAAATAGTGACCGTTTTTATCCCCATTTTATAGATGAGGAAATTGAGACAAATAAGGGTTAGAAATGTCATGGCCTATGAAAAGATCCTCCAAGTCATTATTAATCAGAGAAATGCAAATTAAAACAACTCTGGGATACCACTACACACCTGTCAGATTGGCTAGGATGACAGGGAAAGATAATGCGCTATGTTGGACGGGATGTGGGAAAACAGGGACACTGATACATTTCTGGTAGAATTGTGAATACATCCAGCCATTCTGGAGAGCAATTTGGAACTATGCTCAAAAAGCTATCAAATTGTACATACCCTTTGATCCAGCAGTGTTTCTACTGGGCTTATACCCCAAAGAGATACTAAAGGGAAAGGGACCTTTATGTACCAAAATGTTTGTGGCAGCCCTGTTTGTAGTGGCCAGAAACTGGAAAACGAATGGATGCCCATCAATTGGAGAATGGTTGGGTAAATTGTGGTATATGAATGTTATGGAATATTATTGTTCTATAAGAAATGACCAGCAGGATTATTTCAGAAAGGCCTGGAGAGATTTACATGAACTGATAGAGTGAAATGAGCGGGACCAGGAGATCATCATATACTTCAACAACAATACTCTATGATGATCAATTCTGATGGACATGGCCATCTCCAGCAATGAGATGAACCAAATCAGTTCCAGTAGAGAAGTAATGAACTGAACCAGCCACGCCCAGCGAAAGAACTCTGGGAGATGACTAAGGACCACTACATAGAATTCCCAATCCCTCTATTTTTGTCTGCCTGCATTTTTTTATTTCCTTTACAGACTAATAGTGCACTATTTCAGAGTCTGATTCTTTTTGTACAGCATGTATACATATATTGTATTTAATTTATACTTTAACATATTTAACATGTATTAGTCAACCTGCCATCTGGGGGAGGGGAATGGGGGAAGAGGGGAAAAGTTGGAACAAAAGGTTTTGCAATTGTCAATGCTGAAAAATTACCTATGCATATATCTTGTAAATAAAAAGTTATAATAAAAAATATATAAATAAAAAAATAAAACTATGCCCAAAGGGATATAAAACTATTGGGGGGAAAAAAAAGAAATGTCATGGCCAGGGTCACAATGCTAATAAGTTTCTGAGGCTGGATTTGAACTCCGGTTTAGCCAGTCTTAATGATTCTACATCCAGCCCTCCATCTCCTGTGGCTCCAGGCTGTTTCAGGAAATATTTGAGCAAGTATTTTGGGAAAAATTTTTTTTTTTTTTTTTTTTTTTTTTTTTGGTAGAGTAAAATTTTAAAAATTTGGTTAACCATAGAATTATCTTTAATTAATTTGGATTTTATTCTTTTTGTAGATGTACCAGTATGGTCAAAGCTGGAATCTGGTCACCTCCCATCCATGCAGCAGCTCGTTCAGATTCTTGACAACGAAATGAAGCTCAATGTGCATATGGATTCAATCCCACATCATTGATCATAGCCCCATCTTTCAGCCCTGAAAACTCTTTTGTGAGTAGTTAAAATGTGCATTCAAGACAGGACATTTGTACTTCCACTTGGATTCAACTTTAATGGTCTGATTCTTTGATGTCTTTTATGGAAATTCTTAACATGTGGAAAGATCATTTGTTGAGTCTGCCAGCTTGACAGATTGTGCTTGTATTTGTTCTTCTTCCCTTGTGGCTCAGGTTTCTTAACATTTCCTTATTCCCTATAACTAGATTGAGAATGAACTCTCATTATAATCACCAGATGCTTCCATGCCCAGTTGGTAGATGTGGATGAAATCTGCCAACCTACTTATAAAAACATTACTTTGGAATAGATAGTTAAGGAATGATAGATCATGTTTAATTGTCTGTTTAGTAGCTGTTTAATAAGAAAGTTTAGTAGGGCTGCTGTGGGAGTAAGACCTAGACATTTACTGGCTGTGTGACTCTGAATAAGTCACTTCACCCTGTCTGCCTCAGTTTCCTCATCTGTAAAATGAGCTGGAGAAGGACATGGTGAATCACATTTAACCACTACATGTGGAATCTACCATTCTGGTCCATGATAGTTTTCAGCCATCTCAAGCTTAATTTTCCTCCTAGTGATGCCTTGTAGTTGTGAATCACACCTTCCAAAATATCAAAATTGCCTGTGTGCAATTTCCTGTGTGAAAAATAATGTTTATTACTTAATCCTGGGCATTACTTCCTGGGCATACTTCATCTGCGAAAGCCCTAGCGTTATTTGGTATTTTCATTGCTAGTCTCTCTGAATTCCCAGGGTGTCAGAGAATCCTCTGGCCACTGATCTTTGTAGTGTCAACTAACTTTACCCCACTCGGCTCCTCTGAGGCCTTCAGAGATCTCTGGCTACGATTTCTTGAATCGTAGTTTAATAACTGATAGCGTGCTCAAGAACAGCTGCGTGCAAACTTAAAGTCTTTCTTACACTTGCTCACATAATGCCCTGACCTGTTAACTCCCAAGTGAATATCTGGTCTGTGAGAGGCCCATATGTTCACTATCAAGCTCTTTGTCTCTCTCGACTATCCATCCACTTGGTTCAGCTACCCCAGGATAAAGAGAGTGACCTCAAGCTGCAGTGGGCTTAAAAATGGTCTGTGAGGTCACACACAGCCAATCAGAGAGGGAGCCATCTCTTGTTACAAAGCTATTTCACTTTGACTGGGATCCCGGCCATGGGGCAGTCCCTAGCCACAGGAAATTACTTCCGGGTGCTCAAATCTCCTGTTTGCACTTTGCCATTCTATTTAAAGGACCCTCATTCCCGTGGTAGGGAAGAGGGATGGCGAGCTGTAGAGTGGGAAAAAATGGGCCAAAGGGTTTCACTGATGACAGATTGTGCCAAGGAGCAGGAAAGTGTATGATGAGAAAAGGAAATGGGCTGCTCTCCTGCCAAGGGGGAGCTCTGCCTTCTCTGGGGCCTCAGGGAGGCTGCGCCGGACATCTCCCCCCATGGGTCTGTGCTGCCGCCGGTGTCCTCCAGTCCCCTCCTTTGGCTTTGGAAGGTCCATGTTGATTGCTCCTTTTGCCTCGTCTCTGCTGGGGAGGGGGGTGGCAGCTTTCTGGAGCCAGTGCTTTGACACGTCTTCTTTATTCCTGTGTTTCAGGCATTAATGGATTTTTTCGGGAACAACGTGGTTGGCACCAATGAAGGCCTGTACTGAAGACAGCAAGCTGTTAGTGCAGACCAGATGCTTAATTTGCAGCCCCGTTGAACTTGGAAAACCTCAATGCAAGACAGTCTTTCAGGGTTGGCATGTTTTGGAATACTGCACATTCATGGAGTGCAATAATACTGTATAGTTATATTTTTTTTAAAGGGTTAATTCAGCCAGTTAATTGTTTTAAAATGCAGGCATTACTACTTGTAACTTTATTTCTTAGTCATGTTTGGGTGGGGGAAGTGGCAAATTGCGTTAATATCTGATTTTTTTCCTTGAAAGATGTCTGTTACATCTGTTGTGATTTTATATGAATTTATGTTCTTTTTGTAGTTTAAAATGGATATTTGGGAAAATAGCTGACATTCCCAAGTACTTTACAAAAGTCTGTCAAACATCTCTAATTTGGTTATGTCCTGTTTGTATGGTTTTCAAAATATTGCAAATTGTGAACAGTGCATTATACTAGATTATGAAAAAAAATATATATATATCCTGACTACAACACCATTTTTGTGATTACAAGAGAACTACTAAAAGACCCACCGCTTTTTAAATCCTATTGTCTAGCTCAAGTGTCTTGCCTTGACCAGTCTAATGAATTGATTAACTGGGCCTTTATACTTATCCTAAATATAAAACTAAGCAAATTTAAGTTAAATAAAAAGTTTTCATTTCCTGTGTAATGTGCCTTTAAACATTATATTTAATAACTGCCTACCTAAATCTTTATTTTTCTTTGCTTAAAGAAAATCTGAGAATGCACAATCGAGTTGTCCAAGATACCTCAGGTTTTCTATTAGGTGAAGTGCTTATCTTGTTCAGAATCCTTTACAGTTTGGCTACTGGGACTATCCATTTACCTAATAGGGTAGTAAGCATGTTGTATCAGGCTTTTACTAGATTCCCTTAGTTTGTTGTAGGAATAAAATCTGATCTATAGTCTGTTTGAATACATGTGAAAACAAACCAAATTATAAGAGGATTCTCCTGTTAGTTTCCTCTCAAGGAATTCTAATGTTCCACTTTAATTACAGATTAGATTTCTATTTTTATACTTAAATAGTGATGGCAATTATTTGTTAGATTAATGAAAAACTGTCCTTTGGTGAGAAGTACATTGATGTAGTGACCAAATTTAGATCCTGTAGAGAAAAGTAGGATGAAAAATGTTAAAGCAGATTTTTGAAATTCAAATTTAACGTCTACTTTTAATGGGCATGAATTTTGCTAATGAAAACAGTTCTTTTAGCAAATGATTAGCCTTGACAATAGAAGTATAAGAACTTATAGTTAATGAATTTGCTCATTTTTCTTTTCTGCTTTGGCCTTTTGCTGGTTTTGGCCTTTTACTGATAAAGTTTCAACACTTATTAAAAGTAATTTATCAGATTGCCAAAGAATAAAAATTAGCTTGGTGATTTAGATGTTGAATATGACAGCAGTAATCCAGTGAACAAAACCATTGGCCTACTCCAATTTTATGAAGTAGAAAAATGGAGAAAATGATTCAGAGGTTACCATCATTAATAGGTAGTTATTGAGAGTCTACCATGTACAGTGTATCAGATAGCTATCGTCCTTATTCTGGAGTTGTTTGTAATTTTGGTGGAGGGAGAAAGATTTATATATAGGAAATGCCATCTGCGACGTCTTCTTTTAGCTAAGTAACAAATATGGCAGACTGTAGAGGATATGGAAGCAGTCAGGAGTGCTTCCATGGTGTTCTGTGGATGGACATGCAGGCTCATAGATTTAGAGTTGAAAGGGACAACAAAGACCCCTCCTTATTTTACAGTTTGAGAAACTGAGACTGAGAGATACTGAATTCACACAGATTCTAGTCAGTAGCATCTTCAGGATGCAAAATTCCCTAGGAAGCTGATGGGGGTAGAGAGGTCTGCCCGTAGAGTCAGGAAAAACAGTGGAAATCACAGCCCTGATATAGTCTAGCTGTGAGACTGAGCCAGGACACGAACCTCTTTGAACTTCAGTTTCCTCATCTGTAAAATGGGGATAATAGTGATAGTACCTACCTCACAGGGTTGTTGTGAGGCTTAAGTAAGATAAGTTCTGCAAAGTACTTATATAAACATCATTTGTCTCTCAAACGTTCCTGATCTCTTTGATTCAGAAATTCCCTCCAGTGACGCAGGTCACAGTTTCTCCTTGCCACTCACCTTGGGAGCTCTTATCCAAGTCCTCCCATAGGCTCATCACAGGGCATCCATGCAGGGTGCTGGATAATGCCTCTCTCACCTTGTCCCAACATCTGCCTGTCACTAGCCCATGTTGTCATTTACCATTGTCATTATTATACTTTTCTTGATTGTTGAGCCCTTGGCTCAGGAATTCCTGCAAGTCTGATTATCGAAAAGATTTATTATTATAAGTCCCCTGTGAGTCAAGACATTAAAATAGCCTTGTTATGAAAAAGATTGTAATGTTTTAATGGTATTTTGTGAGGGACAGTATCTTTTTTTGAATCTTGATATATGTCAGATATAATTTTTAGTTAGCACTGTATTTTTCTGAATGTTGCATCCACATTTTTAGGACTTATTTATACAGTATGTTTTACATTTTGTCATTCCCCTTATAAGATTTCTGTGTTAGAAAAGTTTTGTAGCCTATTAAGATACCTGCTTTTTGGGCAGTTAGGTGGTGCAGTGGATAGAGGACCTGATTTCAAAACTGGCCTCAGACACTTAATACTTCCTACCTGTGTGACCTGGGCAAGTCACTTAACCCCAATTGCCTCAGGGGTGGGGAAATATATATATATCTGCTTTTTTAACTGGTAGGGATTTCTTTGTTCCTGGACACAGTTAATAGAGTAAACTTGCCGTTTCAGGCTTTTAACCAGATTTCCTCAATTTGTAGGAATAAAGTGTGATCCATGGTCTATTTTTCACATGAATTCATGTGAAAACATACCAAATTATAATGGATTCTGTAGAGTTCTAATTTTATGCTTATATTATGTTGTCAGTTATTTGTTAGATTAATGGAGAAACAAATTCTCTTATTTACATAATAAAGGTTATGTACTGAATCTAGTACATAGACACAGCAGGTTTAGGTCTTGGAGAGTAAAGTAGATGTGTGATATTTAAACATGCTTTTTTTTTTTTTTTAAATAACTTTATTGACAGATAAACATACTTTTGAAATTCAAATTCAGAACATATTTTTGGACATTAATTGCTCTAATGAAGATAATTCATTTAGCAAATGATTAGCCTTGACAATAAAAGTGTACTAACAAAAAAATGTGTACTAACTTAGATTATAGTTAATTAATTTGATAATTTTTCCTACCTACTTAGTCCTTTAGCAGGTTTTCGTGAAAGTTCAGATAAAATTTTAACATTTCTAATATTGTCATGTATCAGATTGTCAAGAATTAAAAATTGACTTGATTGATTCAGGTGTTAAATATGACATTAGTAATCCAGTTAGCAAGGCTAATGACTTATTCCCATTTTATGTTAGAAGATTGATAAAATAATTTCGAGGTTATTTAACAGGTAGTGATTGAGAGCCTACTATGTACCTCATTGATTTTGATAGGCAACACTAGAGTAATTTTGCATAGTAAGAGGAAGAGCCCAGCTCAGGTTCCAGTTTGACATTGATTAGCTGTTTGTGACCATTGTAAGTAGCTTTCTTAGCCTCTGTTTCCTTATTTTTAAATTAGGAAATAGTGTTTGATCTAAATAAGAAATGAAAGTGTTTTGAGAAACTACGAAATATCATTAGAAAGACCATTATTTCACTCCTTTTACTTTAAGATAAGTATGTCTAAGATATCAGCTATTCACCTGTAGTTTCCTGTCTTAGATGGCTCCCCTAACCCCCCCAAGATTCTTCTGTGGATTTTTCTGTGAGTAGCAATAATTATAATCAATGTCATTTAATGGCAAAGAACCAACAGAGAGAGTTTGTTGGTGGTAAATTTATTTTGCTTATTGGTCCCCTTCCCTCACTCCAGGCTCTGCTTCATGTGTTCTTTGTACCTGTTTTTGCACTGCCTCTTACACATACTAAAACCATATCAATTCAATATTACTGGTCTGGTTCCTATTTCAGGAGTGGATAGTTGACTGAGACTATTATCCCAAGCTGATGGTCTACTGGCCCCCTTTATGGAATTTCAAAATACTTTATGAAGTCCCTGGGATCTAGAGGACGCCCCTTTAGATATCAAGAGATTTACAGCATTGAAGACCATTCTAACTAATATAAACACTTCATATAAAGATTATGGACCAGGTTTGTTACACTTGACCCTTAGGCCAGGGATAAAATTTGAGACTCCAAGACCAGGTTGATGTACTTACTGACTTCTTTGTTTTTTTTTTTTTTTTTAATAGCTTTTTATTTACAAGTTATATGCATGGGTAATGTTATAGATTGACAATTGCCAAACCCCCTCTTTCCTCCCCCAGATGGCAGGTTGACCAATACATATTAAATATGTTATACTTACTGATTTCTTAAATTGCTTTAGGAGTCCACAAAACTCAGCAAAAAACCAAAACTGCTGAAGAACAGTAAGGTCAGTTGGCAGGGAAGCCTCGGCCTGTTTCTGGGGTTCAAAGTATTAGAGCTGAAAAGCAGATCCTAGAATTTGGGTGGTTTCCCTCTCCCTCCCCCAGTGTATATCCCAATACCTTAACTTTGCCTCTTAGGAGAGAAAGAAACCATATCTCACCTTATAATCCAGACTCCTTTGAATCTCTTCATGGAGATCCTTTTATAGCTGTTTGTAATGACTTCTCCCCTCTTGCCAGATTTACCTGATAGCGACTGGTGAACTAAACCAAGGATTGCTAATATAGCCCTTGCCAAGGAAAGGTTGATAGCCCTAATGGACCCCATGCACTTGTCCAAAACTGTTCTAGTCAGTAAGCCAGAAGTGACTTTGCTTCTCGTTCTGTGTAGGGAAGGAGTGGGCTGCGTTTACTGAAGTCTCTCTTTTTTTTTTTTCTATGGGAACCTTCTCTGGGACTCTTAAAATTGTTCCCCATGCACATACCCTTAGCCAGGAAAAATCTGTTGTCCTGCTTTATAACCATCTGGTGACTTAGGTGGCCAATAACTTTTGATACTGATAAAAAAGCTATTTTGATCTACAAATGAATCCTCAGGTGTCCAGATTTTGGGGGGACTGTACTACACCATGTTCAAGTACTCGGTTATTTCTGCCTCCATCCAGTAAATATTTCATGAACATGCCCCAGTTTCCACCATCGCCCTCCCCACATATCCTGACAAACCATTTGGACCCATTTTATCTTGACTTTAATCCAAGTATCTCTAGGACTTCCCATGGTAGAATCTGCTATTGTAGGTTCCACCTGCTTTGCACCTTTGACCTCTGGCAATGAGTCCTTTAGCTGTAGGTCTCTAAGGTCCAATTGATGAAAATCCACCCAGTTCCAAATACTTGTCCCTACAGTACAAAGGAGGGTTAAGCTCCCAAGGCTCCTCCCCCTAGATCTCCCTGTAGGTCAGGATAAGTACTCCATCTAGGAACATAGACCAGAGCTGTACTTTGATGGATATAGGGAACTTTCAGATGAGAACACTCCATCCACAATCCAGTGTGACACCGTCTTTCCTAACGTTTCCCTAACTCCTTAAATCAGTGAGTCCTAGGCCATTCATCAGGGGAGCAAGCAGTACCCTAAATAGAAATAAAATAACCAAACCTCTGGGCTGAAGGTCTGAAATAAGCTTGATCCTGGGAGATCTTGCTAGATTCACTTTTTCAGGTTCCACTTTTGGAATAATAAGATGACTAAGGAGAAACTAGTTCCCTTTCCCCTGAGGACAGATGAATTGGGTAGTAATTGTCTCATTCTAAATATATTTGGTCATTTTGATGCTTCTGAAGTGGATGGAGAGTCTTGCTTGTGAGAGCTATCCTGAAGGAATAGCTTCTTTAGCTCTTGGTGAAGAGTGCTCAATTGTGTCTTTTCACAGGAAATAGTAATTTATGAGGTATTAGAAGGACTTGGGAGGGCTAAGGAGGTCTGGCAACCAATGTTTTGAAAAGGTTCTATACCGAGAACTTATTTCCCATCTGCTGCTAGTTGTCTTTAGGCAGTCAGCTGGCTGAAGAGACTCCTGAGTCATAATCTAGTGTTCTTTCTATTTCATGGTGCTGTTTAAGTAGTAATTAAAACTAAGCGTGGGAGGCTTTCAGCAAGATGACAGTGCACGGTTCTTAGCATAACTCCCAACCTACCAGCTCAAAAACAACAAAAAAAAAGTGTATCAAATATATAGAAGTTAAAACTGCGTAAAGAAAAGGGGAAAATGGAAAACACTCCATACTTTTGAAACAATATCAGAAAGCTGTATAATAAAGTTATATAATTTCTTCCTAATCCAGTCTGTCCATTGAAATTGTCCTCCAAGAGTCCCTATTTCTCCTGGACTTCTTGGCACATTTTTTTAACATCTCTCTCCCACCTTCACCTCCCATCCACCCCAAATGGATAATGTTTATTAAATCTGATACCTTATTCTGGTTTTGCCCTCTTTTCTCAAGCCAAAGGAATTTCTGCCATGGAAAGTTGGTGATCAAGCTAGACAGTTTTTTAATGTGTTGTCTCCTTCATTAGCTTGTGGATTTGAGGGCAAAATTTGGTATTCTTTTTCTTTGTGTTTCCAGTGCTAATGGAATATCTGGGCATGTGATAAGCACTTAATAAATGGTTGTTGACTTGACCACTGGGGAAGAAGGGAATTCTTTGGCAAGGAATTCAACTGTGATAATCTTCCTGCAGAATTTTCACATAGCCCAGATCCAGCCAAACTTCCTAACTTTTGATGGGAAGAAGACATTGAAACTGCATTTGTGTTGTGCTTTAAGCTTTGAAAAACACTTTAAAATACATTGTTTTGCTCACCACAGTCCAATGAATTATAGATCACAGGCAACTTTATCTCCATTTTATATAGGAGAAATTGAAGCTCAGAAAGGTCAAATTTATTGCCCATGAAAACACAGTAACCTCTGGAGGTGAGAATTGAACCAGAGTCTCTCTGGCTAGTAACTTCAGCATTCATATCACTATATGAGTAATACATATTATTCAATAAAAGAATGTAATAGGCAATGATGGTAGATTGACAGGGTGTTGGACCTGATAAGATCTAGTTTAAAATCTGGCCTCTGACACAATAGCTGTGTTACTAAACCTCAATTTTCTTACCTATAAGATGATGATAATAATAGCATTTATCTCTCAGGGGTATCATAAGGATAAAATGAGATAAAAGTTGTAAAATGTTTGTCATGTAGTAAGTGCTATATAAATGTTAACTATCATGAAGGCGATGTCCAAACCAAATAAAAAAAAAAATTCCTCCTTATCACAACCACAACAAGAAAGTAAAATGATTTAAGAGGAAATGGTTTTTAAAAAGAAATTAGAATAGAAATCAGAGCTTTCAAATAAGAATGAATAAGAGAATAGTATGTAATGGGCTGAGGCTTGAGTTGATGCACTGAGGTCCCAAGCACGTGAGGCTAAATAGTAATTGGACCATACTCTATTAATATACATGCTTGGAGAAACAATGGCCCCCACCCACTCTCTGTGCAAGTCCTGATGTGTTGTATGGGAAATGACGATTTTGGTGGGTGGAGGCACAGAGGCAGAAAGAAAGGCTGGGAGAGATTGGGGCTGGGTTCTACTCTGGTGGTGCTGGTCTCATGGCTTCTGGTCTAGCTAGCTTCTTGACTCGGCTGCAATTGCTGATTCCCTTCTACCTCCGATCTTTCTTCACTGAGAATAAAGATTGATGATTTTCCCCTAACCTGAATTCCTGACTCCGGCTGATTTTAAAATACGCGGTCATCACATTATTCCTGAGAATAGCCTATTTAAGTTTCTAGTTTATGATGGAATATTTCTTTGAAACAGTTTCTGGAGGGAAAAAGATTTCTACTACACAGATACTGATAGGAAAGAAAATTTAGAACTTAAGAAGATATTACTGGAATGCAAGATTTCTTTACAAGAGGATGATAGATAATGTAAGCATGAAAAAAAATCTTCCAGAAAAACATTCTGAAAAAAAAAAATTCAGAAAAAACATTCTCTCAGAGGTAATAATTTATCTTTACTAAATGCCAACTGTTGTAAAACTGTGTGCTGAGCATTGATGAAGATGGATATTTGAAGAAATATGGTTTTAGCGTCCATAAACTAGCAGGGTAACAAGATATAAACAAGAAATCTTGTAATGTGTCGTGCTAAATATAAGTATCAAGTTGCCAAACAGAGCTATATGAAGTCCTCCGGGGAAAGGATGAGCTTATGGTTCGTTTTTGCAGAGAGGGAGATAAAATCTCCATTTAAAAGTGATTTTTTTTTTTTATCATTCTTCCCTCCCTCTTTTTTCCCCTGGTGATACAGTATTAGGTGAGAGAGGGAACTTTTTCCTAGGTACCACCATTTCAAGTCAATGTTCACTTCCTCTTCAGTATTGCCTTGTGTAGTAATGACATAATTACGTTGTACTAACTGCTTTCGCATCCTCTTTGGCCTGCATTCAAATACTGCCATGGGAATGGTAGACAAAAGTCTGCCTTGGACGGTGACTGGTCCATAAGATACTTCAAGACAATAGTCTTGACGTCAGGATGGGGTAAGCAACAGCTCCTGGCTTGCACTCCCAGATGCTTTTTATTCTGTATCACAGGCCAGGGTCCAGAGAGCTCAGTCCGTGTGTGCTGCTTCCATATCTTCAATGAGCTAGCCCTGTTTACCTTCCTCACAGTTAATGGCTAATTGCATTTGGAGGTTTGCAATGTACTTTACAAACATCTCATCCTATCCTCACTACAATTCTGGAAAGTAGGTTTCTTTCTTTTTTTTTTTTTTTTTTAAGCTTTTTATTTTTACAACATATGCATAGATAATATTCAACATTCACCCTTGCAAAACCTTATGTTCCAAATTTTTTTCTCCCTCCTTTCTCCCCATCCCCTCCCCTAGACAGTAACTAATGCAGTATATGTTAAATATGCAATTCTTCTATACATCTTTCCACAATTATCATGCTGCACAAGGAAAATCAGATCAAAAAGGGGAAAAAATGAGAAAGAAAAGAAAATGCAAGCAAACAACAAAAGGTGAAAAAACTATGTTGTGATCCCCACTCAGTCCCCACAGCTCTTTCTCTGGGTGTAGATGGCTCTCTACATCTCTGTTTAGTTTTTAAAGTCCTTCTCGATCTTACCCCAAACTATCCTTCTACCCTCATTGTACTTTAATCCATATCCCGTATGTAGCCCAGATAAATGAGCTTTCTGTCTTTAGGAGAACAATCCCAAATGCAAAATGCCTCCCCACTAAAGTAATTAATAGCTAGGTGGGAGCCCTTTATTTTGAGGGACTGACTCCCTTGAGGTTACCCAGATTGAGAGTTAGGGTTCAGAGTAGATCCTCTGCTTCCAAATCTGGCATCTTTTCATTATACCAAGCTGCCACCCAATTCATTCAATCTAATTCAATTGAATAAACTTTGTAAGTACCTGTTATTTGTAAGATCGGCAATTAGGTGGCACAGTGGATAGAATGTTGCCTCTAGAATTGGGGGAAAAATCAGTTCAAATCTGGTCTCAGACGCTATGTAATTCTCTACAAATTACTTCACCTTGTGTGCCTCAGTTTCCTCATCTGTAAAATGAGATAGAGAAGGAAATGGCAAAGTACTCTAGTATCTCTGCCAAGAAAACCCCCAAATGGGATCATGGAGAGCTGGACAGGACTGAAAACAACAATATTATTATACAAGACACTAGGCTTGAAGCTGAGACTACAGAGATGAAGGTGAATGAACTGCTCTGGAGAAGTTACATCCTCCAAGGGAAAAATAGCATGTATGAATTCAGTGAAGAGACTTCCCTGACTGCCAGAACCTAGTTCAACCCTCTCATTTTACTCCTCCCATTTATTAAGTCCCAGAAAGGTGATGTAATTTGCTTTAGATCACTCATGTAGCAACTGTCAAGAATTGAGATTCGAATCCAGGTTTTCTTGACTCCAAATGCAACCTTCTTTTTACTGTAACAAATAGCTGCTCAAGCATGATAAGTGTGGAAATATGTTTAGAAGAACTGCACACATTTAACCTATATTGGATTGTTTGCTTGGGGAAGGGAGAGTAAGGGAGGGAGGGAGAAAACTGAAGAAAAGGTTTTGCAAGGGTGAATGTTGAAAACTATCTTTGCATGTATTTTGAAAAATAAAAAGCTATTATTATGAAAAACAGCAACAAGAAACAAAACCAAAAAGCTGCTCAGTAAATGGAAATGCTAAAAGTCATATAGAAATCTTGTAATGTGATCTAGTCCACTCCATTTTTTGGAGTTAGATCTAGAGGACTGGATATGGACTCAGAAAGCTGTGTTCAGATCTTGTCTCACTTAAAAGCTGTGTAATCTTGGAAAGTCACTTAACATCTCTGTGCCTCAGTTCCTTACCTGTAAAGTGAGGGTGGGACTTGATGGACTCTTTAGGTCCTTTCTAGCTGGGAATCCTGCCAAATTTAGGATTTTCCCAAAGTTACATCACTGGCTTTCATTTTATTTTGTTCTGTTTTTTAAACAGAGCCAAGATCACAAGCCAGATTTCACAATTTTTAGTTAACATTTAACATGTTAAATAACTTGTGATATTTAACATTTAATGTTGACTTGTATTTAGTCTTTTTTTCTTTGTTCCTATGTTTAAAATGGATATGCTTTTTTTCATTTGTTTCCATTAAATTTTGTTGTTGCTTTGTTTAGTCATATGCCCATGATCCCTATTTAGTGTTTTCTTGAAGAGATATGGAATACTTTGCCATTTTACATATGAGGAAACTGAGGCAGACAGGGTTAAGTGATTTGTCTAGGATCATACAGCTAGTAAATATCTGAGGCTGGATTTGAACTCAGGTTTTCTTGGTTCCAGGGCCAGCATTCACCCCCCCACCCCCCAACTGCCCCTCTTAACATTCAGGGTCCTGCTTCTCTCAAAACAATATCTCCTGATCCTCCAGAAATGTTGACTTTTTATTCAATCTAGCTGAAGACAAAATTAGTTCAAAGCAAAGATAGTAAAACAACCTGGTAAGATTTGTGGAAGAACATTTCCTCTGTCTTCTGCCTTAAATCCCTCCCTTTTCCAGAGCATCCTTCACTCAGCCACAAAAGTCATTTTCCAAAGCACTTGTTATCCCCCCTCCTCTCTCTGCTTAATAAACTTCAGTGGCTCTCTAGTGAGGATGAAATTTAAAATATAAAATAGTAATTTCTATTTGGCATTCAAAGCCCTTTATAACCTGATCCCTTCCTACCTTTCTAGTCTTACACATTACCACTATTACCTCCATCCCCCTACCTCATGACCCAGCAATATCATCTAATAGGAATTTTTATCAATGGTCCCCCATACTTGGAACTCTCTAAATTTCTCCTCCCCCTGCCAGCTTCCCTGGCTTCCTTTGGGTCCCAATTAAAGTCTTACCTTCTATAAGAAGCCTTCCCTTATTCCCCCCTTAATTGTAGTGCTTTCCCTCTATTGATTATCTTCACTTTTTCCTATCTATGTCTTGTCTATACATAGTAGTTTGCCTGTTGTCACACCTGTTAAGACTGAGCTTCTTAGAGAGTCTGAAATAGCTTTTCTATATATCCCTAGTGCTTAGCACAGTGCCTGACACAGTAGTTCAGTGCAATGACACTGTTTTAGATTTTATTGTGCAACCTAGATTGACAACCTAAAGCCTGATTATTGTGGTGGTGTATTTTGGCTAGCAAATAATCTCCTTTTTCTAGCACTCCTCATCTCCGTCTCAAATCTGCGAGCCTGTGATTCAAAGGCTAAAGGGATAAAGTTTCCATTGGCACATTCTGTCCATGACAAGGAAGCACTGGGGATGCTGGGACCTTCTTTTCACTGCTTCCTTTTCAGTCTTCCATGTGATGGTTGGTGGATTTCCAAACTATTCCAATGGAGGATCCGTGTGGGACAGAGGAGGCCCTGGTGCAGGAGAGGACTCGCAATGGTTGGGAGCCACCGCTTTCCACCGGGTGCTTTGCATCTTAAAATCTATCTATGGCACAGGCTCCCTTTCTTTCCAGCAGAATCTAGGGGTAAAAAATGTGTTTACTCATAGCGGTACTGCATGAGCATTATCCAAGAGGGTTGCCTTCAGGGCCAGAAGGCCACCTTCCCTTTCTTTGCCAAGCCTGGGAACCTTCAAGAATTAGTGCTGTGGTTCTGGTATCCCTGAGAAGTGGGGTGCCGGAATACAAACCCAGGATGGAAGAAAGGGACGTTTGGACTTAGGAATAATGCTGTCAAGGAATTGATCTAAATTAACCTAACTTCCTCCTAACCGTCCCCTCCTCTGACTGAGACAGCAGATGGGGATTATCCCCACAGGATGTTAGGGAGAAGTGATTGCTGTTCCGGCTGTACCTTTAAGTTATTCTATATTCTAATAGAATAATAATGTTTTCTATTATTCTTTATTCTATATCTATGTTATTCTATAAAAGCTAATCTGGCAATTAGAAGTGACTAAATTAGAAGTGAACATGGTTCTTGGAGCCCTAACATTGGAGAGCACCATCATTGAAAGATTGAGGCAATGGCAGAGATGAGAGAACACCTCTTCTCCACCCTTCAGGGTAATTGGGGGACCCTGTTGTCATACGTTGCTGTTGTCCAGTCATTTCCGACTCTCTGTAATCCTGTTTGGGGTTTTCTTGGCAAAGATACTGGACTGGGCTGCCATATCCTTCTCCAGCTCATTTTACAGATGAGGAAACTGAAGTAAACAGGGTTAAGTAATTTGGCCAGAGTCGAATAGCTAATGAGTATCTGAGGCCATATCCTGACTTTAAACCTGATGCTCTGTGTATTATGGGACCACTTAACATCTTGACTGTGAATGAAGTAATTATTCTCAAAAATCCAGTGATCCAAGACAGTTGCAAAGAACTCATGATGAAAAATGCTGTTCACCTCCAAAGAACTGATGGTGTCTAAATGCAGATTGAAGCAAACTAATGTTTTTACTCTATGTGTCTCTGTGTGTATCTGTGTCTGTGTGTGTCTGGCCTGTATTTTTTTTCACAACATGACCATTTTGGAAATGTGTTCTGCATAACTGCATAACCTATATCAAATTGCTGTATCAGGAAGGAGGTGGAATTAGGGGAAGGAAGAGAATTAGAAGCTCAAATTTTTAAAATGTATGTTAACATTTATTTTTACATGTTGAATAAAAATATCTATCAAAAACACCATCCCCACCTTCAACACCAATAGTACTGAGGATTCCTTAGGAAGGGGCAAAATGTAACAATCTAACCTTCATGGGATGGGGAGAGGGGCACAGAGAATCACTGCTACATATGTTTGCACTCTGAAAGTGCTGATGAGAGGTAGGTAAGTTTAATGAGCTGTGTGATTCCACACAAGTCCCCCCTTTGTGCCTCAACTTCCTCATCCATAAAATGAGGGAATTGGACTTCTGAGGTCCTTTCCTGTTGTAGATTTGTGATCCCATAATCTTTTTTTTTTTTTTATTAAAGCTTTTTATTTTCAAAATATATACATGGATAATTTTCAACATTCACCCTTACAAAATCTTGTGTTCTAAATTTTTTTCTTCCCTTCTCCCCACCCCATTCCTGAGATGGCAAATAATCCAATATATGTTAAATATGTGCAATTCTTTACATATTTCCACAAATATCTTGCTGTAAAAGAAAAAAAAGGAAAAAGTGCAAGCAAACAACAACAAAAAGAGTGAAAATGCTATGTTGTGAACCACCCTCAGTTCCCACAGTCCTCTCTCTGGATATTGGTGGTTCTCTTCATCACAAGACCATTGGAACTGGCCTGAATCATCTCATTGTTGAAGAGAGCCATGTCCATCAGAATTGATCATCGCATAATTTTGTTGTTGCCATGTACAGTGATCTCCTGGTTCTACTCTCTTCACTCAGTATCAGTTCATGTAAATCTCTCCAGACTTCTCTGAAATCATCCTGCTGTGATTTTATAATCTTATGAAATAGGATGGCAGCTCTTTGGACCCAGGGGATGAACAGTTTATATTTCTCTTATCCACACATAATCATGCTTCTCCACTATTTATAAGCAAAAAAATTGCAAGACATTTTGCTGCTATTAGAGATGTATTTTCATGGCTAGTATAGAATATCTGTAAAATAATTTACAAACTTAGCTTTTAATTGGAGTGAAGGGAGAGAACAAACAGACTTGCCAATGTCCAGGACAAGCATCTGTCGACTCTGCTCCCAACTGGAGAGAATATTAGTTGAATTCTCATTCACATGTCTTGTCAGTCATCTAGGTGATCTGATGGACAGATAGTTTCCCAGCTGTCTATTTCAAATCTCTCCTCTTGCAAGGGAAGGATCTTTAGATTCGATACCAGAAAGCTGGAGTTTCAATCCTTTCTCCATTCCTTATGTGACCTTGGAAAAATCACTCGGGTTTCTCATCTGTAAAAATGGAAATAATAGCAGTGCTTGCCTTATAGGGCTGTTATGTGAGCTAATATACATCAATCACTTTGCAAATCTTAAAGCATTCTATAAATCTGAGTTTTCCTCCTCTTCCTCCTCCATCTTCTATTATATAGTGCTGTTCAGCTCAACAACTTTTATAACACCTTTACAGCTATTGAAGTAATGAACTAAAATGCTTATAGAGTGAACCTGAAACTACATCATTTATTTATTTTCTATGTTTTAGAGATTTATTATTTACTTGTTTTTAGCATTCTTTTTAAAAAATAAATTTGAGTTCTAAATTCCCTCCCTCCCCTACCCACTGAGAAGGCAAGCAATATATCAATTATACATGTGAATCATGAAAATATATTTCCATATTAATTATATTGGGAAAAAAACAAAAAGAAGTGAGAAAATGATACTTTATTTGCACTCGAGTTCATTTTTATTTTTGGAGGTAAATAGCATTTTCTTTATGAAATCTTTGGAATTATCTTGGGTTAATTGCTTTGATCAGTCTTTCATAGATGATCATCATTATAACATTGCTATTACTTGTTGTCTCAGTTCTTTTACTTCATTTTACATAAGTTTATATAGGTCTTGCTATGAAGGTTCCCTACCATCCCAATCATTCCTTTTAGGATAATAGTACTCCATTGCAGTCATATGCTGCAACTTGTCCAACCATTTCCCAATTGATGGGCATTCCCTCGATTTCCAATTCTTTGTCTCCACAAAAAAACTGCCATAAATGTTTTCTACAAATAGGTCCTCTTAGATATTTCTTTTTCATCTCTTTGGGATATAAATTTAGTAGTGGTCTTACTGGATCAAAGCAAATGCATAGTTTTATAGGACATTGGGCATAGTCCACTATTCCACCAATTATTCATTCATGTATCTGTTTTCCCTCATCCTCTCCAGTATTTGTCATTTCTTGTATGTATGAGATAGTGTCTCAAAATTGTTTTCATTTCTCAAATCTATAGGATTTATAACATTTTTTCACATGACTATAGTTTTGATTTCTTTCTCTAAAAACTGAACATTTTTGACTCTGTTCCCTATATATTTAAGAAACAAAGCCTTTATTAGAGAAACTTGCTGTAAATTTGTAAATACTATTTCATTATGGATTGTACTTTTTGGGGGGGAGGGGGCCCACAAGGCAATTTGTGTTAAGTGATTTGTCTAAGGTGTCCAGGTCCAGCCAATAAGTGTTAAGTGTCTGAGGCTGGATTTGAACTCAGGTGCTACTGACTCCATGCCAGTGCTCTTATTGATTCATCTAGCTGTATCTATCTATCATACTTTTAACAAAATGTAGTTTTCCTGATTATCTCTTTTCATCATTTTACCCATTCTTCTTTCCCCTCCTCTCCTAAGTGCATTCTTTTTTCTCACCCCTTCATTTTTTTTTTTTTTTGGGAGATTATTCCAACATAATTGTTCCACACCCATGCCCTCTGTCTATGTGAACTCCTTGTAACTGTACTAATAATGATAAAGTTCTTAGGAACTACATGAACCATCTTTCCATATAAGAATATAAAAGTCCTTTATGAATTCCTTTTGATTTCTCTTTCATTTTTATCTTTTTATACTTCTCTTGAATCTCGCGTTTATCAAATTTTCAATTCAGTTCTGTTTTTTTCATCAGGACTGCTTGAAAGTTCAAAATTTTGTTAAATAAACATTTTTCCCTGAAGGATTATACTCAATTTTGCTGGACAGGTTATTTTTGATTGAAGTTCCAATTCCTTTGCTTTCCAGGATACATTCTGAGCTCTCTCCTTTAATGTGGAAGGCACTAAATGTTGTGTGATCTTGTGGCTCCAAAATATCTGAATTGTTTCTTTTTAGTAGTGGTCTGCAATACTTTTTCCTTGACCTGAGAGCACTAGGATTTGGTTATAACATTTCTGGGAGTTTTCATTTGGGTTCTTTCAGGAAATGATCAATAGCTTTTTTTTTTTCAAAAAAAATTTTTTTTTAATCTAAGGTTCTAAAATTTTGGAGCAAGTTTTCTATAAATTTCCTGAAATATATGAGTTTTTTTGACAGTGGCTTTCAGGTTGTCCAATTACTCTTAAATTATCTTTCTTTGATCTATTTTCCAGCTTTGCTGTTTTTCCAATGAGACATTGCATATTTTCTATTTTTTCATTTGTTTGATTTTGTTTTATTGTTTCTTGATGTCTCATGTAATCATTAGCTTCTGTTTATCCAATTCTAACTTTCAAGCAATTATTTTCTTCAGTGAGTTTTTGTATATCTTGTCATTTGACCAATTCTGCTTTTTAAGGAGTTCTATTCTTCAGTGAATTGTTGTGCTTTTTTTTTTTTTTTTTACCAAGAGGCCAATTTTTTTTAAGGTGTTATTTTCTTCTGCATTTTTATGTGTCTCTTTTACCAAGCTGTTCTCTCTTTTTATTATTTTCTCATGTCACTCTTTCTTCTTTCTAGCTTTTCCTTACCTATCTTTTAAATCTTCTAGGAATTCTTTCTGGCCTGGAGTATTTCTTTAAAGCTCTTGTTTATAGTGTTTGCACATTGTTTTCTTCTGATTTTCCTGTTTTGGTCTTCCCTGACACCATATTAGTTTTTATGACCAAATTCTTTTTGTTTCTCATTTTCCTAGCTTATTTCTTAACTTTGAATTTTATATTAAAGGTAGGTTATAAATAAGTAGATGCTTCTCAATAGGGGGATGGTTGAATAAGTTGTGGTACCTGAAGATAATGGAATATTATTGTTCTATTAAAATGATGAACATGCCGATTTCAGAAAGGTCTGGAAAGATTTGCATGAATTGAAGCAGAACCACGAATACATTGTACACAATAAGAGCAAGAATATATGATGATCATCTATGAGAGATGTGGTTCTTTTTAGTGGTTCAGTGATCCAAGACAATCCCAATAAACTTTGGACAGAAAATGCCCTCTGCATCCAGAGAAATAACAATGGAGATTGAATATAAATCAATACATATAGGTTCACGTCTTTTTTCTGGGTTTTTTTTTTTTCCCCTCTCCCATGGAAAAGCCATGGGAGAGAAAAATCTTTTGTTCTTAATTTTCTTTCTCAACATGATTCATAAACGTGTAATAAAAGAGTTTATGTGTATATACATATACATATATATGTGTATATATAAAAAACCAGAAAAAATAAAGGAAAAAAAAAGTTGGGCTGTGTTCACCTGGCAATGGGAAGGTGCTGCCCCAAGCTTAGGCTTTTTCAAGCTGAATTAGTGCTGTGGAGTATGCAAGCTTTCAGTATGATTTGGGGAGAGGTGTGGTACTGCTCTCCTGGTCTGCACTCTGGTCTACCTAGGAAGGACCCCTGTGGTCACAAACACTTATACTCCTCTTGGTCCTGGAACTATGGCTAGGACTCCTGCTCCCTTGTACCTGACCACAGACCCTACTCTCCACTGTGGAACCGCTATTGCTAACCAGTGCCAACTGCTCCCAGTGCCAGCAAAAGTTCCCCTGTGATACTTTCTGACGAGTTGTCTGACCCCCTTACCATCTCTGGGCTGAGAGCTCCCAAAGCTGCTGCTATGGCTGACAGTCTGGTCTCCTGAGGACCTTTGAAAATTTCTTAGACTGGAAAAAAATGTCATTTTGTTGGCGTTGCCACTCAAAAGTTTGATTTGAGGTATTATTTTACAGTTGTTTGGAGAGTTCAGCTGGGTTGGGGCTCTAATCTATCTTGGCTCTGCTCCTTCACCCAAGAGCCTTGTTATCATATATATTTTTTGCAATTGCTACTAGGGTTTGGACCATTTAATTCTTTGACTAAGATGAGGGTAAATGCTGAGACAAGTGCTTAAGGCTCGTTCTAAAGTCTGAAAACATTGTGATACTAGAGAAAATAGACATATCTGAAGTGATACAAATACCAGGACCACTTTTGAATTCATATTACATTAGAAAATTCTAAGTGATGTTTTCCTGCCATGTTACTATAGGGAGGTCTTTAGGCAGAAAGATATATGTTTTTATTTCAATGGACCTCCATGGATTATTCATTTCCAATTGATTTATTTCAGTTGGGAATTTTCTTAAGATCTTTGTCTTGGGAAAAGACTAGTTATGAATGAAGTGTAATGGGGTAGAACTTATTCTGTAGTTAAAGTGTTCATCTGTTTTGGTATTGATAAATAAATGCTATAGAAAAGGAAATGAGTATCCTTCTGGAATAGTGTGTGTGTATGTGTGTGTGTGTGTGTGTGTGTGTGTGTGTGTGTGTGTATGTGTGTTGGGAAGAGGGAGATTTGAAAGTAAGAATATTAGAAGCAGCTTTTTTCTGCTTGACAGCATTTCTTTCCATTAATTCAACAAACTTTTTGTAAATTGATTCTGTTGGGGCTCTGTGCTTAGGATACTTTGCCTGTCTTTAAAGGGTTTACCTCGCCATTCCTTGGTATCTCACCCATAAAGTAGGATCAAGAAAGATAGCATTTGTGGATACTGCGATCCTCATGTGAAATAGGACTTTTACAGATACTTAAATGAAAATTTTAATTTTTAATAAGAAATGAGATAAAAGGAACCAGCAGAATGGACTAGGAATCAGAATCCAACAATATGTTGTGTATGAGACACATATGAAAGAGAAAAACACACACAGAGTTAAAGAGCTGGGGCTTCAGCCGAAATTAAAAAGGCAGGGATAGCAATCCCAACCTTAGACAAAGCAAAAACAAAAGGAGACCTAATTAAAAAGAGATAATTAAGGAAACTACCATACAGATAGGGAATATGGTTGGCAGAGTGATTTATCATTTGCCATGTTCACACAACTAATAAGTGCCAGAGATGGGATTTGAACCCTGATATCTTTACCAAATTCCAGTATACTCTTAGTTGACTCATATGAGGAACAAGTCCTAGGATAATCTCAGCCAACTCTCTTTGTAGCACAGATGTTGGAGTAAAGTTAGTCTCCTTTTCTGATCCTCTCATGGCCCTTGAGGTATATACTTTTCTGGATGAAAAGATTTTGTATCGTGGACTCCTGACAAGAATGCACATTCTACTCATTGGAAGACAGAAATTCTTAAATCCAAACAACAATTCTTAGTTAAATTGGTTCATTTAATAATGAAGTTATTCTTGAGATTGCATCTTTACCTAACTCATAATATTGACAGAGTGAAAGTAATTTTATAGCACGAGTTGCAAGGTAGGAAGGTGTCTTCAATTTATACCAATTTTCAATGCTGGGAAAGTTAACACAGATCTCAATTTTGCTCAACAAACGTCGAATCTTTATGATAAGTGCAAGCAGGAAAAGGTCCTCATCAGTGAAATATCTGAGCTTGGGCACCTCTTCATGTATCCGTACCTTTTTAGAGGAAAAAAGACAGTGAATGGTCAAACAGGACTGATGTTGAAAGGAGACAAAGCACCTACCATTATGACTAAGTCACAGATATGATTTAGAAGAGCATTCTTTACTCTGTGAGGACTTTATGTTATTGCCTAGATTTAGTTTAAGTTTAGTAGTACCAAATCAAATGAGTTAATATTTGTAAAAATGGCACACAACAGGCTCTGTTTATTCCCTTCCCCCTTTCTACTATTATTCTCCTCTGTGCTTGAAATAAGAAGAGCTTAAGTTGAAAGTCCACAAAGAAGACAATTATCTTGGAAACTAGGGTAGTAAACACAATTTCAGAAGTATAGGTTACAAATTTTTAGTAATAGCAGAAAAAAATTGCTTTTTCCCTGCTACCACTAAAATATTGACCTTGTATATATATATATATATATATATATATATATATATATTTATATATACATATATTTTTTTTTCTTTTATGAGCTTTTTTAAAAAAGGAAGCTTATATGTTATGAAGAATGTATTTGTCAAAACTTCCAGGAAACACATGCACAATAATACACACATATACATTTTGGTTTAGATGAGTGTAATTGCTCTGGTGCACTATCCCAGAGGTAACTTCTTTCACCTTGACACTAGTCTTGCATTTTATGACATGGGAGGCAGTGAGAGATGAAAGGAGTTGTCTGAGGTCACACAATCTGTCTATAACAGGGCCTGACCTTCTTAATTCTAAGATCGATTCTTAACTCCTATGGCATGTTGGCTCCCTGGCCCAAGAATGGGCAGTTTGGGTTTTTATAGGAACTGTGGAAAGAAATCTGATGGACTAGTAAGATTTTTACAGATGAGGAAACAAAAGTCTATGTTAAGTGACTTTTTTTTCTCAAATTAGGGGCAAGGTGGAGACGAAAATTAGGGTTCCCGATTCTTATTTTGGTATTCTATCCACTTGTTTTTGAGTTGCTTCAGTCATATCTTATTCTTCATGATCTCATTTGAATTTTCTTGGCAAAGATACTGGAGTGGTTTGCCATTTCCTTCTCCAGCTCATTTTTACAGATAAGGAAATTGAGACAAACAGGGTTAAGTGACTTGCCCAGGGTAAGTATCCAAGACTGGATTTAAATTCACGTCTTTCTGACTCCAGACCAAGCACTCTATTCACTGCACCACTTAGCTGCTCCTTCCATTCACTTACTTCATGCTAATAATAATAACAATATAAAAAATTTAAACTTAGCATCTCTATATTTTGAACTAAAACACCTTGGGTGCCTCAAGCACTCGCCTTATTTTTCTTCACCTGTGACCTATGTGATCCCTTTACTCAAATGTGAAGACAATGTATTATGTCACAAGAAGGGAGACTCTAAGATTCTCTTTACCTGGGGCTTTGGAAGACCAAACTGAGACCAGTTGGGAACAGCAGGCATAAGCTGGGATTAATGAAAGGCATTATGAGAAAACTAAACTGAAATAATTCTGAGGCTCATTTAGTCCAATGTGAAATTCTTTCTCTGGATTATTTCCTTGAATTCTAATATTGTGAGTCCAGTGCTTAACTATATACAGTCAAGTAATGAATTTAATTCAAAAAGCATTTATTTATAGGTACTAGACACTGGGCATACAAATGCAAAAATGCAACACCCCTTGATCTGGATGAGTTTATATTCTGAGAACTACACTATAAACACAGATTAAATACCAAACGTTTAAAGCAAATACCGTTGGTGGAACTGTGAATTAATCCAACCATTTTGGAGAATAATCTTTAATTTTGCCCAAGTAGTTATAATATATATATAAAAACATATATACACCCTTTGATCCAGCAATATCAATGTGAGGTCTATTTTAAAAAAATGATCAGGAAAACAGAAAAAGAACTTATATGTTTGAAAATAAATATTTACAGCAACTCTCTGTGAGATGCCCATTATTTGAGGAATGGCTAACCAACTTGTGATATGTGATTGTGATAAAATACTCCTGAACTGTAAGAAATGATGAGCTGGTTGATTTTAGAGAAACATAAAAATGTATGTATGAAATAATGACAAGTAAAGTGAGCAGAATCAAGTGAACATTGTATACAGTAACAGCAATATTGTTCCAAGAACAGCTTTGAATGACCAAGTTATTTTGAGTATTGCAAATACTTAAATCGACTAAGAGGGACCTATGAATCAAGATGTTATTTACTTCCAGAGAGAGAACGAACCTATAAATAGACGTATGAATAGAATGTATAGCATGTATGTACATGAACACGTGTGTGGATCAAATGATGGCCTTTTCAAGTATGGGGTAAAGTGGGAAAGAGAAAGAATAAAAATAAAATGTGCACAGCAGAGAACAAAACAAAAAAACAGAAGGAAGTGCAGAAGAGTAGGGTATTTTTTTTGATTTGAAACAGCTCTTTATTTCTGAACTGAAAATCATAAATTCAAGTCTTGGCACCAGATCTGTTCCATTTCTTAACTATCTATAGATATACAATCCTTTAAATCCTGCTTTTCTGCATTAGCTCAATATTGTGCTCATCCTCAAAACTCCTTAAGAGAATAATGTCATAAATCAAAGGAACAGTGTGCCTACATTATACTCTGCTGATGGCTCAGTGTCCCAAGAAAAATATATAACCTATCTTGATCCCACATTTTTCATAATACAAAACAATGAGGTAGGCTCAAAGTTGGAAGCAAAACTCAAGCACCTGTTCCTCTCAGTTTTCCAGGAACATTTCTTGGGATCACCTACCTAAAGTTGCAAGGGACCTCAAAAATCATTTAGTCCATACATCTCATTTTTTCTTTTTTTAAATTATTAAAGCTTTTTATTTACAAAGCATATGCATGGGTAATTTTTCCAACATTGACCCTTGCATAACCTTTTGTTCCAAATTTTCCCTTTCTTCCCCATTCCCCTTCCCCTAGCTGGCAGGTAGTCCAATACATGTTACATATATTGAAATACATCTCAGATCCAATATATGTATACATATTTATACAGTTATCTTGTTGCACAAGAAAAAATCAGATCAAGAAAAGTAGGATATTTCTGAGAACAACATGGAACGTTTATTACAACTTTTTAAGTAAACAGTGTGAAATGAAGATTCATAGTTTCATATTGAATCCTCTTTTTGTGTTATGCTATGTAGATGGAAATGCCTTTTTTTCCCATCTTGCATTTAAGTTAAAAATGAATTAAAAATTTAAAAATAAGTAATTTTGAAGTGGGAAAGAGCTTGTTTAGACATTTCCAGTCATTTATGATCTCATTTGGTGTTTCCTTAGCCAAGATACTAGAGTGGTTTGCCATTTCCTTCTCCAGCTCATTTTACAGAGGAGGAAACTGAGGCAAACAGGTTAAGTGACTTGCTCAGTCACACGACTAACAGGTATCTATCTGATGCCAGATTTGAATTCATGAAGATGTTCCTGATTCCAGTCTGTGCCCTCTATCCATTGTGCCACAATGCTGCCAACCAAAGCTTCTTGTAGATGGTAGCCCTTAGGCTGAATTCTTAAGGAGGCTAGGAACTCTGAAAAAGAGGCAGAGGTGAGGAAACAGGATTCCAGGGGTGGGGCAGCTCCAGAGAAAAGACATAGACCTGTGAGATGGGAAGTTGGGTGTGAGAGTCAGCACATGGGATGCAGAATGCACCATTGTGGAGTTGTACCAAGAAAGAAGCTGGCAATGTTCCGCGAGAGTCAGATGATGATGGTTAAGTGGAAACATTTCTACTGAATCAGAGAAAAGGGATCTGAGGAGTGAGGGGGTAAATTTGGGGACTATGCGGAGGTTGAGTTGGATTAATCAGGAACACTTTCCTCTGGATAAATAATGACAAAATCTTTGCTGAGAGCTCTAGTCCCCTTTATGTACTAGATGGTCTAATCCAAGAGTCTACGGCTCAAGGTCAAATGAGCTATTCCCTTGTTTTTGTATAACCCATGTGGTTTTTTATATTTTATTTAAAAAATTAAAAAAAATAACCCCCCTCTTAGCCAGCCAGGGTGTAGTTTGCCCATCTAGCCACGTTAACTTCTACATAAAGCTTTTTCTGACTTTTCCAGCTGCTGATGCCTCGTGACCCCCTCCATATGTCTCTATTTTGGTCATACTTCTAAAGATACATGTTGCCTCGGGCTTGAAATTGTTTCACTTTTAATTTTGCATCCCCAGTGCGTTGCAAAACACCAGGGATCCAGTAGGTGCCTCACAAATGCTTGATGATTAACTCATCAATTGAATTTCAAAAACATACCAACCTGCAGCTTGATTCCAACATTCATTCTTGCCTGTTGCCCCAGTGCTAGAAAAGAGATAATAATCTTGTCTTGATCTAATATCCGGACACCCACATAATTGTTTAAAGACAGAAATATTGGTTTAAATGAAACGAGGGGCAATGAAGTCATGGTACTAGACCACTTCCAAATCCTCACTCGGTTGCCTTCTTGATCTGCAAATTGCCCTCCCAAGTGGTTGATGTTGACCCTAAAACAAACAAACAAACAAACAAAAAAAACAGTTTTAACAGCTTTTTATTTACAAATTATATGCATGGGTAATTTTTCAGCATTGAAAATTGCCAAACCTTTTGTTCCAATTTTTCCCCTCCTTCCCCCCACTCCCGCCCCCAGATGGCAGGTTGATCGATACATGTTAAATATGTTAAAGTATAAATTAAATGCAATATATGTATACATGTCCCAACAGTTATTTTACTATACAAAAGGAATCGGACTTTGAAATAGTGTATTATTAGCCTGTGAAGGAAATAAAAATGCAGGCGGACAAAAATATAGGGATTGGGAATTCTATATAATGGTTCATAGTCATCTCCTGGAGTTCTTTCGCTGGGCGTAGCTGGTTCAATTCATTCCTGCTCCATTGGAACTGATTTGGTTCATCTCATTGCTGGAGATGGCCACGTCCATCAGAACTGATCATCATATAGTATTGTTGTTGAAGTATATAATGAGCTCCTGGTCCTGCTCATTTCACTCAGCATCAGTTCATGTAAGTCTCTCCAGGCCTTTCTGAAATCATCCTGTTGGTCATTTCTTACAGAACAATAATATTCCATAATATTCATATACCACAACTTGTTCAGCCATTCTCCAATTGATGGGCATCCACTCAGTTTCCAGTTTCTGGCCACTACAAAGAGGGCTGCCTCAAACATTCGTGCACATAAGGTCCCTTTCCCTTCTTTAAGATCTCTTTGGGATATAAGCCCAGTAGTAACACTGCTGGATCAAAGGGTATGCACAGTTTGAAAAATAAGCATTTTTAAAGGCCTTTAAGAATTTTAAGATTTCCAAAGTCTTTGCCTCTCAAGAGACCTTGTGGTTAAGGTGGTACAATCATCATTCTGCCCATTTTACAGGTGGGGAAGCTCTAAGAGGTTAAGTAAATGACTCAGGTATAGGAGCCAGAACTCACACTCAGGTTTTGGGATTCAAGGGCTAGTATTCTTTCTATTTAATTATGGTCTCTGCTTTTTCAAAGTGAAGAACAATTTAGGCTAGCCAAATGATGCAAGTCAATTGTGGGGGGAAAAAGGCTTGCGGTCTCAGTTCCATTTCAGTATAAACTCCTTGAGAGCATTTTGGGGTCTTTATATGGCCTGCTTCTAATAGTGCTACCCCAACGCCACCTCTATTAATGGACAGCTAAGTGCAAGAGCCTTAGCAGCAGTGGTGTTCATCAGACCACTAGCCTAGCTGCCAACTCAGTCTTTGGAGCCATTTGTCATCCAGCCCTTATTGAGAATTTCTACCATCACCAGTAGTAACTGGTGACCAACTGCAGGTGAGTTAGGCCAGCTGAAGTGGCCAAGTACCCTGAGGGAGAGAAAGGACATGGAATGAACCAGGCAGGTCAAACAAAGCAGTTGTGGCGTTTCCCTCAGACCCTAGTAGAGGCAGCCCAGGACCCTGAGCCCTACAGTCCTGGAAATAGGAATGCTCCCCACATCGCCAGCCAACCTTCCAACACAGCCATCCCTAAGGTTCCTGCCAACCCTGCTGCCCACCTCCAACCCACTGCCACTGACGGGCAATTAGATCCAAGACTCTGGGGACACTGATGTTGTCCAGGATCCCCCAGGGAGATCAGGACTGAGAGGAAAGTTTGGGAACCATCTCATATCAAGGATAGTTGAGGCACTTGGAAGTGCCTTGTCTAAAGAAGACAACACTTTGGGGTGTCTGGGACAATAATTGCTTTGGTTTAGTATTTGAAAGACTGTCTTATGGAAGAGGAAGCAGATGTGGACTTTTTCTGTGTTCTACAAGCAGATACAATTAGGGCCAATGGATGAAATTACTAGGAGGGAAATTTCTGTTCAGCATAAAGAATTTCCCCAACAATTAGAACTGGAGAGCAATAGGCTCTTCCTCACAAGGTCATGAATTGTTCATCGTTGGAGGTGTTCATTTCTCCCTATTATATTATTCATCCAAATTTTGATGATTGTCTTGTGAATCTCGATTTAAATTCATTTTAATTTTTTTTTTAAATTTTAAAATGAAGATTTAGAAAAAGTTTTTCTTTTTGTGTGTGTAAAAAAGCTGTCAAGAATAATTATCAGGTTTTTTGTGTGCAGAATGAGGAATATGGAAATTCATTTAGAAAAATTGCACATATTTAACTTATATCAGATTATTTGCTGTCTTGGGGAAAAGGGAGAGGGGAAAGAGAGGGAGAAAAATTTGGAACATAAAGTTTTATAAAGGTAAATGTTGAAAATTATCTTTGTATGTATTTGGAAAAATAAAATACTATTAAAAAAGAAAACTAAAATTTAACTTTGAGAAAATAAAAAGAAGGTAAGCTTATTGTCTTATTCATTATTATTGTATTTCTAACACCAGATAGATAATATTTAATTAAAAAAAACTATCAGGTGGCTCAGTGGACAGAGTGCCTGGCCTGGAATCACCAAGATCCAAGTTCAAATCTTACCTCAAACATTTACTAGCTATATGAACTTAGGCAAGTCACCTAACCCTGTTTGCCTCAGTTTCCTTATCTGTAAAGTGATCCAAAGGGCACTCCACTATCTTTGGTGAGAAAACCTCAAATGGGGTCACAAAGAGTCAGACGTGAGTGAACAACAATAACAATAACTATTAGCATTGAAAGCTAACATTTATATAAAGATTTAAGGCGCAGACTTGAAGACCATCTGCCAGGGTTGCTTTAGAAGACTGCTGGTATTAGGGAAAGGAAAGGACTAGAAGGGCTTCCAAGTCCGAACTTCATTTGTTAGTTTTTAGGTTTAATTTTTGTCTTTTTTATATAACACTCATTTCTGCCTCACTTATTCTTATTAACTCACCCATATTTCTTGCAACTGCAAAAAATCAGTAAAATTAAGTTAACTGCTACAGTGATCAAATCTGCTTCCCATTCTACATCCATGGTACCATATCCATGGTACCTCAAAGTTTCTGATTCCATGAGCTATGAGCATGGAGTACTTCTGTGTTTTGTTGTTTTAATGTTGCTTGAGTAATCTGCTGTAGTACAATCAGGCTTGAATTCCCAAAACTTTATTTTTCCTTTCCACATTCTCCCAACAATAACTTTGATTTTTTTTTGTATTTGTTTGTATTTTTATTTGTATATAGTTGTTTACATATGATCTCTCCCATTAGACTGTGGAACACTTGACATCAAAACCAGTCTTTCCTTTGTATTCCTAATTTTTTTTATCAATAATATTTTATTTTTCCAAATACATGCAAAGGTAGTCTTCAACATTCATTTCCAACAATAACTTTTTAAAAATTTGACAATGAAGTTATATTTTATAGTTTGTAAAACTCTTTAATACTCCCCTACTGTATATTATTCATCCTGATTATATGACCATCAATTTTAAATTCTTTTTGTGGTCTGCTTCCTCTTAAAACAACAACAAAAATTCCTTTTGGTGCAGAAACAAAAACAAAAACAAAACACCAAAACCCTGTCAAGAATAACTGGTAGCTAACACGTAAGGATTTAAGGTTCTAAGACCTCCTCATATATGGTCTCATTTGATCTCACAATGAGACTGTGAAATAGGTACTATGATTATCATGATAGAGATAGGAAAACTGAGTCTGAGGGGAGCTCAATGACTTGCTCAGAATAATACAGCTTTTAGTTACCTGAGTCAAGATTCAAATTCAGGTCTTCCTGACTTTAACTCCAGTGCTTTAAATACTACACGTATGCCCTTGGAAGCAAAACAAATCCCCTTGGAAAAAAAAGGAATTTGAACTTGGAAGCCCTTCTATCCCCTTCCCTTCTCTAGTGTAAGTAGTTTCTAAAACATCCCTGGCAGATGGTCGTCAAACCAGTGCCTTAAATTTTTATTATATACATGTTAGCTTTCAGTGTTAATACAGTTATTATTATTGTTATTCACTTGTGTCTGACTCTTCTCTCCAGAAGCTTAATTCATTTGGATTGGAATCTAAATTTTGCTCCATAATCCTGAATGCAATAGGGATTTCCCAGGAAATGTTAGCTTTCAGTGCTAACACAGAGTTATTGTTATTGTTATTCCTTTGTGTCTGACTCTTCTTTCCAGAAGCTTAAATTCATTAGGATTAGAATCTAAATTTTGCTCCATAATCCTGAATGAAATAAAGAGTTCCCAGGAATTCTCAGAGATGTCCCTCAATGTGGTGCATCAGTTGACAAATTAACATGGAAGCAAGGAGTCCTCCAAAAACATACCAAATGTTTCCATTGGGATAGTAACAGGTCATTTTGCCACTGGAATCAAATATTGCCCTAATTGCAGGTTTATTTGCTGTATCTTCTTGGATCACACAAATGAGACCTTTTAATCTGTTGGCCACCACGATTGCTGCTAAATTTCCCGAGGGGTAGCTGGGATCAGATAAGGATAACCCATTTACCAAAAGATTAACCACCTTCTTCCCCAACGACCTCAATTTCATCCCTGCAGAACAATCTGCTCAACTGCTACATGAGCCCCGGGAACAAGATTTGGTCTCTGCCTTGGGGTTGGTCTTCCCAACTCTCCACATTCTATTTCATCCACTCAGTTACCAAATGGTGTTCTCCAAAGTACTGATCTTATCACCCTCTAATCAGTAAACTTCAAAGACTACTTATTATCTCCGGGGATCAAATACCAGCCTTCTGGTACTTAAAGTCCTTAATAATGGGGCCCCTGAAGGCAGGAAGATCTGAGTTCAAATTCCACTTCAGTTCCTTACTAGCTCCATGACTCTGAGCACATCACTTAAACTCAGTTTCTTCATCTGTAAAATGGAGATAATAAAAGCACCTATCTCCCAAGATGAAGATAAAATGAAAAATTATATGTTGTGGAAACCTTAAAGCACTATATAAATGCTATTTATTATTTTAAAATCTTTCCAGTCATTTTTAAAAAATTCTTTTTACTCCCGTCTGTTCTTCACATACATGATTCTATCTTCCGATTCTGTGATTTTATGCAGGTAGTCCCCTCTGCATGAAGAGCACTCTCTCTTCACCTCTGTCTCTTGGTTCCCCTGGCTTTCTTTGAGGGTCAGCTCATGTCCTGCCTTCTAGAGGAGGCCTTTGCTTCCTCTCCTCCCTCTCCATTCCCACTGCTAGTGTCTTCATCCATATCTACCTCTATATCCATGCATTTTGTGGGTGGTTATTCTGTATATTTTCCCGTGTGTATATATGTATAGCTATAGGTATATATATGCATATATAATGTACATCCATATTTAAGATATATACATGTATGTGTGTGTGTGTATATATATATATATATGTACACACATATTTACAGAGTTGTTTCCATGTTTTTTTCTCTCATTAGAATGTGAGTTTCTTGAGGACAAGGGACAATATTTTTACTCCTCTGCTTGGCACATAGAAGGCACTTAATAAATACATGTTGACTGACTAAAAGAAACATTTAAATTGATGAGATCACAGGTCCCTTGTACATGACTCTAGTTGATAATAGTACATTATCTAAGGGGTTTCTCTGAATCAGAGTTGATATGAACAGATTACACAATCATCTTCAGATACAGGTCTCCGAAAAGACAAAAATTTGGAATCAGAGACAGAGTAATAATTAACCACACTATGTAATCATATTGTATTATGTAATTAAGTATGATTAATAATAAGTTAAAATCAGTTTTTCTGACAATCTGTCACTGGAGTCAGGCTAAGGTAAAAAAAAAAAAAAAGATCTTTTCAATGATTCTGGATAGGAAATACCATGTCCTTGGAGGAGAATTCACAGAAATTCTTCATATTTCAGAAAGCTTTGTTTACTTCCTCTTTTTCTCCTATGAAGAATAAATATCCTGGCTCATCAAATGAGAGGAACCGTGGTGATAATAAATTCACATTTCCCCAAAGGCTTCATGAAGAAACAATGAGGTTAACAATTATACACAACAGAAAGGATACAATATTTGGGCTGTGCCATCTGGAAACATGGTCAGGAACTTTCCTCCTTCTTTGTAGTACTTTTCCAGGAAGTCATTTTCTATTTTCTGTGTGCCAATAGTAAGGAGA
Source organism: Sarcophilus harrisii (assembly GCF_902635505.1). Lineage (NCBI taxonomy): Eukaryota > Metazoa > Chordata > Mammalia > Dasyuromorphia > Dasyuridae > Sarcophilus > Sarcophilus harrisii. The sequence continues at coordinate 42,048,837 of NC_045428.1, read as the reverse complement.
GGGTATTTAGCTCTCTATGGCTGTGGAGAACACACTTACCAAACAAAGGCTACACATATCAAGGTTTTCCTGATCATGTCATTAAATGCAAAGCTTCAGTTCTTTCTCCCTGTCACTAAAAGCAAATCTTAGTGATTTAGTGAGTCTATGGACATTAAATCATTCACAAATAGCAATTATGAAGTCTAGTCAGGTCACAAATTGAGGTAGAATGGATCTTGGAGACCATATACTCAAATAAGAAGCCTTTTATAACATAGCTAACTAGCTTTTACAATCAATCTCAAGGAGGAGAGAGAGTTCCCAGGAAAACCCTGAGAAGTAAAATTGTAAAGTTTGGTTTTCACAGCTGAAAAGTTTCAGTCTCATAGTCTCCCTCTGTAGCCATGGTTGAAAAGAAAGGGATATAAGTTTTAGGGTCAGTATAACCTGACTGAAGAGATTAAAGAATGTCTTAAGTCAACAGAAGTAACAGCAGGTGGTGGTTGAGTGCAAATATGCCTAGGCAAGCACACTTTTTAAATGAGCACGCTTAATAAGTCTTGTGTATATTAATTTCTTCCTAAGGAGAAAAACAATCACCATTTTTGAACATATGATGATGTGGCAAGGGGAGGGGAGAACATGGAGACATATCAAGGAGTGCATGTAATGGGAATATCATGAAACATTAGATTTTAGAAGGGTTTCCTCAAATAAAATTCTGAGGAGGGGATGAGGAGGCAGGGAAAGATTATGGAATATAACTGCTGGTTCTGGCTTCTGCAAATTGCATTCGTACCCCCTCAAAGGGGTATGGCGCCTGCTTCTTGCAAGAAACATATAAAGCCTTCCTCTACTCATTCCAAAAATTTGAGTCTGAAGTTTTCATTTCTAACAATCCCATTCAACTTCTGGGTAGTTCTAATTAGAAGTTTTTCCTTCAATGCAGATGAAATTTGCTTACTTCCCACCCACTGTTCTTAATTCTTTCCTCTGAGGTTAGTAGAATGGATCATCCTAATCTATCTTCCATGTGATAACTCTTCAAGTATTTAACATGATTTTCAAGACTTTGGAGGCTAAGGAAAAATTGGTGAATAATAAAAAGAGATGGAAACTGGGTAAATAAAGATTTTTTTTTTAATATTCACTTTTTAAAAATTGAGTTCTAAATACTTTACTTCTTGTCCCACCCCATCCATTGAAAAGACAAGCAATATATCAATTGAACATGGGAAATCATGCAAAACTATTTCCACATTTTATTTTCATGTTGCATAAAAGATCCCAAGAAACATGAAGAAAAATATTAAAAATATATATACTTTAATTTGCACTAAGAATTCCTCAGATTTCTCTCTGTAAGTAAATAACAATTAGAATTATCTTGGAAGGGAAACAGAGATAACCTTGAGAGATAATGGCCAAGCTGCCATCTTTATTTGTGAAGAGAAGGAATGTCAGACTTAAGCCTAAATTTACTGAAGAAACTTCAGAGGGAGAGGTTTTAAGTGGTTAAAGAAAGGATAAGTAGGCTCCTTTGACCTGACTTTCTTAATAGGATTTAATCCATTTCTCCTCCTCCCTCCCACAAGACTGTTACCACATTTCTGGCCATCAACTCCTCTAGCTTAGGAGGCTGTAATTTGAATTGTTCTCTATTTCCAGGCTCTCTCTTCTGCAAACCATCTTTCACTCTGCTGCCAAAATCATCTTCAGGCATGGTAATTTGAGCAGGTAATTTCCCAGCCAGGAAGCCTTACTGCTACTAGGCTGAAATATCATCTGCTTAGCCTAAAACTTAAAGCATCTTACAGTGTGGCTCCCACTTCATTTCTAGAATTCTCTTCCCCTATTTCAGCTAAGTTGACCTACTGAGCTTAGCCTAATGATCTTAACATGGTCTGTTCCCTATGCCTAATATATACTTCTTTATCCTCATTTATTTTTATGTTCCATTAAAACTCAATCCGAATGTTCCATCTGACACAAAATCTTTCTGATCTCCCCACTTATTTATGCTTGCTCCCATTTATATTTGTATACATTAGGTCCAGAAGAATGCTGATAAATGCTTAACAACCAATTCTTTAAGGAAAAATATACTCATAACACTTTTAAGCTTCATCTGCATTAAAGTCCTTCTAGCCAATTAATAAAAATAATTAACAAAGTCCTTATTTGTAGCTTGCTGATTTTTGAGGTACGGGGCTCACTGAAAATTTAACAATCAACTTTGGAGAGGAATATGAACATTCTTCCTTGTTCTATAAGAAATGATGAACAGGCTGATTTCAGAAAAGCCCGGAAAAATTAACATGAATTGATGCTGAATAAAGTGAGTGGAACCAAAAAAACATTGTATACAGTAACAGCAAAGTAAGGTGATGATTAACTATGATAGACTTAGCTATTCTCAGCAATATATTGATTCAAAACAATTCTAAGAGACTTGGGATGGGAAATGCCATTCACAGGGACGATTCATTTGTATAGAATTAGCTATTCTCAGAAATACATTGATCCAAGACATTTTCAATAGATTTGGAATGGAAAATGTCATCTGTAGCTAGAAGGAGAACCATGGAGACTGAATAAAGGTCAAAGCATACTATTTTAACCTTTTTTTGTTTGCTTTTTTTCTTCATGGGTTTTTCCCTTTTGTTCTGATTTTTCTTTTCACAACATGACAAATATGGAACTATGTTTAAAATGATTGTACATGTATAATCTATATCAGATTGCTTGCTGTCTTGGGAAGAAGGGGGTAAGGGAGGAAGGGAAAATATTTGGAATTCAAAATCTTACAAAAATGAATGCTAAAAACTATTTTTACATGCAATTAGAAAAATAAAATACTATGGAGGAAAAATGATTGCTAAAAATTGTCAACATATATTTGAAAAGAACATAAGATACTATTTTAAAAAACAAAAGGCATGACAAATAATAGTTTATCTATAAAAAAAAAAATCTGGGTTTTTTATTTGATTATTCCAAGCTCAACATGAGCTATGGAGCTATGAGGATGGTATAGCTAGCAAAAAAGTCAAGTTCTGGCTGCCCTTTTTGGAAGGAACACTGATTAGCTAGAACATATCTAAAGGACAGTTGTTGAAGGATGTTGAAGGAACGTGACACTATGCAATATGGTGGTGAATGGTTGAGAGAATGGGGGATACTCTATCTTGGAGAAGAGAAGACTATGAGCATGGGACAGGATTATAGTCTTCAAGTGTTTCAAGGATTGCTATGTATTAGAAAGAATTGTTCTTCTTGTTCCTGGAAGACAGAATTAAATTCACAAGTTACAAATTGTAGACAGGTAGATTTTAGATCAACATGAGGAAAAACTTCATAAGAAATTAGTGCTGTTCCAATATGGAATAAGTTACTTTAGAAGACTATGAGTTCTTTATCATTGAAACCTTCAGAAAAAAAGGTAAATGACCCCTTGTTAGGAATTTTGTAGACAGGATTGATGATTTGGTTAGCAGTTGGTTGAAATGATCTCTGAAGTCCTTTCAACTCTTGTCTCCAATTGGATATTTGCCTACAATTCTATGAGCATATCACACTATCTCAATCCTGATAACGTTTAAATAAATGCTTAACATGGGTTATAAAAATAAAAACCAAAAAAAAGTGACAGAAAAAAAATTACCTTTAAGCAAGGTAGTGTCCAAATATCACCACTGTCAATACAAAAGGCACATTGATCCTCGATTATTGAATCAGCTAAGGTTTTGTCTTGCACTATTTTTATTGAGGGGTGCCGGGCAAGTTGATACGTTACTGTCCTATTCTGCTTTACATTAACTAAAAAAAAGAAGCACATGTGAATGCTTAAAAAAATTCTAATATTAATATGCAACAATACTTTTTCAGAACTTTCATACAATATATTAGTTTAATTTGTATTACAACTTTACAACATTTATTCTTCAGATAATTTTCTGGATTTTTTTATCAAATAAAGAAAGAAAGAAAGAGTATGAGACTTACCTTATCTACAATCTAATATGTTAAACCCTCAATTATGTGGATTTTTCCCCCTGGCACTCTGTTTTTAGGAGAATGAGACAAATTGAAGAAAAGCAAATTCATCTACCAGATCGAGTTGGTTTAAATTTGTTTTTCATGGTCAATTTTCATTGAATGCAGTCTCTTTCTTTCATATTACACAATTAGAATGTATATTCCAAAGGTGGGTCCTGAGGTTGGTCAATAGAGCTCCCAACTAACAAGGAAAGATTCAACTGTATTCAAAGGACTACCCTTAGCAAATATCCAAAAACCAACTTAGAAGAGTTTTTCAATTAGAGTTGAAATATAAAGGGTTTCTAATCAGCCAGAATGTCTAAGTAAATAGAACACTCCATTGCTTTAGCACGCAATTAGCTGGTCTTTTGCCCCTAATTAGCTTTGTGATCTCTTTAATGTAAGGACTGCTTGCCCACATCCAGAAGACCTCATCCCATGTGATTTTTATCCATGTCCTCCCATAGCTCCTGACCAAAAAAGCTTCCAACTATGCTGAAGTCTTTCTCCTAGCCTGTTTCTATTTTAAAGTCAACAACAAAGAAGTTATTATGCAAAATGCTGATATCAAAGGTTCAGGCTTTTTAATTACCTTGGGCTGCCCATTAACTAGAATAAACTCACCTTCTTCTTGTTCATTTGCCATGAATACAAAGGTTCTGGCTATGTGTCTCTCCTGGATTCTAAAGAAATTAAGATACATGACCAAGATGCAATTTGTACTTAGATGATCCAGCAAACCTACCCACTTTTGATACCCCAGTGCAATCTATTATAAATTTAATTTGATAGGACCAATCAAGAAGCCTTGCTATTTCCTGAACTCCATGACAGTAGGGCTTGTCTTATCACTCTCTGGGTCCCAAGGGATACACATGTCTTTCACTCTCTTTGTATATATGTATTTATGTATATGTGTGTTCATAAAATCATCAATTTAGATCTGGAAGGATTTATTTATTCAAATCCTTCATTTTACAAAGAAGGAATCTGAAGCTCAAGAGAAGAGTGGATTTCCATAAGTAAGTTATATGACTTCCCTAAGGTTAGCTAATAAATGGGATAGCCAGAATTCAAACCCACATCCTCTGACTTTCAATGCAGCACACCTCCACAATACCAGGTTGCCTCTCATTAATGGTAATTGAAGAACTTTTGGACCAGAACTATAATTGATTGACATTGGTACCTGCTCCACAACTTACAGTCTTAGAGAGTGGCCAGAAACTCTGAAAGGTAGGGTGCCTTACCCAGGAAAACATATCTGGAATATGCTAAGGATGGAACTTGAAACTTGTTCTCTCTGTATATCTTAGTCAGGCTTTCTGTCTATTATACCATGGTAGATCTCAACAGGAAAATAAAGAATATGTTTCTTCTAAATCAACGGTGCCTTGACCCCCAGGGTGATTCTGTAGCCACTAGCTGGCCCATCTCTTTCTGAATGAGAAGTTCTGTTTCTAAACACCATTGGGTCTTTGTCTTTTGCTGTCTGAAGAACGTGTGGCCTTTAGGTGCTAGGAGCTACTCCTCAGGATGATGGGTATTACCTCTGGACGACTTTTTCTTTTACTTTACGTTTCTCCTTTTCACTGCTAAAGTGTGGGTGGGGGTCGATGCAGATTGATCCTGATACTGGATACATACTTTTGATTAGGTTCTTTTCATGGTGAACATATTCAAACAGCTTCCTGAACTCAGGACAACAGAAGAGCTAGAAAACAAAGTTGTATTTTTAATCATCAGTCAATTTAAAAACCGATGATCATCCCATAAAATTACAATTCAACTGACAGGCACAGAAAATTTTGTATGAAGGGTCATGGCATGGGGCTCAATCAAGTAAAGCACTTGGTCTTGCCCTCTGGGAATTTGTATCAAACCAGGAATCAGAAAGTCAAGCAACTGGGCTTTGAGATGCTCTGGGCCAAATGAATTCTTTGGGGAGACCAGGGAATGCAGTCTCCTGTCTCTTCCTTAGCCTATCAATTTAAGACCTTTTGAGAGTTAAAAAGTCTTGAGGATTTTAGACTTGTCACCAGCATCCTAGCAACATCTCAGAAACAACTGATGGCAGCATCTTTATTGAGAGCCAAGGACAGACAAAAAGCTAAAGGAAATATCTTGAGAATCACACCAAAAGGTCTTCCAGAAACTGTGAGTTGTCTGTTACATGTGGTCTCTAAGCTTAAGCCTACTTTCCCCTGTGTTCTATGTACTCATGGGAGAATGGGTCACAGAGAGAGCTTTGAGGCAACTATTCTACTTTAGTAAATAAATAACTCTTTCTAAAAGTTAATTAGGTCTGACTAACTAATTGATGTCAACCAGTAATCACAGTGTACTGGAAGGAACTTGTGAGCTAACTTGAGTGTTAGAAAAACAATCCCCAACCCCTCAAGGTTATCCTTAGAATCCTGAAATACCATACAATATGTACAATATCAACTCCATAGGGACTGGATTTATTGGTGTGAATAGGGATTAGGATAGTTGTCTAATATCATGTGTTATACTATCATATTTTGTAAATGTTTCCCTCGTGAAGCTTTGTTTTGTGGGGTTTTTTTTCACACATCTTACCTTCTCATAGTTTTCAGCGTTAAAGTCGTCATCATCCAGGGAAGGAAATGGTTTCAAATTTCTCCCACAAAACTCACAGCTTGCAGGGTATTCCTTCTCCCAGTACTGGAAAAAATAAAAATAATCAGTGTTGATAAATACAAGAATATCCAAGAAGAATCATAGGATCATACACCTTGAACTGGAAGGAATGTTTGAAGTCACATAGTTCAAGTCTCTTCTTTGTCAGATGAGAAAACTGAATTCTGGAGAGGACAGGAGGATTGCCGATACATGGCAGTCAGTGACAAAGTCAGCATTTGAATCTGACTGGTTCCAAACCCAGTGCTCTGCCCTGGGAGCAATATTACAGGTTAACTAATTCAATCTTCAAGCTCAGGGAGTTTCAATCAGTTCAACAGACATTGCCTAGCTTAAAAAGCCTGCGGTCTTCCATTGCATCCAGAGCCATCTCCAGTCATCTTGCTCTTTGTCTGGCCACTGGACCCAGATGGCTCTGGAGGGGAAAGTGAGACAGGTAACCTTGTCCAGCCCTCCCTCGCTTCAGTCCAATTCACTTGCATGCCATGGTATCATCTCTCTGATGTCCTGGTCCTCTTGAAGAACCAGAGACAAACAAATGGCATCAACAGCATCAGCCGCGAGACACTGTGGAACAAAAGCCAATGGAACAACAGTGGCTCCCTGCTAGGAACTCACATTCTACTGCTGACTTGCCCTAAATTTGGTAGCAAATAAAATTAAACTATGGTTCTCTGTCTCCAAATTTAGCATTCTTTCCTCTGAATGACTTGCTTTCTGGGAAGAATGCCCAAAGCTGAAGTTCTATTTCCTCTCGGTGACTAGAAAATCCTCTGGTCGAAAATTGCTCCACTTTTACCAGAACCATTAAGACATGCTTACATATATATGTGTATGGCATATACACATATATTTGTTGATTATTTTGGTTTTCTCCAATGCTTTTATAAATATAAATATGTATTTATATATTCTTAAATGTAACATAATATATTATACAATATCAAGTAATGAATTATATTGTTAAAAGAAAAATCTTCATCAAGGCTTTGCCTAACAAATAAGACAATCTAAGGAAAATGAGGCCAAAAGGAGTTTATCATCACATACAAGGCATATGAATATGTCCAAGCTAAGTCCTCTGTTGCTGTTCAGATGTCCAATTCTTTGTGACCCCATTTGGGTTTTCTTGACCAAGTTAGTAGAGTATTTGCCATTTTTTTCTCCAGATCATTTTGCAGATGAGAAACTGAGACAAAAAGGATTAAGTGGGTGAGTTGCCTAGGATCATATAGCTAGTAAGTGTCTAAGGTTGGATTTGAACTTACTTCTTCCTGACTCTAGGCCCAGTGCTCTATCCCTTGAGATCTAGCTGCCCTTGCTTAACCTTTCAAAGATAAATTTTCCTAACAAGAGAAGACAATTTTGATAGATTTGCAATTCATGCACATGTTTAACCTATATTGGATTATTTGCTGTCTATGGGAAGGAGGAGGAAGAGAAGAGGAAAAAAACTGGAACACAAGATTTTGCAAGGGTGAATGTTGAAAGCTATCTTTGTATATATTTTAAAAATAAAAAACCATTATTTTAAAAAAGAAAAGAAATAAAAAACATTTGCAATTCATGCACATGTGAAACCTATATTGGATTATTTGTTATTTGTGGAAGGGGGTGGGAGGAAGAGAAGGAGAAAAAACTGGAACACAAGATTTTGCAAGGGTGAATGTCGAAAGCTATCTTTGTATATATTTTGAAAATAAAAAAACATTATTAAAAAGAAGAAAAGAAACAAAAAAGATTTACAATTCAAAAGGGGATGGGCTAATGTTTGAGTTAGTCTAGGATGCTGATTTCTAAAAGGGCTCAAAGCATACTTGGGCTGCTTTTCCCTGGTGTTGGTTTGGCACCTTCAGTCACAAGAGATTGTCCTGCAAACCTATGTAGCCTCCTCCCCTAATGAAGGAGCTGTCACATGTACCTGTGCAGCCCTCCTTCACTGAAGACTGTAACGTATACTTGATGGAAGAGAGATAGGAAATCATGCGAGTTTTACCTTGTTGTGGCTAAATTCTGCACAATAATAAATAATATAATGATTGTTGTTGTCCATATACTCAAAGAGAACCAAAATGGCATCACTTTGTCAATGTACAGTGTGTCCATCTGTGGCCCTTCTACAGATTAGGCACAAATCATCTGTGTGAACCTTTGGAGCTGTCTCTAAATTCACACATCTCATGTTTCTTTTGAGTTACTGCAATCCTGCTGTGCTCTTAGGGCAGAGCGCTGCCTTTGACTCAGTCAGGCTACACCGGGTGATGGCCCCTGGCCAGCATCTCCATGTCTCACCATCAGTTCCAATGTTCTTCCTAAGGAGACTTTGGGAGAGTCCTTGTATCAATTCTTCTGACCTTTGAGTGCTTGCCTTATATGAGTTTTTTTGTGAAATAAGTCTTTTAGGCAAACATACATTTGGCATTCAAACAATTTGGTCAGCCCATTGTAGACTTTGAACGCTTGGTAGTTCAGTTCAAGAAAGGACCTCAGAGTCAATCAGGACTTGTGGAGATGGGTCTACTACAAGACAAGGAGTGACTAGAAAGTCCCAAGTCAAGTTTGGCTTTTTTTTTTTTTTTTTTTTTGAACAAACACGTCAGAAATTCTAGACCTGAGGAGCCATTCTTGTTAAATTGGTCACCTCGAATCACTCTAAAATGAGATCATAATATCACCTACCCCACAGGGCTGTTGCAATGATCAAATGAGGTAACATATAATGCCATTTTTGCAGATTCACATAGGTCATACCTCTTAACATTGGATTCCCTAAGGCTCTGTCCATGGTCCTTCTTTTCTTCTTCTTATACTATTTTCCTTGATGACCTCATCAGCTCTCAAGGATTCAATTCTATGTTGATGATTCTCAGATCTACTTTTGCAGCTCTAACCCTGCTCCTAATTTCCATTTTTACATCACATTTTCACATAGGTAATTACCTACAAGGCATCTAAAACTGTGTGTCCTATAGATAACTTAAACCCAACATGTCCAAATCTAACCTCATCTTTCCTTCCCAAATTCTGCTCTCTTCCAAACTTCCCTATTGCTACTGAAGGCACCACCATCCTTCTGTTAACACAGGCTTGCAATGTAAATGTCATTCTAGACTCGGCCTTCTCTTTCAATCATCTCTTCAGCATATCCAATTCATTGCCAAGTCCTGTCGATTCCATCTTCAGGATATCCCTGATAGGTATGGCCTTTGCAATCTGATATAGACATCTCTTTGGTACAGGTCCTCATCATCTCTCTCTTGGACTATTTCAATAGCCTTCTGGTCAGTCTTCCATTCTCAGATCTTTACTCTAGTCCATGCTCCACTCAACTGTCAAAGTCATCTTCCGAAGGTGCAGGGCTGACCATGTCCCCCTCCTCTCAATAAACTTCACTGTCTCCTTATTATCCCTAAAATCAAATGAAATTTCCTCTCTTGTATTTTTAAAGCCCTTTACAACTGATCTCTTCTTTTCTTCTTACATTTTATTATCTTCCACTTACTCCAGAACCAGCCACATTGTCCTCCTTGCTGTTTCTTCCCTACAATGCTCCATTTTTTGCTATGAACCTTGTCACTATATATCCCCTGTGCCTAAAATGCTCCTCCTTCTTGTCTCCATCTCCTAGTTTCCTAATTCTCAGCTAAAATCCCAAGAACCCTCTTCCATTATTCCTCAATGCTAATGCCTTCCTTCTGAAATTACCTCCAATTTCCCCTATAAACAACAGAGTCCTGGTAAATATTTAACAACTAGAGCTCTGGAAAAAATGTACTCAAGACACACTTTTAAGTGTAATAAGTTATATAATAAGTTAATAATACAAAGTAACTCCATTATTAGCATTTTCTCCATCACCTTCTTAATGGATTAAAGTATGCTCTGAGATTATACCAGAGAATGAATTAGCACCTTAAAAAGTTCATCCCATTGCTATTCAATTTAATACAATGAATAGTAAATGCCTACTATGTGTATGGTACAGTTTATAACACAAAAGCCATGCTTTAGGGCCCTGTGTTTAAAGACTTGCTTAGTTAGGCTAAAGCAGAGTCAAAGACATTCCAACTTTCCAACTCTCTTAGCTTTTTTTTTCTCTGAAAATTATCTAGTTCTTTTAAATTTCTTTTCTTTTTAAGATTTTCTGTTTCAGCATATTTAATAGTAAGTACTTAAGTGTCTCCCATAGGGTATATTTAAATGTTTTATTCCCTTTTCTGCTACCCTTCCTCCTTCCCTCTTTTCCTCTCTCTCTCCTTCCCTCCCTCCTTTATCTCTTTCCTTCTCTTCTTTCTCTCTTTCTCCCTTCATCTCTCCTTGCTTCCTCTCTCCTTCCCTTTACTTCCTTCCTTCCCTTTCCTTCCTTCCCTTCCCTTTCTTCCTTCTCTTCCTGCTTTCCCTTCCTTTCCTCACTTCCTTCCTTCCTTCCTTCCTTCCTTCCTTCCTTCCTTCCTTCCTTCCTTCCTTCCTTCCTTCCTTCCTTCTTTCCTTCCTTCCTTCTTTCCTTCCTTCCTTCCCTCCCTCTCTTCCTTCCTTTTTTATTTCCTTCTTTTCCTTTTTTCTTATCTTCTTTGTTCCCTCTTTCTCCCTCTTTCCCTCCTTTCCTTCCTTCCTTTCTTTCTTTCCTCTCTCTCTCTCCCTCTTTTGTCTTTCTCTTCATCCCTTCTCATAATATCCAAAGTGTTGACCTTCTATTTTCCGGAACGCATTCTTTACCTTTTGCTTTCTAAGTGGTTTATCCATTTTGTTATAAAAAAATTCCATCAGGGATTAATAATAATTAAAAAAAACTCTAGCACTCCTATAATGCTTTAAGGTTTGTAAAGGACTTTACAAAAATCTCATTTGATCCTTACAACAACTCTGTGGGATGGATGATTATTATTATCTCCACTTTCTAGATGAGGACACAGTATGAGAAAGGTTAAATGATTTGTAATCAGGATTAAATACTTATGTCAAACATCAGAGACAGGATTTGAATTCAGGTCTTCTTGAGTCCAAGAAAAGCACTCTGCCCATTAGACCACATTGCTGCTAAAAGCATCACCTCCTTAGAAAGATTTGAAACTCCAATATAAGGTTCCAATGATTTGTCCCTCAAGCGCAAGAATTTTTTCCTCCCTATTTTGACTTGACTTCCAATGAATTCCTGTTCTACTATTTAATAAACATATTTCATAGAGTAGCTTCTTGGGTTAATCATGGAGTTTAGGGTTGTTTTTGTTTGTTTGCTTTTTGTTCCAAATCAGTAGTAAAAACAATTCTGAACTTTAAGGTCATCCTTTGGCTTCTTTATTCTCTACCCATATTCCCATCCTTCCCCTCCCAAATTGATCACAGAATTTTAGGATGAGAAGGAACTTTAGGTATTCTGATGGTATAGCAGATTGAATAATCAACTTAGGAGGCAGCATGGTTACAATGGAAAGAGTTTCAGCTATGGATTAAAAGTTCAAATTCAGCATTTTATCCTTACTATCTGTGTGTTCTTGAGCAAGATACGTCTCCCTTTTCTGGGCTTCATTTTCCTAACTTTTAAAATGAGCCAATTGGACTAGATAATCTCTGAAGGTTTTTGCAGTTATAGATCTATGTTTCAAGAAGCTCAACCACAGTCTTGACTAGTACAGAGTCACCTTACTGCCATAAGGTGGGAAAGAAGGTGGGAATAGTTCCTTCAATGGCTACCATTTCTGTCTCATCTCATGGTTGTCTGCTGGCTCCTGCCAATATGAAATGCAATCATTAAGGCTGCCACTCCTGGCATCTCTCTTTTTCCTAATAACTGTTGTTCATGAGAACAAATCATCATCCAAAATAGTTTTACAAAGAAATGTATTATGTCATTTAGGAGAGACAGAGAATCAGAGACAAAGAGAAAGTCAGAAAGACAGACAGAAAGACAGAGACAGAACACAGAGATCAACACACAGACAGAGACAGAGACACAGAGACAGAGACAGAGATCAACAAAGATGGAGAAAGACAAACGGAGAGAAAAAGAAGAAGGGGGAGAAAACCAGAAAGGAAAAGTGGCTCCCTCTTATCTAATTCTGGAAGATTTATATTATATAGAGTTTTTAAACTAGTTAGATGAAGATAGAAACCAGTAGAGAAAACATTTAATAAAATTTGAGTGGACACCAAAACATAAGTTTGCCTAGACCCAAAATAAGACCTGAGTATAGCAACACAAAACAGAAATATTTTGTCTAGGTCTAGGACCTGAGGGAATCTAAAATTCCTTGTAATCATTTCAGGCATTCTTAGAGAATACCTGAGATCAAGACAACGTTCTGGGCGCAGTCTTTCGTCCTGTAAAATTGGATTTGAACAATCCAATAATAAGTTTTTCAAACAATATAATAAAGGATTTCACCCACACACCCAAGGGGAAAGAGACTGGATTCTCTGGGGGACAGTCAGTCAATAAACATTTCTTAAGGCCTTATGGTGGCACTGTGCCATTCCTCATGCCAGGGCATGCCCATGATGGGATTAACTTCTGCATAATTTCTGCTGTGGGACTTGAGCTTGATCCAGGCACAAGAATTCTTGTCCAAGATTCTGGTCTCGATTCTGCCAGTTGCTAGCTGTGTGAACATGGACACAATTACGTCCCCACTTTCAACCTCAGTTTCCTCTTCTGTAAAATGGGGAGGAGAGCACTTAACTCGAAAAATTACTCTGATGATCCAGATATGATAATGTATCTAAAGTGCTTTCCAAGCCCTACTTACGTAGGCTGGCTATTATGGCTGATTTATTTTTCCAGTGGAGGGGATGACTTTTCATTACTTGCTTCTGGGGTTACCACCCATAGCTGCTAATCCCTAATTTGTCTTTACTGTTTCCTGAGACTGTGGAATAAAATGACACTTGGATTAGTTCACATGATGCCCCAAGTGAAGCCATAGAATCCAGATGTCTGCCTATTAGATGATTTAAATGACCACATGCAGAGCCCACAAATCCATGCAATATTTCCATCAAATAATTTTTCTAAAGAAACAAAATCAGTAGATTTCATTCTCTTTTTTCCCCTCCCAGACCTAAATGTGAAGCTTCCTGCTAGAAAGCTTCAGGAGTTGTTCTCAAGGTGTAACATGTCAGCATCAGACTTCTAAAACTGGAGTTCTCGAACAAGGAGAAGATTTAGTCCTTATTGTATACAGGATGAAAAATGGAAGCTCTCAGAACTTGAATGGCTTTCCCATTTTCCCAAAATTAGGCAAGTGAATCTCTTGCCACATCATTCTCTTCATCACGCCATTTATACTTTCTAGTTCATTTGTATTACTAAGGTGCTTTTTGTTACCTTTGGAAGTCCTAGATGAGAAGGCTCCTTCTGGAAAACAGGCACCTTCTCAGCTACTTCCAGGTTCAGAGAAGATCCCAGACACTGAGATTTGGCATGGGTCACAGAACCAGGATACATCAAAGCTGACAGAAGGCCCGCTCAGAGCTGGTCAAATGTCAAGTGCTGTTCTTATTACTATGATAAATTTTTCAATATTAAGAACATAAATGAATATTACCTTAGTAATTTTATCGTGTGGAGGTAGCTCTGGTTTATAGGCTAGAATGGCTGGTGGTCCAAGTCTTGGAATTGTTTTCAGAAGTGGTTCAAAAAACATTTCAAAATCTTCTTTAAACTTTAAAAGAAAAAAAGGAAAGTCTAAAATACTTTTTGGCCCAGGCAGACATGGTTTCCAGGTTGTATAATAATGAAGTTTTACCTCCATCTTACACAGAATGTCTAGTTTCTGCAGCCTCTCAGGTACTGCCCATTGTGCTAAGGGAGAATAAGGAGCATTATTAATAAGGAAAACAAACCTGAAATTTGTATTGTGCTAAGTCTTAGGATTGTGAGTATATAACAGGAAGAGACTTTAGGAAACATTTAATCCACCTTCATTTTACACATTAGGAAACTGGGAAATGGAGAAGTTGAAGGTGACAAAAGTGAAATTAGAAATCATATCATTTTGTGCCAAAACCAGCATTTCTTCTATAACATCATGTTGCCCATGATATTAAATTTTCTCTCTTTTAAATTTTTTTTGGTCATGTCCCAAAGGCCCACATTATAGCCTTGCTCCCAATAGTGAACAGATGGAATTGATCCATAGCTCCTTGAGGGGAGTGGAAGAGCTGTTCAGAAGGGTATACCATTCTTCAGAATTTTGACTATATCCTTAAAAGCTGTGAGAAGCATGATGATAGAATGGATAAAGGCCTGATCTGTAGCTTAGAAGACTTGCATTCAAGGGGCCTGCCTTTGACCAACGTGACTGTGGGACCCTGGACAAGTTACAACCTTTTCAATGTCCAGGTAACTTTCCTCTCTGCCATCTTGGCTCCGCCCTCCCCCAGGTAACTTTCTAAAAGCCTAAATAGCAGAGTGTGTTCCAACCTATAATGGCAGAGGAGTTTCCTCATCTGGGAGTTCCTATACCAATGAAATCCCAGGTTCAGTACCATCCTTTTTAAAGCTAAGACTGACATAGAAGTGGGGATAGAGAAAAAATTAACCAAATCATCTCCCAATTGGCATTTTTATTGAGCCATCCAAGGATTAATAATGTCCATTTACCTCGAATTAATGGGCAATAAGAGTTAGGAGAAACTTCACCATGTGTATAGGAGCCATAAGCACCTGGAAGAAGAAAGCACAGTTGGCATGTTACTTGGAAAACATAAACCAAACCCTCCCACAAAACATGGTCATTTCAATGGCGTGATTGCCACCCTTGATTTCTTGCCCTCTTGATTTCCTGTCCTACTTGCCTTGCCGACACATGACCTCAGCCGAGCCCCCCTGTCCATTTTCTCTGATTCTGGTCTCAGAATGCCAAGAGATGCTCCAGAACATAACTGACTGTGTTGCCTACTTCAGTGACAAATCTGTACAACCTAATCTAAGTGGGGCCTTCACTGCTACTCAACAGTTCTGTCATTTAACTTGAACTGACTCATTTTTGTTGTTCCGGCAGTATCTGTTCCTAACCTTTTCCCCTTTTTGAGTTTCCCAAACTGTGACTTCACCTCTTACTTAATTATAAAGTCTGCCATGTCCTCGTTAAAGAAGATACTATGCTCTATGAGCAAACCAGAATAAAAGTAGCTTAAAAGAAAAATGAGATATGGAGATTTAAAGACCCCCCCCGCTTCATATGTTCACATGGATTATCTGTACCTCTCCTGTGGTAAACTTTATTTTATTTTATTTTTTTGCAGTTGTCAGAAATAAATTTATACCACAAAGGAAAGAGTGGATGAGTATGCACTTTAAAAAAATTTTTAAATCAACAAAAGACCCAAATAAAAAATTACTAAAAGTAAACATAAAATTAACACAATTGAAAGTAAAAAAAAATCATTAGGACAAATGCAGGAAATTTTTGACAAAACTTGTCAAGCATGCCAACTATGTTTTCCTAACTATCTGTACTTTACTACACTCTCTTAGTGTTCTGTATTGTTTCAATGCTCCCCTCCCACTCACAAAGTTCTATCCTATACATTCTCTCTGGGCATCTCTGTGGTAAACTTTAAACTCATATTGGTCTGATAGCCACAGATGGACACACTGTACCTTAACTATAACATAGTCATGTTGTTTTGGTTCTCTTTGAGAACAAAGGACAACAACCACCAAGCAATTATAAAGCTCTCTTAATTTCCTTTTTTCATTCCCAAACACGAACACATTTTTATTCATCTTCTCCTTTCCTGTTGCCTCCATGAAAAATAAACAAACAAACAAACATTCGTACTTCTAGGGCTATTCCTCTACTTATATTCTTGATTCCATCTACTTCCACCTCCTTTAGAACATTTCATGATCAATGGCCTCTTTTAGTTTTGAATATTCATCCTTGCCCCTTTTTGAAAGACAGTCTAGTTTGGTAGAGAGAGAGAGAGAGAGCCAATCTTAGATTCAAGAAGACTCCTCTAGATGAACACAGACAGGTCAGAGGTCTAAGCAACTCCCTAAGACCTGCATTGGCATGGGGACTTTCCTTACTCTGTCGTTTTCTATAATAAAACTGCAGATGCTGTCAGAAAAAAAATTTAAAAAGGTTCCTTCCCATAAGATATAAACCACTCTCTCCAGTTCTAAAAATGAAACAAACAAAAATTCTTTCCTTTTCTGTTACCATTGTATTTTTCACACTATATTTTCCTCTTTTTCCTTCCTTGTCAAACTCCTCAAAAGAGAAAACTGCATTTGCTGCCTCCACTTGCCCACCATCCAGTGAGATCTTTCTTGAATTGGTGCCCCCTTTTCCATTCTCCCTGCCATTACTATTTGAGGTTGTTATTCCAATTATTGCAAAAACCTTCTAAGCAGCCTCCAAGGCCATTTTTCATCTCTCTTCTTGGCAAACCAAACCCATATGCTCAACCAAATAAATCATCTCAAGCACAAGCTCAGACTGTGTCCCTTCTTTGCTCCAAATTCTTTCGTGTTTCCTCCCTCCCAACAAATAAAGCCCAAACTCTTTATCCTGATATTCCTGAAAGACCCTCCACCATCTGTCTCAGGTTACCCTTCTAAGCTTATCCATCTCCCTTTCATTCCCTAAATCCAAGACAAAAAAAGGAGAGGGGGGAGAATTACTCACGAACTGTTGCAATTTTTTGTAGAGCACTCTTTAAATTTTTAAGCCTTGTCTTTTTCTTTGGCTGCGTGCGGTCTCCTACTGCAACTATGACATACAACGGGATAGTAAATAACTGACTGAGAACTGAAAGTCTGGGTGGTTACTATGGGCATTGCAAAGGAGAATCATTGTAAATTAATAGGACTATATGGGCCATAAGAACTCAGGAATATAAAAAATTTGGAGATCCAGGAGGGAAAAGATATATATGAACTGATGTAGGCAAGAAGGCAGAAGCAGGAAAACCATATATATAATTATGTGGAAGCTTATTCAAAACTTCCTTCTTAGTACAATAGAAAATATTAAGAAATATTGTTTTCTCCAGCCTCAGAGTTTTTTCTGGACTTTTCCTTGTAGGAAAATATATGAGGGGAACGGACAAGGAAGGAACTGGCTAATTGAAGTAGATGATGAAATGATTATTGTTAGGGATTGTTGTTCTGGAAACCAAAATGATATTTTAACATTATATGACACTTTTCTTCAAGATTCTTTTAAAAGGAGAGGATTTCTGGGAAAATGGTAGAATAGGTCCAAGCTCTCCAGATTTCCCCCACAAACAAAACCAAATAGCATCTCAGGGTAGATGTAAAACAGTTAAAAATAAAAGAGTTGGGGCAGAACTATATTCCTCCTCTATGCCCAAAGGGCTATCAAACTGTGCTTATTCTTTGATCCTGTAGTATCTCCACTGAGTCTTTGATTTCTAAAAAATCATAAAAAAGGAAGACCCATATGTGCAAAAATGTACTTTTTTTTTAGTGGCAATGAATTGAAAATCAAGTGATTGCTTATCAGTTGGGGAATGATTGAATAAGTTATGGTATATGAATATTATTGTTATATAAGAAATGATGAGCAGGCTGATTTCAGAAAACCCTGGGAAGACTTATATGAACTGATGCTGAGTGAAGTGTGCAGAACCAAGAGAACATTGTACCACAGTGACAACAAGATTAAGTGATGATCAACTATGATGGACTTGGCTCCTTTTAACAATGAGGTGATTCAAGGCAATTTCAATTAACTGGTGATGGAAAGAGCCATCCTTATCCAGAGAACTATGGAGAATGAATGTGGATCACATCATGCTATTTTCACCTTTATTGTTGTTGTTGTTTGCTGCTTTTTTTTTCTTTACCATATTTCCCCTTTTTGAGCTGATTTTTCTTATGCAGTATGATAAATGTAGAAATATATTTAGAAGAATTGCACATGTTCAACCAACTTGGAAAAAAAAAAGATCCAGAATCTTAAGGAAGAAAACAACTCCTTGAAAATTAGAATGGGGTAAAGGGAAGATAGAAGTTATAAAAGACCAAAAAATGATAAAACAAAATATAAAGAATGAAAAAATAGAAGAGAATATGAGACATCTCATAAGAAAAGCAAGTGATCTGGAGAACAGATCAAGAAGAGAAAGCACAATAACTGAGTTACCTGAAAGCTATAATCAACAACAAAAAAATCTTGATATAATAGTATGAAAAATAAAGAAAATTGTCCCTAGAGTCAGGTCCTAAAATGTTAGAACAAGAGGGGAAAGTAGAAATAGACAAAAAAATTCACTGGTCACCACCTGAAAGAGAACCTACAAGGAAAACCTACAGGAACATCATAATTCTGAAACCCTAAGGTTAAGGAGAAAATATTTATGTGAAACAACAAAAAACTCCAATTCAAATACAGCAGAGCTACAATGAGAATCACACAAGATCTAGTAGCAGCTACATTGAGAGACCATGAGTTTTGGAACATGATATATAAAGAACTGGGGTTGTGACAGAAAATATCATGCCCAACAAAGTTAAGCATAACCCTGTACAACAATAACAATAATTCAATGAATTGCCAGACTTTTAGGATTTTATCGCAAAAGGGTCTGAACTTAATAGAAAATTTGACATACAAGATCCAAGAGAAATATATAGTAAACATCAAAAAACTAATTACAAGAGACTCAATCAGGATAAAGTCATTAGTAATTGGGTAGTTTGAAAGAAAGACTGGGGTAGAGTTGAGTATGATTTGATCCAAAAAAGCAAAATCATGTAAGAAAAGGTAAAAAAAAAGCAATTATACAAATGACTTGAAAGAAGAAAAACTGACATAGAGGAATGAGGGAGGATGGCTATAGTTCTAGAACCCTATTCTCAATAGGAATGAGTTAAAGAGGGAAATACAAATATGCATATATTTATATATGTATAAAAGTCTTCCAAATTTAGAAAGAAATAAAAGGGTAAAGGAATAGGGAGAAGGGAGAGGACGAGGGAAGGATTTTAAGGAGAGAACAACATATACCTTTAGAAGGGAATAAAAGCATTCTAAATTTATTTTAAAAATAAGAATAGGATAAGGGGTTATGGAAGGATATGTAGATCAGTGGAAATGGAATAAGGTATGTAGATTACTGGAAAAGGGATAAAGAGAGATAGAGTGGGGGGGACAGAATAAAGGAGGGATCATTGGTGGGGGAATAGATTAAGTTACAGGAGAGCCAGGTAATCGGTAGAAGTAAATTAGAAGAGTCAGAAGGAAAAGGAAATAAGAGATATTCAAAGTATAAAATAAAGATCAGAAGTAAAATTTATTGTGGAAAAAAATCAGGGATAGCAATCATGATCTCAAACAAAGTTAAAGATAAAATAGATTTAATCAAAAGAGAAAAATAGGAAAATTACACTCTATGTCAATCATATTAATCAATATTGTTTTAGATTATTTAAAATAAGAAAGTATAAAGTTGGAATACTGCTGTGATATAGGAAATGATGACTTGAGGGAGCTAGAAAAACATGGTAAGATTTGGACTTATATAGGAAGATGTTCTCTACCTTTGGAGAAACAGAAGACAAACATAGAATGATCTTATATAGATGCAGATAAATGTATATGTATATGTATGTGTGTTTTAGATATCTATGTGTATGTATACATGAATATGCATACATATGTGTATTGCATACCCACACATGCACATTTATGCATATATACATCACTATCTATAATCATACACATATACATCATGTATATGCATCCACACATGTATATATGTGTAATATTCTTCTCTAAAATATAATGTTCTCTGGGAGCAGGTTTCTTAGGGAACTTCTGGAGGCAGCCTTAGTTTCAGTTCAGTAATCACCCCCAAATGCAGCCAGGAGTTAAAATCCAAATCCTTTATTGTTTCCTTCAAAGTTTTATCTCCTTCACTTGGGGCTTGGCTAGTTTTTCTTAGAGATCTTCTATTGTCTTGGTTCCGAGAGTTTAAGTTGCCTTCTCTGGCTTGTGAATCTGCTCGACTGAATCCTGGCCTGTGAATCTCCCAGAGTCCAATGGTTTCTGCTTCAGTCTCCAGCCACAACAAAGGTGGAAGATGGAATGAATCTGTCTCCACCCCCAAGAGTGGGCTTCTCCTCTAGTGGGCTTGTCCTTTAATGGGCTCCTCTTTATATATGCTCTCTTAAAGATGTGAATCTTGTGGAACTCTAATAAGTACTAAGTACATTAGTGAACTAGAGATCTGTTAAATACCATGCTAAATTAGATAATTATTGTCTCTATCAATTCCAGTGACTTAGCACCTTATAAGGATCCTAACATATATGCGTTTATATATGCTTAATTGTAGCCTGGGAGTGGGGGAGGAAAGGAGAGGAAAGAATAAGGTAAAAAGTACACAGCAGAGAGCAAAAGAAAATCTATAAGGAAGCAAAGAAAAGATAGAAAGCTGTGAACACAATGTATAGTATTTATTATATAGGCTTTATTTAAATGGAAATTTACTTTATATTTTTAATTCTTTCATGTTCTGCTGTGTATACAGCAATTTTTTTCTTTTCCTGTTTTCTATTTAAGTTTAAAATAATTTTTAAAAGATTCTTATAAATTTGGGGTAGAGAAATGTATTAAGGCATAGGGAAATCACGACAATTTAGAACTTCTCTCTAAACTACAAGGTACTTGATTTAGATTAATATTAATACAAATTGTTTTAAGCAGACTAGTGCTTAAAATGGAGTTTAGCTTTAATGTGTTTCCTGGACAATGAGTATGATCATGTAAAGAAAAGAAACACCACATCAATCTAAAGACTAATTATTATGATCATGATATGTTGTGTTTAAGACATCTATAGGACATCCAGCATGAGATATCTATTGGGCAATTGGAGATTCAAAGCAGTAGTGCAGGAGAAAGATTAGGGCTTGATAAATAGAGCTAAGAATCATTAGCATAAAAATGATGATTTTATCTATAGGCGTGGAAATTAGGACAGATGGAGAACAGAAGAGGGTCCAAGTCAGAAAAAACTATCTGGTGGAGAGCCAAGATTAAAGGGCATGACTTGGATGAAAATCTAGCAAAGGAGATTGGGAAGAATCAATCAGAAAAGTAGGAGAAAAATCACAAAAAAAGCAATGTCAAGAAAGTACACAAAGAAGAAAATGTCAAGGAGAAGAGGGTGATTGTCAGTGACAAAGTCTGCAGAGAGGTCAAGAGAGATGAGAACTGAGAAAAGTCCATTAGACTTGGCAATTAAGAGATGGTTAGTAAATTGGAGAGTTAAATGATGAGATCAGAGGTCAGGCTAGAGAGAGTTGAGAGTGAGAAGAAAGGAAGTGAAGGCACTTATAGATGGCTTTCTCAAGAAGTTTGACTACAAAAGAGTGGAAAGATATGGAATGGTGGCTAGTGGGGATGGATGGATCAAATGTGTTTTTTTTTTTTTTTTTTTGGGAGAAGGAAGTAGACCTGTAGTCTGGAGGAAAGCAACCCGGAAAGAGGGAGAGAGTGAAGGTAAGACAGAGGAGGCAATCCATTGGAAAAGATAGAAGGGGATCACTTTGTTTTTTAGAGAGGTTTGCTTTGACAAAAAGAAACAGTCAGTTTTTCACATGGAACTGGAGTGAAGGAGAAGATATCTAAATGATGTGAGATGGGGAGGAGAGAGAAGATACTCTTAATTTTTTCAATGAAATATGAGGCAAGTTTCTCATCTGAAAAGGTGGGAGAAGAGTGGACTTTGAGAGGTTTAAGGAGGAAAGCAATGATATGGAGAATGAAGTATTGAGGTGATTAAGGAAGTTTAAAAGGATTGCCTTGCTATGTTGTGAAGCTCTGTTGAAATTACATAACATAAGGTTAAAGTGGAACTAGTCTTCACAATCTCGATATATTCTTGTAAAGATGCAATAACTGTGTCCTTTGGTTTTATCTGTTTTTCTTTCTTTGATGCAAGGAAGGAGAAATTAGAGCTCTCTTGTCTAGAGGTATATGAAAGTGATTATGATGTAGAAATAAAAAAACATCAAGAAAATTCACTTTTAAAAATAAAATTATTAAAAATGAAGAAACCATCATTTAAAAAAAGGAAAAAAAAAGAAGCCACAATCACATAAATGTAAAAATAAAATGTAATTTAATCCAGAAAACAATATAAAATTGTAATGGAAATTAAGTAATTGGAATAGTACATTGTAATTATGTTACTTATGACCTTATGTTACTGAATTAAATGGAAAATGAAATTAAAATGTAGAACTCTAAGTAAAAGGATTTTTGCAGTTGCATTATTTGTGATGACAGAAGAATGCACTCTGAGGCCAGAAAACACTTATATCCAAAGACTGTATATACAATATCACATAAACATCTCCCACCAGACATTGGCTATAACATTTACAGCTGAATATCAAAGAAACCAAGGGCATTAAGCATAATACCTTTTCCCACTCAAATCCTGATTCTTATAAGTTACTAAGTTCTATATGGGGTAATTTTAGAAATGTGTACCTTGCTCATCTGGAACCTCAATTCAACTCAGTTGAGAACCTCCAAAATTATTTGAACTCAGTTTATATCTTTTTCCAGATGAGATAAGGAACATACATTTTTAACAAGGGGGCACTGCAAAATTGGAGAAAGGCAACCCTCTTACTTTCAAAAAAGGTGAAAAATGCAGGCCAGAGGGTTTGATGTCTATTCTTGTAAAAATTGCAGAATGATTTATTAAAAGGGAAGTGATATCCAATATAAGCCAGTGTGGCTTCATTATAAACAAATCATGGTAGACTAAATTAATTTCCTTTTTTTTTTCAAGATTTCTAAACTACCAAAGTCAGAAAATAACAGACATAGTGTATTTGGTTTTTAGTAAAGTGTTTGGTAAATTCTCTAGCAATATTTATAAAGACAAAATGAAGAAATGTAGACCAGATGATAGTGTAGTTAAGTAGATTAGAATAGGTTAAATGATAGAACCCAAAGTGTGTTGATTAAAGAAAAAAAATTCAACCTGGAGGGAAATATTGAGTGGAATACTTTAAGGCTCTGTCTTTGGACCTGCTCTGTTCAACTTTTTTTTTAATAAATTATTTTGGTGCCAGTGAAATAAAGCTGGGAGGGATAATTAGTCTACCACATACCAGTCCTGAAGTAGGACTTCAAGCAGAGGATTTTTTAATTGAATAGGAATGCAAAGTTCTACATATGATTTTAAAAAATCAATTGTACACATACAGGGAGGTAAGGAGAGACATAGCCAAAAAACTTAATAAGTAAAAGATCCAAAAGTATAGCAGAAAATAACTCAGAGATTGTCAAGAAAAAGAAAAAGGAAAAAAAGGCTAGTTTCAAATTAAGAAGCATTACTAGAATCTAGAAGTTGTACAAATATAAGAAAGAATTAGAGCTGACCAATGGAAAGGGCTGATTTAACAGTCAGAGAGATTTCCATTATTGAGGAGTCTTTCAATGATTAAAAATCAGGTACTGTACACATAGATATACAAAGAAAGAAGAAAAATTACCCAGTGTGCTGTTATGGGCTCACAGTCTAAACAACTATGTACAAAGAAGCTATATCCAAGATAAACTGGGGGTAATCTCAGAGGGTCATCCCTAGGGTTAAGGAGAAACCAAAAAGGTTTCTTGTAAAATGTAGGATTGTGGCTGAGATGTGAAGGAGATCCAGGAAGTCAAGAGGGAGAGCATTCCAGGAATGAGACAGTGGAAGTGCTGAGAATCAGAAGGTGGAGGGGCTTATGGAAAGAACAGAAAGAAGACCAGAGTCACTGCATTGAATCTCATATGAAAAAAGAAGTATATGGAGGGGAACAAGATACTAAAAGACTAGAAAGGAAGGAAGGGGTCAAGTCAAACAGAGAATTTTATATTTGATCTTGGAAGAGATAAAGAGCCACTGGTGTTTATGAAAGGGGACAGGGTGTTATCTGGTCAGACTTGAATGTTAGGAATATCTATTTGATACTTAAGTGGAAGATGGATTGGAATGGAGAAGGGGAGACTGGTTCCAACAGAGAGACTCATCAGCAAATTATTGCAATAGTCCGGGTATGATAAGATATGGGCCAGCAGTAAGATGGTATCTATGCCAGAGGATAGAAGGGCTATATATATAAAAGAATTTATGAAGTTAGAATGGCAAGAGACTGGATATGAGGAGATGTGATGAAAGAGTGAGTAGTGCAGGATGACTATTAGATTGCAACTCGGGGTGACTGGGAGGAAGGTGATACCCTCAATAGTAATGGGAAGTTAAAAAGAAAAGAAGACTTGGGTGGGGGAAGACAAAGAGTTCAATTTTGGACAAAGTTTAAGATGTCTCTGGGATATCTAGTTCCAGATGTCCAATAGACAGAGATGTAAATCTACAGATTAGGAGGAATATTAGTAGAAAAGCAGATCTGAGAATCATCAATAGAGATGATAATTGAATTTTGGGAGGGCAATGAGAACACCAAGCAAAATAGTACAGACAGAGGACCAAGGACAGAACCTTGGGGGATGCCCAAGATTAATGAGTGTTACTCGGCTGAAAATGCTGCTAAAGAATCTTTCAACTGTAGAATCCTATGACTATATGATTTGGTAAGAAGTATAACAATTCCATTGACAGTAGCAAGGAGAGCAAAGATTATCTTCACCTTGTCCTTTAAAATTAATTTCTATTGATATCTTTAATTTTTATATTAATCTTCATTTCCCAATATATCTTCCTCAGTGCCTCCCAGAGAGGTATCCTTTATTACAAACAAAAGGGAAAAAACTATTCTAGCAAAAACTAAAAAAATGTATTTTAAAAGTCTGACACTTGGTGGAATTGTGAATACATCCAGCCATTCTGGAGAGCAATTTGGAACTATGCTCAAAAAGTTATCAAACTGTGCATACTCTTTGATCCAGCAGTGTTTCTACTGGGCTTATACCCCAAAGAGATACTAAAGAAGGGAAAGGGACCTGTATGTGCCAAAATGTTTGTGGCAGTCCTGTTTGTAGTGGCTAGAAGCTGGAAAATGAATGGATGCCCATCAATTGGAGAATGGTTGGGTAAATTGTGGTATATGAATGTTATAGAATATTATTGTTCTGTAAGAAATGACCAGCGGGATGAATACAGAGAGGCTTGGAGAGACTTACGTGAACTGATGCTGAGTGAAATGAGCAGAACCAGAAGATCATTATATACCTCAACAACGATACTGTATGAAGATGTATTCTAATGGAAGTGGATTTCTTATACAAAGAAAAAATCTAACTCAGTTTCAATTGATCAATGATGGACAGAAGCAGCTATACCCAAAGAAAGAATACTGGGAAATGAATGTAAACTGCTTGCATTTTTGTCTTTCTTCCCGGGTTATTTTTACCTTCTGAATCCAATTCTTCCTGTGCAACAAGAGAACTGTTCGGTTCTGCACACATATATTGTATCTAGGATACACTGTGACATATTTAACTTGTATAGGACTGCTTGCCATCTGGGGGAGGGGGTGAAGGGAGGGAGGGGAGAAGTCGGAACAGAAGTGAGTGCAAGGGATAATGTTGTAAAAAATTACCCAGGCATGGGTTCTGTCAATAAAAAGTTATAATAATAAGTATTAAAAAAAGGATGTTGCAAAAAAAATAAAAATAAAAATAAATAATAAATAAATATGTATACATTAAAAAAAAAAAAGTCTGACACTATATGTAGTGTTAAAAGCCATAGTCTCTCACTTCTGCAAAATAGCAGAAAAAAGTGACTTCACATAGCCTCTTCCTTAGGCCAAAGCTTGATTATTATAATTTTTCAGCATTCAATTGTAGCTCTTTTTTTGTTTTTTCCATTTACCATTACTGTAGTATTTATTTTTGTTTTTTGGTTCTGCTTACTTTACATCAATTCATATGTCTTCCCATGTTTTATCATATTCGTAATTTCTTACAGACCAATCATATTCCAATACATTCATGTAATAAAACTTGCCATACAATAACAACTCTCCAATTGATGGTTATCTACTTTGTTTCCAATTATTTGATACTATAAAAAGAAATGTTATAGTTTGGTGTAAGGGAGAGCCTTTCTTTTATCACTGACTTCCTTGTGATATGTCTAGCAGTGGTTCAAAGGATATGAATATTTTCATAACTTTCTTTGTAAAATTCCAAACTACTTTCCCTAACAGAATGTAGAATAATTCTGAGCTCCACCAGTAGTGTACCAGCGTGCCCATCTTTCCATAATTACTCCCCATTGGGTATTCCCATCTTTTGTTATCTTTGCTGACTTCCTGGGTGCACAGGGAAAGCTCAATGTTATTTAGATGTGCACTTCTCTTATTATTAATGACGTAGACCATTCTTTCACATAATGGTTAAGAGACTATAATTCTTCTGACTGCTCAGCCCCCTTTCATTGTTTTCAGTTGGTTTATAGGGCAATCAAGGGCACTGGGGTGGGGAGAGGCTAGAAGGAATAGCCTCACTTCAGTTCAGTTTGTTTGTAATTTTCTTAGTGGAGTCCCCAGCGTGATATAAAAGGGATATTGTCTTATAACCAGGGACATGATAGGAGTTAAAAGGGATGTCAGACCATAATTCACATAATGACTTAAAATGAAAGATTATGCTCATCAGCAAGAGAAGATCAAAGAGTAGGGCTCCTCTAGCCATGAGACCTCTGTTAAACCCGGTGAGATGATTACACAAAAGAACTCATTGTCTTGGGGAGGCACTATGGTCAGATCTCTTTGAAACAGAGCATTATGTTCTTCTCTCTTAAGAATAACAAATGCTGCCAATGTGGAAAGCTAGGCATGTGATATATATATATATATATATATATATATATATATATATATATATATATATTGCTGAGGCAATTGGGGTTAAGTGACTCACCCAGAGTCACACAGCCAGGCAGTGTTAAGTGTCTGAGATCACATTTGAACTCAGGTCCCCCTGACTTCAGACTGGTGTTCTATCCACTGCACCCCCTAGCTACCCCTGAATGCCATTATATTGATTGTAATTGATGTAATCTTTTTGGATAGAAACGGTGACATCTACAATCAGGCAAAGGCTATAAATAAGAACTTGATTTACCGTTTTGCTCATTATATTGGCTTAAGAAAGTGATGAAGGCAATGTTAGTAATAAAAATTAAACTTGTGATAGGTATTTTTTTGAAAGCTGGTTGTTCAACATTTTCTACCACATCCCATCCAGATCATTTTGAGAGTGACTAATCTTTCAGGTCCGACTTTTCCTTATAAAAATCAGCATACTTTCCTCCTGTGTCTGACTGCTTCAGAAATGAATAAATCTGGAAAGAGTTTCAGGACAACTGGAGGTTAGAGCTAAATAAATTCTTTTTCCCAGAATGAAGAACTCAGTTCTTCCTCTTGACCTCTGAAATTTTTTGTTAAAAAATATCTTCATAGTCTAGATAGAACATAATAGCAAGAAAAGGGTTTTATGCATCAATCAATCATATGAAATCTGTCTACTTCATATCTATTATGTTTGGAGACGACATTGGGGCACATCGGATGACAGAGCTAGAGCTGGAATGGACTCATCCAATTAGCTTGTTTTATCATCATATTTTACAAATGAAGTAACTGAAGCTCAGGGAGGTTAAGTGGACACATGTTCAATAAGCATCAAAGATGGGATTTGAACCCCAACCCTTTGACTCCCAAGTCATTGCCCTTTCCACTATACCATTAAATCAGAAAGGGTACAGAAAGGGTAGGAATGAATACTCTAAGAAATCCAGTCACTTACCACTTTTATTATACTGATCCTGAAGCCAACTCATCTCTGTCTGGGTGGCTACATCAATCCCACATTTATTTGGAGCTGCTGTAACGGGTTCTTCCCTGAAGTTCAGACAAAAGATTACATTTATTAATGAAAGTTAGTGATTTACCCAAAATCACATAGATAGTAAGCATCAGAGATGAGATTAGAATTCAGGTCCTTTAAAGCACACCATCAAAAAGGTTACTGGTATTCTTTCTACTGCTATGAAAGTATCATCTAAGAGCCATTCCTTGAGAAACTCACATTTACATAAGCATCATATAAATAGGAAGACTGTTTAATACCCAAATAATACTTGGATGTAGAAATGGTAGCATTGATTATCTTACAAGTCATAAGAAAAAAAATTAGTATTTTCCTTCCTTACCTCTCTGTCATAACAGAAGCATTCATATATGATGCCTGATTCTAAATCTGGATTGCTAACTTAATGTAAGGGTAATAACTATAAAAAAAACAAAACCCTAATATAATGTTAGACTGCCTTAGGACAGATGTAGAGTCCACAATAAGGAAAGAGATGTGTTAATCCCATCAGACCACTCTGGAGTTTTGCATTCTGTGTGCAGCATGGTATTTGAGGAAAGGTTGGAAAACATCAAAAAGGTGAACAGGATGGTGGGAGATCTTAGTTCATGCCATCTGATGATTGGTTGAAAGAACCTGACATGTTTATCAATAAGCATATATTAAACACCTACTACCTTCCAGGTTTTGAATTGGCTTCTAGGAATACAAATATCAAATATCCAGAATGAAATATTCTCTACTCTCAGGTAAAGAAGATAAATCTTTGGGGGACATGATAATAATCTTTAGGCATTTGAAAAGCTAGCTGGGAAGAGGGGATTGCCCTACAGACAAGAACTATAAAGAAGCAGAGTTAGGCTTCAATTTCCCAATACTTAAGAATTATCCAAAAATTGAATGAGCTAGAATTAGTAGGTTCCTCCATTTATCACATAAATAGCAGAGGAACTACTAAGAGGTATAGGCTACACTAAATGATTACTAAGGTCCTTAACAACTATGAAATTCTGTGGACTGTATGGCAGAAAATGGATCATATTAGTTTTTCAATGTTTTAAAAAAAAAACATGCTTCATTCTGAGAGGGGGGTGGCACATCTTAGCCTGAAAAAATCCAGAGGAAGCAACAATAATAATGAAGTGATTTGAGTTAATGGCATACGAAGGAAGAGATGTGCATCAACAACAAAAAGTGCATACAATATTAAGCATCTATTATGTGTCAGGTATTATATTAGGCCTTGGAGATACAAAAAGGATGAATGAAAGAGTCTCTACTTTTTTTTTTTTTGTAGAAATGAGGTGAATACTCATTCAAGTATTGGGTGCTACTTCCTTTTCTCTAAAAAATGAAGGTGTTGGATTAGATGAAGCCTCAAGTTTCCTTTTCACTTTAAGTCCTGTTATTATTTCCATAAATTAAAAATAAATAAAAAATGAATAAGAAAATGTGAAGAAACAAACAAATAAATAAAAGGTTAAATGAAATATTAGAAACTCAGGATTCAACATAGGGGTCAATTAAAAAAATAATACCAAATCAGATTTTTTTCAGACTAAATTTTGTATCTTCTTGTTAATCAGAAGGTTGTAAAAATGAATTTTTTTCTCCTACATGATTCTTAAATAATTTGGTGGGTTGAATTCACCAGTGATTAATTCACAGCCTCTTCCTGGAAATGAGCATCCATTGGTCAGACATTTATTTGATTCTTTCTATCTCTTATTGCTTCCTCTTCATAACCACATCCTCATAATTTATGAATGACTAGCTTTATTTCTGCATTTGGAATGCAAATCAATGTTTTCCTTTTCAGCAACTTCTCATATTCTTCTTCACTTCTTCAACTATCTTTCTGGCCTTCCTGCCCTCTACTACTTTCTATTTTTTCTCTATCATCTGTAGCAAAAAATTCCTCCCCATTCAAAAAATATTACTTTGCCACAAAAAGAATCTACAAGTGGAGAATGCCTATGGTGAGGCCCTTTGCCCAAAGCAAATACAGATCAGTTCACCTCCAGAGCCACAATTGTAACTACATCAGGTAGGTAGGTGCTCAAAATACAAAATGTTTTGTACTTAGAAAGCACTTAACAAAAATTTGTCAAATTGAATTGAGTTGAAGATACAGGGAGATACAAGATAGACATTATTTTTTTGAATATGCATGGTAGAGTGGGGAAAATATGTCATAGTCAGGGCTCAAAGTCTTCAGATTAAAATTTGTCCAAAGCTCACAGATATTCCAGATCTTCTTACTTCCCAGCTAGAAACCTATTGGTGGTGGTGGTAGTGGTCTTTCATTCCCGAAGGTTGACATCAGAAGGTCTTGACTTGCAAGTGAGTTGGATTTAAGTGAGGCAGAGTTGTGCCATTGTGTATCATCAGCCTTACTCCCTTCTCCAGAGTGGGCATGTGTTGACCCAGAATTTTCCATCTTTTCTGCTTTATCATCAACTCTCTGGTGTATAGATGGAGAAGCTAGGGAAGGCATTAGTCTGCCTCTCCCTTCCCCTCCCCCTAAGATCCTCCCCTTGGTCATACCAGGATTCTAGATGAAGAGATTCTTCCAAGTTGCCATCTCCTGAAAAATCTCTTTCCATGGCTCCTAGCCAGCTTACCCTTCCCAAGTTCAGGTACTTCTCTGACTTTCTCTTTCCCTATGCCCTCTAACATACCCTATTTATGCTGAATTTTTTTCTCTTCCATACATTCCATTTTCTGGATCTCAAGGAATCCTGGCTCTCCCCAGAAGATACAGAATTTCTAGCCATCCTCTTCATTGAAGATTATCCCTTCTTGTTATCCATACTGAGACACCAGGCTCGAATAAAAAGTGGGCATACAACTTGTTTCCAGTACCACTTTTACACCTTCCTTCTGCTGTCAGCACCCTGCAACTTCCTCTTCCTTGAGGTTCAGAGCATCTCACTATAGTAGCAGTTCTCAAAGAGTGGTTCAGAGACCTTGGAACTGCCTTTTTGGGAGGTCCAACAGGTAAAAACTATTTTCATAATATTTAAATGTTCTAATTTCTAATGAAGTAAAAACCAACAGATAAATCCACATAAACAAAGCTCTTTGGGGAGGTCTCTAACAATTTTTTAAATGTGCAAATGGGTCCTGAGAACCATTGCTCTCTATCACTGCTATAATGTATCACTCTGGTCCCTTGTCTTCTTTTTTCAAGTTCAGTACCTGATTCAGTCTCTTTCCCTCATCTCAAGGACTTCACAAAGAGATATGAATATCTCCTCAAACATTTTGGTATCTTGTTTCATAGACCCCTTGATCACCAACCAGAAGTAATCTGTTTTCTTTAAATTGCCATGCCATGTACTGCCTAAATTGTTTATGTGATTTAGATGTGCTTCTGTGTGTTACAATCATGTTTTACCCCAGCTAGATTGTAAGATATTAGAAGGGCAAGAATATATCTTATTCTTTGGACTTATTCATCGTGTGTGCTCACTACATAATTTGCTAAATAAAACTTTTAAATGACAATCACTGTACTTACCCATACCCTGCATTTTACTATCCAGTTAAAAATGAAATGAGGGCTTATGTTCTTTGTTTTCTTACCTAATCACATCTTGGGAGGAAGATGTTGCTTTTTCCCTAAATAAATCAAGTATCCTGGAAATGCTACCACCTGTGGAATAACATTGCATTTTAAATTCTGTGGGGCCCCCTCTCCCCACAATCCCACTTTGAATAAGCTTTGCCCAGAGTCACACAGTTATGAAGTATCTGATGCTAAATTGGATTTCAGGGAAACGAGTCTTCCTACTTCTTTGGAAAGATGACAAATATTTAAAATAAGATCCCCACTCCCTCAAACCTTCCCTACTCTACAACGGAGTGGAAAGCTTCTTTTGAACAGTTTCATAAAATGAGAGGTTTGAAACTAGTAAGGAAAAAAATCTTAGAGATTATCTGGTTCAATTCTCATCTTATATACAGTAAAAATGATGTCCGGAGAAATTAAGTAATTTGCCCACATTACATAGATAGTAAAGGGCCCAACAATTTCTGGTCTTCTAACTTCAGAACCAGAACTTCTGACTTCATGGGTCCTTCTCTGATTCCTCCAGATGGTAAGTGCTTCCCCAGAGATGAACTAGAAAATAATAAACCGCCAACACAAATAATAGGAAGAAACAACAGGATTATAGTGGATACAGATAAAACCACTTGGGTTCACCTTTGACCCACGCTGATTGTGTGACTTTGGGCAAACCCTTTAACCTTTCAGTGCCCCAAGATAGCTCCAAGTTTCTGTATTTTGTTGAATATTTACTGATCTGCATTGATAGAGGGATTTAGCACACAAGAGTCAGAGGCACAGATGGGTGAAAAACGAAACCCACACAGTAATAACGTCCTGATCTGAAAGGGAGAATTTAGGGATTGCCTAAATCCGAGCCTTTCTGCGAACAGGAGGGACAAGGCTGGAGATCGATGGCGGCTTGCTCGGGCACACGGCCAGGGACAGAAAGGGGTTTAGAGCCCGGTCGCCCAAGTGCCTCTGGACGTAGGAGTAAAAAGGGAGACGGGGACGAGGCGGCGCGCGGCCTGCGAGTGAGCCCCAGGGCCCCTGCACCCCGAGGGGCGGAGGGGCGGGTACTTCTCTGCGTGTAGAACTCCTCCTCGGACGTCTGACTGCTGGCGTCCGTTGTGCTTGGGCTGCTGGAGGAGAGGCTCACGACGCTGCTTTTGCTGCTGCCCGCGCTGCCCCGCTGGGCGTCAGCCTGCCGGGACGGGGTCCTGTCGTGCCCGGGGCTGGCCATGGTCCCGGCGAGCTGCCGCTGCGGCGCGGGGCCGCCTCGGGAGGAGCGTGGAGGGTGGGTGGGTGCGCAAGGGCTAGGGCTGCGGGCGGAGCGCGAGCTCAAGGGCCGAGAACACGCAGCGGGGGGCTGGGGCTGGGCCCGAGCTTCGAGGAGCGCCGCGCGTCCGGGAATGTTGTGCGTCCCGTGTCCAAGGGCAACTGCCCGGCTGGGCGCTGAGGAAGGGACGCGTGTGGAACGCTCCCTGGACTGGAAGGGCCTCCCCTCCCCCGCTCCCCTTCTTTGTCCCTGGCTTCTCCTGGCCCTCCCCCGCTCCCCTTCTTTGTCCCTGGCTTCTCCTGGCCCTCCCCCGCTCCCCTTCTTTGTCCCTGGCTTCTCCTGGCCCTCCCCCGCTCCCCTTCTTTGTCCCTGGCTTCTCCTGGCCCTCCCCCGCTCCCCTTCTTTGTCCCTGGCTTCTCCTGGCCCTCCCCCGCTCCCCTTCTTTGTCCCTGGCTTCTCCTGGCCCTCCCCCGCTCCCCTTCTTTGTCCCTGGCTTCTCCTGGCCCTCCCCCGCTCCCCTTCTTTGTCCCTGGCTTCTCCTGGCCCTCCCCCGCTCCCCTTCTTTGTCCCTGGCTTCTCCTGGCCCTCCCCCGCTCCCCTTCTTTGTCCCTGGCTTCTCCTGGCCCTCCCCCGCTCCCCTTCTTTGTCCCTGGCTTCTCCTGGCCCTCCCCCGCTCCCCTTCTTTGTCCCTGGCTTCTCCTGGCCCTCCCCCGCTCCCCTTCTTTGTCCCTGGCTTCTCCTGGCCCTCCCCCGCTCCCCTTCTTTGTCCCTGGCTTCTCCTGGCCCTCCCCCGCTCCCCTTCTTTGTCCCTGGCTTCTCCTGGCCCTCCCCCGCTCCCCTTCTTTGTCCCTGGCTTCTCCTGGCCCTCCCCCGCTCCCCTTCTTTGTCTCTGGCCATCTCCTGGCTCTCGGTGGTGCTTTCCAGTGGGGACCCAGGCTCAATGTGCTCGTGCTCTGGAGGAACCGAGGATGCGTAGACCTCTTGTTGCAGCCTTCGGCCCTGTGCCCTCCCAACACAAATGCTCCGTTTCCATCCTTGCGCCTCCAGCCTGTCCAGCCTGGAGAAAAGGAACACTAAGGGAACAGAGCGGGCTGTGCCAAGGGGCTGATAATCATTTCTCCAAAACCCAGCTGAAATGATTCACCCAAGTGCACACAGTCACTGATTAAAATCCCATCCTTTAAAAATGTATTTATCTTAAAAATGATGTTCTTTTCCTCCCATCCTCTCTTCTTTCCCCCCACTAGATCTTGCTTCTGCTTTTCCATTCTTGCTCCTGGCTAGCCTGGGGAAAAGGAACACTAAAGGGACGTAGCCAGTTGTGCCAAGTGGCTAATACTCATTTCTCCAAACCCCAGCTGAAATGATTTATCTAAGTCCACACAGTCAGTGAGTTGTAGTTAAGTCAATCCAATCCTTTAAAAATTTATTTATTTTAAAAACGACGTTCTTTTCCTCCCGTCTTCCCTTCTTTTTCCCGGACTGCTTTTCACTACCTTTCCTCCATTTTTCCACTTCCTCCCTTTCCCAACACTTAAGAGATCTTCCATTTTATAATACCCACCAGTCCTTGGGCCAATTAATCAGTCAATAAATAGACATATGAACACTATCTATAAAGGTAGATAAACAATCCTGAAAAAGGCCTGGCGAATCCTCACACCAGATGTGCTAGTCTTCCTTGAACATCCCACCTCCACCTTTGGTGTCCACCTTTGACCCAGCTCTTAACTGTGGCTCCAAAAAATTGTCAAGAACACGGTGGCCACACCCTGGTAAAACCTTCTCAGCAAATGGATTAAACCAGATTGTTGAAAGTAACCCACAAGCCCTAAAGCTGCCCATGAATAGAAGGATGTTCAGACTTCTCCAGGCAGATTGGGGGAATTAGAACAATTTGTTCCAAGGGCTGTGAAGGTGGCTAAAGCAGATGCTCAGAGTTTGATCAAGCATTGAATAAATCAAGGTCATTCACTATATCCTGAGCCATTACCAGCCATCTTGACTTTTGTCTTGGCACTGGACTTTGGTGACTCTGCAAAAGAGTGGGAAACTGATGACTTTGTGCAATTGCCTCATTTTGAATCCAATCCACAAGCAAGTCAAGACATCACTTCGAATGTCAATGGCTTTCTTGGAAAACAAAGGACAAACAACAACCAACTTATTAAGCGCCCATCTTTATTTTCAGCCACTGTGCTAAATGCTAGGGATATATATTTTTCAAAATGAAATAACTCCTACTCTGAAGGAGTTGCATTAGTTACACAAATATATATGGAATTAATTCCTACTAAGTAGAATAATAATACTAATAATAAATAGCATTTATCTAGCACTTTAAGAGTTGCAGAGCTCTATTAACTGATTTGATCCTCACAATCGTTCTGGAAATTGGGTGCTATTATCCTCATTTTACAGATGAGAAAACTAAGGCAGATAGAGGTGATAAAATTTGTCCAGGGTCATATCCCAGCTAGCGTCTGAGGCTGGATTTGAACTCAAAGGTAGTTTTGGGGCAGACACTAGGAGTTAGGAGAACCAAGAATGGCTTTTGTGTAGAAAGCAATGCTAGGGATGAAAAAGCATCCTACAAGGCAGAAAGGAGGAGGGAGTAAATTCCAGGCAAAGACATATTCATTTTGTAAACTCACTGAGGCCAAGGGTCAGATCCCAACTCTGTGCCCCCTAATGCCTACAGTAGGAGTTTAATAAATGTTTCTCTATAATGTAAAGAACAATAAGTTCCTAGATCTAAAGTTGGAAGGAACAGAATCAGAAGCAGAATCGAACACCATATTCTCTGACTCTATAGCCGGTTCTTTTTCCATTGTGGGAAGGCTTGGGTCTTAAAAACCACACAATGTATGGCCTGGGTTCAAATGTCAATTGCCTCTGTGAGCTTGGATATGATATCACTTGATTTCTTGGGCCTCAATTTTCCTTGTTTGTGGGTGTTGGACTATATGACCTCTGAGATTCTATAATCAGTTCCCTTTCTAAAAGAGTATGATATAAACTGGCCCAATCCCCTGCTCCTCTCAGTTGGGTGTATATATACTCCTACAATAGCTAGTTTGATTTATAGCACATAGTTATGGCAACCTTCATCACCAAAGAGTCACCTCTTGTGCCAATAGGGCACCAGAAGAGTGCCCTTTGTGTGGTCTTCAGTAAGGAAGAGGCTTTCTCTTAAGTCTTCTTGGCTCTACAGGGCAGAGCCAGTAGCACTCTGTGATAGTTAAGAATAAATACACTGAGACTTATTGGTAAGAAACAAATGTCTTAGCACAATGGCTGCCATTATACTTGAAATTCACTCCCTATTCATCTCTGTCTTGTAGAATCCTTTTGCAATTAGGTGTGATCAAAAGGGCAATGGGATGCTTCATTTTGGTTGCATAGTAGTGGGGTCCCTATCAGTGGAAGTCTTCAAGCAATGGTCAAACCAACATTTGTGCCTAGTATATTCTAGAGGAAATTCATGTTCAGATATGGGTTGGTCTAGCTTAGGATTTTTGAACCTGGGGTCTGTGGGTATCCCAAGGGTTTATGAGTAAAATACAGAGAGGTTGTGAACTTGAAGGAGAAAATACATCTTTATTTTCATTAACCTCCAACAGAAATTTATCATTTCCTTCAATTATGAAATTTAAAAAAATATATTATTCTGAACAGGGCTCTACAAACTTCACTGAGTTGCCAAAGGGGTCCATGGCACTCAGAAAACTTAAGAACCCATTGACATGATGTTCTAAAAGGGACTTAGATTTAAGATTCTGTGGAATCATGTTCACTTCCCTCTGTGCCTTTATTTCCATATCCGAAAAATGAGAGCATTGGACTAGGTCCTTCCCAGCTCTTAATGCCATAAATCTCTAATCCTAATACGGCACAGCTGAGTTACTACAACCCCATATTTCATAATGCCAGGCATAGTATTATAAATGATTATAATTTAATCCCCCTCATAAATCTTACTTTGATGCTTCATTGTGACCACGGGTATTTGAAAGAGATGCCAATAAAGGACAAGCTCTGGCAGGTTTTACCATGCCGGAAAAGCTTCAAGTATGGCTCTGAGAACAGACAAAGACTGTTCTCCATGTATAGCTCAGCTAATCACAAAGAGAGACATCACCAGGAGGTGAGGTGCTTGGTGATAAAAGATTTTTTGGCCATGGCAACCCACAAAACAGAAAATTCTTTCAAATCAGCTTTTGGTTTTGCGTGGCCCCTTTCTGATGCTACAGGAGTGATAGGTAGATACCGATTGGAATTACATAGTTATTAGACTGTCAACAAATTTTATTTTATATTGGTACTCCAAATATGAAATCCTGATGCAATGAACAGTAAGTAGACATATTTCTAAAGGAGCCGAATCAATATTAACCTTGTGAAAACCAGATAAAACCAGAAGTAAAATCAAACTAGAAGTGAAACCAGAAGAGAGGAGGAAATTGTAGCTAAAAAGAAGTTGGGAATGTGGGTTTTATGAAGAATCCCAAGGTTACGATAAATACTATTTTATGGTAGACATGATCATGTTGTAGGATTAAAGATAGATATTTGCAAAAAGACTATCGTGAAAATATTTTTGGTTTACACACCAAACACAGAGAAATTCTATGAAGAACTAGCTATAACCCTCCATGTCACATCAACATACACTCTGATATTTGATGACTTTGCAAAGATGGGAAAAGGTGAGGATGAGGAGAAATACATGGAAAATATGGTTCTGATGAAAGAAATGAAGCTAAAGACTGATAGATTATAGCAGATTCTCAAATTCTTATAAATATTTTTTCCCAAAAAAGATGGAGATGGTGAATGCTAAATAGTATCACAAAGAATGAAACTATGTTTTAACATTATAGACA
Organism: Sarcophilus harrisii; assembly: GCF_902635505.1. Lineage (NCBI taxonomy): Eukaryota > Metazoa > Chordata > Mammalia > Dasyuromorphia > Dasyuridae > Sarcophilus > Sarcophilus harrisii. Next base: position 42,010,611 of record NC_045428.1, on the reverse strand, counting down.
TAGTGATCTTATTATCACAATACCCAAGTCATTTTGGCTCTGTAGTAAGCTCACTGATTCAATAGAGTTAAGATCATTAAGATAGGAAAAATTAAGAAAACATAGCAGCAACGAGAAAAAGATAAAGACATAATATTAAGAAGATTGAACCCTGATTATTTAAAGAAGCTGTTGTGCACCGAGAAATGAACAATAAAAATGACATCAACACTGCTCATACACATTTCACCCCAAAGTTAAACCCACATAAATGAATTGCAACAAGGAGAACAAAAGAACCTAGAAAACACTTAGGCAGCAAACACTTAAATTATTTGAAAAGTAGTTCATGTCCTACTTTTGACACATAACAGGTCCTAATCTCTCAATATCCTAGGTGAAGTAAGACAGAAAGTTGAAGTTTCCTATAAGGATGAAATTACATCTCTTCACCCTGCCCACAATAGAAAATAGTCTTAGAGTTCCATGTGGTTCATAGAGTTTAAATGCTTGACTCATAGTCACACAAATAGAAGGGCCAGAAGTGTATGCAAAGTCAGGTCCTCTGACTCCAAGTCTGTATTCTTTTTATTAATATACAATGGTTCAGTGTTGTGTGGTATAAATGATAATGAAAGATGTCTATACTAGCTTAAGACTACACTTGTTTTCCCCTGAGTCTTGCAGAGAAGACTAGGTTTAATTTCTTATCCAATGATCAAATATAAATTTTATAATCATATCTGTTCATATGTGATAATATTTGCATTTGTGTGTGTGTGTGAGAGAGAGAGAGAGAGACAAAGACAGAGACAGAGAGAGAGAGATAGAGAGAAAGAGAGAGAGAGAGAGAGAATGAGAGAGAGAGAGAGAGAGAGAGAGAGAGAGAGAGAGAGAGAGAGATCTTGTTGGGTAATTGTGCAGTGAATAGTGTATGAGTCTATATTTAGAATCCAGTCTCAGACATTCACTAGCTGTGTGACCCTGGGTAAGTGACTACCTCTGTTTGTCTCAGTTTCTTCAATTGTAAAATGGGAGTATAATAGCACCTACTTTCCAGAGTTGTTGTGAGGATCAGATAATATTTGTAAAACACTTAGTAAAGTGCCTGGCATATAGCAAATAACATATAATGCTAGCTAGTTACTATTATTTTGTTATTATTATTAGCATGACTATTATCATCACCATTAAACCATAATAAAGCTCTGAGTTCCATGAGGGAATATGATGCTTAGTACAGACCAGAATATGTATTTAATAAATACTCATTGATTGATTACATCATCTATATTCTACAAAAAAGGCAGAGGTAGAGCAATAATGCCTAGAATCAGGAAGACTCATCTTTCTGAGTTCAAACCTGGTTTCAGACACTCACTAGCAATGTGACCCTAGGCACATTAACCCTGTTTGCCTCAGTTTACTCATCTGTAAAATAAGTCAGAGAAGGAAAGGGCAAACCATTTTAGTATCTTCCCCAAGAAAGCCCAAAATTGGGGTCACAAAGAGTCAGACAAGTATGAAAACAATTGAACAAGATGTTCTACAGAGCTTTAGAGCAGTTTTCCCTGTGCAAATGTGCTTAGTAGATAGTTGTTGGTTAAGGTTTAGGGGAACAGAAGTCCCAAGTTAATAGACAAATAGTTGATCTGACCAATCCAGAAAGCAACTTGGAATAGTAGTAATAATTAAGACCTGTTATGTGTCAAAAGTAGGATGTGAACCGCTTTTCAAATAAGTTAAATGTTTGCTGATTAAGTATTTTCTAACGATTCAAATATCCATACTCTTTAACCCAGGAATTCGGCTACTAGGTATTTATCTCCAAGTGGGCAATGATTCAAAGAAAGATCTTATGTCAATCAAAATAATTATATTATCACTTTAGGCAGTAGGAAAGAATCAGGAACAAAGGAGATGCCCATTAAGTAGGAAAGACTAAACAAAGTATAACTCATGAATGTAATGATTTTAACAATATTTTATGTTCCAAATACCTGCAGTATTTCAGCATTTGCCTTTGCAAAACCGTGTGTTCCAAATTTTTCTCCCTTGCTTCTCCCTTCCCCCCCCTCCCCAAGACACAGAAAGCAATCCAATAAAGGTTAAACTTGTGCAATTCTTCTAAACATATTTCCATAATTCATGAATATAATGGATTATAATTATCAAGTAAAGAATGATGAATAGGAAGGCTACAGAAAAGGATGAGAAGATTTATATGAATGGATGCAGAACAAAATAAGTATAACTAAGAAAACAACATATGTAATGCCATAAAATAGTAACAACAAATCAAAACAAAATGGTATGAAAACTGAATTTAGCCTCAAAGAAGAGTTGGGAGAATGTACTTCCTCTTGAATGTAGCCCACAACACACCTGAGTGGGGTCAGAATCAGATTAAAATCTAACTGAGAAATATTGAACAAAACGAATAAAAATATAGTAAAACATAGATAACATTAATATGTGGTTTTCTAAGCCATTAGGTGACCTGTCAGGATCCTTATAAATGGTCTATGGTACCCATTTCTATTTGGCATTGACACTGCTGGTGTGGAATATTACAAATAAGTTTGTATTTGCTTGATGTGTTAATTTGATTTTTTGTTCCCCCTTTTTATTCTTTGTCATAAAATACGGTTGTTTGAAAGAAAGGAGAATGGATATTTGGGGATTTAAAGGTAATATAAAGAATTTTTTAAAAAGTCAAATAGCTGATAGAGACCATGAGGTTTACAAGAAGGGAGAGATTATTTCAGGATGGGAAGTCAGGTACTTAGGAGACAGGATTTGAACTAGGTCTTGATGGATGAGTAAGATATGAGTAGGTGGAAAATAGGAGGTAAGGCACTCTAGGTGGGTGGAATGAATACATTTTCCAAATGATATTTTACAGAAGTAATTAGTCATGAACATCAGAAATCAGATAAATGTATGACCAGAAGGAGAGAAAGAAAGAATCAGTCAGAGAGTGAGAGGATGGATGTGTTAACCTGTGTCTCTCCTGTGGATTCCACTGGTATACACAATGTCCAGAAATCTAGGGGAAGCCTCATCCCCAACTGTAGAATGCCTCTCCTTTCTCTCTTTGCTTGCTTTTTGGTTTCCTTTGGATGATGTGGACAGAAACCTAATTAGACAAAGGATGCTCCCTATCATGCTGACTAGAAAGCTGAACTTGGTGCTGACTCAGCAACAGAATTCCAATTTAGAGGTGGATTTGACAGGGGACAAGGCCAAACTCCTCAGTAAAAGCTTTAGAGATCGGATTCATATTGAATAAAATTTGAGGAAAAAAGTCTCAGACTTTAATCTTGTTTTTGGATTAATTGCTTTTAAGTTGTGTCTGACTCTTTGTGACCTTATTTGTGGTTTTCTTGGCAAAGATAAAAGAGCAGTCTGCTAGTTCCTTACAGAGGAGGAAACTGAGGCAAACAGGCCTAAGTGACTTGTCCAGCTAGTGAGTGTCTGAGGCCAAATTTGAACTCTGGAAGAGGAGTCTTCCTGATTCTATGCTTTGTACACTATTCACTGTGCCATCTAACCACCTCTAGGATGATACTTAGTATATTAAAAATATGGCTAATTTTCCAGCAATCATTACCATGAAATTTTAGTCTTGGAGAAGGCTTGGAGTAGGAAGGAAGGAAGCAAGCAAGCAAAGGAGAGAGAAAGGAATGGAGAGAGGAAAGAAAAGAGAGGGAGAGAGAGAGGAAAGAAGGAAGGAGGGAAGAAAGAAAAGAGGGAAAGAGGGAGAGAGGAAGGGAGGAAGGAAAGGAAGGAGGGAAGAAAGAAAAGATGGAGAGAAGGAAAGGGAGGAAGGGAGGAAGAAAAGAGGGAAGGAAAGGAAAGAGGGAAGAAAGAAAATGAAGGGAGGAAGGAAGGAAGGGAAGAAGGAAAGGAAGAAAGAAAGGGAAGGAAGGAAGCAAGGAGGGAAAGAAGGAAGGAAAGAAAAGAAAAGGAAGGAAAGAAGGGAGGAAAAAAGCAATCATTGAGTACCTACTATGTGACAAACACTATATTAAAATGCCTTAGTAATGGTATATAATTTATAACATATTATATAGGAGGGAGGAGGAAGGTGTTTTCTGGAAAATGGTGGTTATATCCACAGCTGGCAAAGTCTGTAGGAAGAGTTTTTATATTGCTGCATTAAGTGATTTGACAAAGTTATAAATAGGGGAGGAGGAAATAAGCATTTATTAAGCTCTTGTTTATCGTTCATTTTAGAGCGTACCAATGATGTCATGGGATATTTTGACCTATATGTGAATTGTATTACAAGACAAAAGTCAGTACAACTACTGATGGCCGAGGGTGCAGTAGATGGCCTTAGAATCTTTGATGTCTGATCAAGCTGTAAGAAAGAAAAGATAGAGAAAGGAAGGAAAGGGAAGAAGGAAGGAAGGAAGGAAGGAAGGAAGGAAGGAAGGAAGGAAGGAAGGAAGGAAGGAAGGAAGGAAGGAAGGAAAGAAGGAAGAAAGAAAGCATGGCTTCAGCTGCCTTCATGACTATTGGAACAAATTGTTCTCATCTGCTCATTCCAGTGGGGGAAGGCTTCATGTTCAGGGCAGACGTCCCTCTAACTCAATGACAGGTTTGATTAAGACATTTCAGTTATCCTCCACCTTGGTTAGCCCACTGGAAGAGATGGTTTTACTGGGGGGTTGTCATTGTATGTACCACAGATTCTAGGAGCCCATGAATTGAAAGTTGGATGGACACCAAAGATGTATAAGCAGCTAACATAATAAATTATAATATAAATTGCATAATAAGTTATAACATAATAAGTTGCCAATAAACAAACATTTTCTTTCAGTAATATTTCTGGGGTGATAAACTCTGTTAACTAATGCCATGGTTCAAACCTTTTCAAACCCAACCCCTCAATCCTCCAGAGCACCTCATTCCCCAGCCCTCTTAGTTGAGGACCTTGTATCAAACTTCAATTTTAAAAAATTGAGCTCATTCACTTTGACTCTCCCTTCTCTCCTCCTCCTCTTCCTCCTCTACCTCCTGATTTCATATCATTCAGATGTCTTCCCCTACTTCTTTCCTAAGATCAACCTATGTATATTTATTCTTCATCTCAACCCCTCCCATCTCATCCAACAAATTGCCCCCACTAATTCCCCATTTTTCTCTGTTCTTCAGTCTCTACCTATTTATGGATCACTTCCCTAACACCTAAACACACACCCATATCTCACCTATGCTTAAAACAAACAAACAACCACCACCACAACAGAAACAACTTATTTGATCTGACCATCCCCACTAGTTAACATATGGCACCTCTCCTTTTCTTCTTGGCTAACTTCCTTAAGAAAACCAACTTCCCTAGGTGTCTCCACTTCCTCTCTTTTCATTGAATTCTAAACTCTTTGCTTCCAATCCAATCATTCCATTGAAATGGCCTTCTCCAAAGTTCCAATGATCTCTAATGGCCTGTTCCTCCTTGACAACATTTGAAAACCACCATCTTCTAGACATTCTTTCCCCTTTAGATTGTTATGACATTGCTTTCTCCTGGTCTCCAGTCTCCTTTGCTGGATCTTCATTCATGTCATGCATAACCTGGGTCTTCCCTTCTCCCTCTGTACCCTTGCTTAGTGATATCATCAGTTCCCATGGAGCCAGTGGTTATCTCTATAACTATGATTCTCAGATCTGTATAAGTCATCCTAGTTTCTCCTAAGCTCTAGACCTGCATCATCAGTGATTTTTTGGACACAGTCAGACACAGCACGACAATCCAAAGCAGAACTTCTCTTTCTCCAAATGCTGCCCTCTTCTAAACTTTCCCTTATCCTGTTGAAGACATAACCTTCCTTTTAGTACACAGGTTTGCAATCTCATTGTCATTCTCAACTCTTTACTACTGATCCAGCTCATCCAACCCAACAATTCATTGACAAATCTTCCCATTTTTACTTTCACAACATTGTTTGTATATGTCTCTTTTCCTCCATTCATAGATTCACATCCCAGTTCATGTCCTTATTATCTTTCACCTGAACCACTGAAATAGTCTTCATTTCTCCACCTTAAGTATCTTCCCTCTTCAATCCATCCTTCACACTGTCAAGGTGATTTTGCTAAAAAGTATGACCATTTTATCCTCCTGTTCAATGAGTTCTGGTGCCTCCTATTTCCTCTAGGACCATATATAACATCCCGACTGATATTGAAAATCTCGTTAACACTGCCAAACAGGAAAGACCTTGGGCATAGATTGTATATCTGTTGTCTGTTAGCCAATCAAATGAGGTAATATATATAAAGTGCTTTGTAAACTTTAAAACTGTATTATTATGATAACAATAGTACCTATCTCCCAAGGTTGTTGTGAGAATGAAGTGAATGTAAAGCAACATAATAAGTACTCCATAAATATTAGCTGTTATTATTATAAATTTAAAGAGGCTCCCCAGAACTCAAGAAACTCATCTACTAAGGCAATAAAAAGGCAAAGCAATAAGTGTCTTTAAAATGCTTACTAGATATCAAGCACTATGCTAAGAACTGGAAATAGAAGCAAAAGGAAGGATAAACTTTATCCTCAAGGAACTTTAATCCTAACGGGGGCAGGAAATTTATTAAAGGGACTAATAAGGAAAAAGGTTAAGACATGACATCTGGAGAATCAGAAGCAATGGAGGATGGGGATGAAGGTTGGCCAGCATCCTTCATGTTTGTGATACACACAACCCCAATTTATGCCTTGTATATTTTTAGTTGGCAAGTGAGACTATGCCACCCACTATACTGGGTGTCATGGTGGATAGAGTACTGGGTCTAAAGGCAAGAAGACACGAGTTTAAATCTGGCAGCATTCACCAGCTGTGTGACTCTGACAAGTCACTTAACCCTGTTTACCTCAGTTTCCTTATCTGTAAAATGAGCTCAAGAAGGACATGGCAAACTACTCCAGAATCTTTGTCAAAAACCCCCAAAATGAGGTCGCAAGGAGTCAGACAAGATTGAAACAGCTAAATAATAAGAACAAAACTATGATACTGTGTAAACTGGAGTAGATTTACTCTTAGTGATCATACATGGTCCTAAGGCTCTCAGGTGACTGATGGCATGGGATAAAATAGGCATTTTGTTTACCAAACATAGAATCAATCTATACAGGGTGCCAAGAATAATAGAAAAGTGTGCGGTCAGAAACTGGAAGTAAAGTCTTGTTTTAACATGAGGGAAAGAGAAGAACTAATAGCAACCCTAACCTATAGTCTCTCTAATTACCCTCTTTGGCAATCTTGGTGGTATTGAGGTAGCCAGACATTTGTGGCCCCCTGAGGAAATCCCCCAGAGCCTTCCCTTTGGACAGAACAGCACTGAAGCTTTGTAGCAGATCCAAAGCTCTCGGTATGGAATGGGAGTGGTCGAGGGGACTGAACTTCGGAACTACTAGCTTATCAATAGTTTAGGTCAAGATGGGGAGAGTTGTGCACTGGGAATGTTGCCATTAACTTGCTACAACTAATTTCTAATATTTTGGTTAAAGGGCTGCTTAGAACAGATGGACCTGGCTGCATAAGGAATGAAAAGGAGGGGTCGATGGGATGGAGGCTAAGAACTAATTGTCTTATGGGGTAATCCATATCAAGTCCTGGCTCAGGGGTTCTTAACCTTTTATGTTGTGTTTCTTAATCCTTTGGTAGTCTGGCAAAGCTTATGTTCCTCCTCAGAATGTTTTTAATTGTATGAAATAGAATACATAGGATTACAAAAGAAAGCAATTATAATGAAATGCTAATTTTTAAGTTCATAGAACCTAGATTAAGAACTTGCTAGCTCTTCCATGATTCTTCCTTAACAGTTCCATTAATATGCTTATATATGTATGTTGATACAGCAAAATGCAGTGTCAGTCAATAACGTTAAATAAGTTTATATTATTATATTTCTAGTTATTATATTATAATATATTATATATAACATTATAATATAATTAATAATGTATTATATTATTGATATTATTATATTTCTAGTGCCAGTTATGTTATTTGATAATGCTTGTTATGATATTTATATATTTGTTTGCAATCCAATTTTGTTCAGTAACACGAGTATAAACTGCCTTCTTGAAATAAATATAAGTACTTAAAGAAAAGAACCATTGCTAGATCAGTGGTTCTCAAAGTGTGGTCAGGGGAACCGTGGGGGTCTCCTAGAATCTTTCAGTGGGTCTTTGAGGTCAAAACTATGTTACAATAACCTTAAGGCATTTTAATTTCTAACATGGTAAATATTGGTTGATATAACTCCCCCTAACAAAAGTTCTTGGGGTGCTCCCCAATCATTTTAAAACGTGGAAAAGTGTCTGAGACAAAAAAGTTTGAGAACCAGTGCTCTAGACTGACAGGGAAGAATATTACACCCATAAAAAGCTAACGACAGATGAGTGGCAATAAGCCTTGGGAGAGCCAGGGCAGGTGCTAGAGTCCGGCGGATATTCCCAGAGTGCCCTCTGCTGTTAGGTTTTATGCACAGAGGAAAGGTGGGCATGGTCCTAGAACTGAATGCTTGATCCTTGAGACTAGCTGTGGGTCTGCCTGTTAAATAAGCCTAGGCATTGGGCCCAGATCCCCCATAATGTCACACCGACCAAACCACCGATCCAAACCATTTGTGGTTGTCTACTAGTTTTTCAGGTGTGTCTGACTTTTCATGACCCCATTTGGAGTTTTCTTGGCAGGGATACTAGAGTAGTTTATTTCCTTCACCAGCCCATTTTACAATTGAGGAAACTGAGGCAAATAGTAAATGGCTTGCTCAGGGTCACCCAGCTAGTAATTGTCTGAATCTGGATTTGAACTCGGGAAGATGAGTCTTTTTACTCCAAGCTTAGCACTCTGTGAGCCCTGCCGTGAGCCACCCAGAGCTTTTAGGTGATCCACATTGTCTGACTGGTGAAGATGCCGACAAGCTAGGAATGAGTTGGAAAAAAAAGCCAGGGACATGGATGGTGGATAATCAGCCTCTGAATGATAGGGCAGCCTTGCCCCTTAAGGATTTTACAACTTTGGCATGCCGAACCCTAAGTAACTCTCAAAAAGAGAACTACTAGCAAGAAGCTTCTGTTTCTGGTGTGTAAAATCTGTCTGTCTGTCTGTCTGTCTCTCCTCTCTGTCTCTGTTTCTCTGTCTGTCTGTCTGTCTGTCTCTGTTTCTCTCTGTTTCTGCCTCTCTGTCTGTCTCTGTTTCTCTGTCTCTCTGTCTGTCTCTCTCTGTTTCTGTGTCTCTCTCTGTTTCTGTCTCTCTCTCTCTCTGTGTCTATCTCTCTTTCTATCTCTCTCTCTGTCTATCTCTCTCTATGTCTCTTTCTCTCTGTCTCTCTTTGTGTCTCTGTCTCTGTGTGTGTATGTCTCTGTCTCTGTCTCTCTCTGTGTGTCTGTCTCTCTGTCTGTGTGTGTGTATCTCTCTCTGTATTAAGCCTAGCTCAGATAATTATTGTGTAACTCTGAGTAAGTCACATTACCTCTCAAGCCTCAGTTCATCTGTCTATAAATGGGTATAACAGCACCTGTCTCACAAGGTTTTTGCAAAGATCAAATCAACTGTAAATTGCTTTGCAAATCTTATGCTTAACATCAACATCAGTTATTATTGCAATAAATATTGTATTTTGTGCTGTAATTTGCTCCACAATTTTTAAGTCACTCAGAGATCTGAGATATTTCCAAAATGAAAAGAATGAAAAAATTGCATCGAGCTTTAACTGCCTTTAAAAAAGAAGCTTAGACTTAGAAATCGAATTCTCTGTGTGAAAGCTGAAGAGACGCAAATGTTGGGTTTGTTCTGGTGAAAATCCAAAAGAAAATCATTTGGCTGCTTAAAGCAGGGGTAATAATTCTAGTGACCACTAAGGGGCAGTGTGTTACCATTTTTCCTCACCATCCCACTGAGTCACAACTGAAATGACTCCTTTGAGAATGTTATTATCTAGGGGTCTGTATAAGGAAAAGAGTTTTATTTGGAATCCTTGTTACCAGACTAAGGAACATTTTACTGAGACGAGAGTTTTGGTTTATCCCTCAGAACTGTCCTGCCGAGCAAAGGAACACTGGGAAAATGAATGAGCTCTTTTGTATAATGATACAGGGAAGTGCAATGTCAGTCAATAACATTTAATAAGCACCTACTATGTGCCAGGCACAGTGATAAGTGCTGGGGATGCAAAGGCAGGCAAAAGGAAGCCCCTTCCCTCAAGGCTCAAAATCTAATGGGAGAATCAAAATGCAAACAACGGTGTACAAACAGGCTATATTCAAGATATATATATAACTATCATCTATCTATCTTATCTTATTTATCTATCTTATCTATCTCTACCTCTATTTTCTCTCTACACCTGTCTGTCTGTCCATCCATCTATCTGTCTGTCTGTTTGTTGATCTATCTATCTCTACCTTTATTTTCTCTCTATGCCTATCTATCCATCCATCCATCCATCCATCCATCTATCTATCTATCTATCTGTTTGTCTATCTATCTATCTATCTATCTATCTGTCTCTACTTTTATTTTCTCTCTACACCTGTCCATCCATCCATCCATCTATCTATCTGTCTGTCTATCTATCTATGTATCTATGTATCTATCTGAGATAATCACCAAATAGAAGGAACTAGTATTTAGGGAGACTGTGGGAGGCTTCTTTACAGAAGGTAAGGCTTTAGCTGAGAGCTGAAAGAAGCCAGAGAAGCCAGAAGGCAGAGATGGGGAGGGAGAGAGAACCAGACATGGGGGACAGCCAGTGGAAATGCTGTAAACAAGAGAGATGGTGTGTCTTCATGGAACACCCAGGAGGCTAGTGTCACTATATTGTAGCGAGCATGGGAGAGATGGGGGTAAGGTGTAAGGAGATTGGAAAGGTAGAGGTAGAGGGGGCTAGGTAAGAAAGGGTTTGAATGACAATCAGGATTTTTCAGTTGATCCTAGAGGAGAGAGTCACTGTAGGTGACATGGTCAGCCCTGAGCCTTAAGAGGATCACTTTGACAGCTGAATGGAGGGAAGCATAGATAGCTGAAAGGAAGGTATATTTTTAGGAAGATTATTCTTGCAGTGTGGGTGGAATAGACTGAATACATGAGATCATAGGTGGAGAGACTGGTTGGTTAGCACATCCATATGTACTCCACATCCCAGAAATCATAGATCAGAGCACATCATGCATATATATATATATATATATATATATATATATATGAATGAACATACACATAAATAGAATACATACACAAATACATGTGTATGTATGTGTGTATATATACATATTTATCCATCATCCATCTATCTATCTATCTATTTATCTATATCTTGTTTTATGGAATTGAAACCAGGCAGACCTGCAGATAAAAAGCCAAGTGATACAAAAAGAAGACTTTGGGAGTTCAATCCTCCACGTTCCAGCCCTCCAGGAGGCTGAGGAAGACTGTGACATCAATTAAGACTTGAGTTAGCAGTATGGTAATGAGAAAGAAGGAAAAGAAGGAAAGGGAGTGAGAAATACTGAGCCACAGAGAGAGAGAAAGACAGAAAAAGGTAGTGGCTATCAAGCCGGCCAGTGAGCCAGGAAGAGCTAGTTCCCACCTCTAACACTTTTTGCCTATGAGATTCTGGGCAAACCATTTCACCTCTCAGATATTCTCTGCAACTTCTTAAGAATTTACATTTCATATGTATAGAAGAATTGCATACGTTTAACATATATTGGATTATTTGCTGTCTAGGGGAGGGGATGGGGGAAAGGAGGGAGAAAAAATTTGGAACACAAGATTTTGCAATGGTGAATGTTGAAAACTATCTTTGCATATATTTTGAAAATAAAAAGCTATTACTTAGAAAATTTTAAAAAAGAATATTTTTTTAAAAGAATTTACATTTTGGAGAAATCATGGATCAGCCTGAAGGAAGAAGTTGCCTAGACCAATGAAATCACAGGTCTAGTCCCTATCCTAACACATATTATACAAGTTGTCCCAAAAGTCATATTTTTTAAAAGTTTTTTTATTTTTTAACTTTTTAAATAAGTTTTAAGATTTTATAGCTTTAATAGCTTTTAAGAATTTATAACTTTACTAGTTTAAAACTACAATGATTTTTGGAACATCTTGTGTGTGCATCTGTAATGGTTCTCATTAATATCTACAATCAAGGTACATAAAGCACTTGACATCCATTAATCTTATTTGTTCCTCAAAATACCATTAGTTAGATGTTATCACTTTAATTTTAACGATGAAGAAATCAGAGTTTGAAAAGATTAAGTGATTTCCCTGGATCACCTAGTTAATGCCTGAGGTCAGACTTGAACTCTGGTCTTCCACTCCACCACACTGCCTCATTTAAACATACACTTTCTTCTATGAGCAAGTCCTCTGCATGTCCCTCCCCTCCAACACGAGGATGCAGTAACTATAGTAACAATGATATAATAGATAGCATTTCCATAACTTTACAGGTACAACATACTTTATATGTATATTGTCTTTTTTGAATTTCACAATAATCCTAGGAGATGTTGTTGTTCTGCCATTTTAGTTGTGTTCAACTCTTCATGACTCCATTGGGGTTTTCTTGACAAAGATGCTAGAGCGCTTTGTCATTTCTTTCCCTAGCTCATTTTACAGATGAGGAGATGAAGGCAAACAGAGTTAAATGACTTGTCCAGAGTCACACAGCTACTGAGGCTAAAGTTGGATTTTAACTCAGAAAGAAGAGGAGTCTTCTTTATTTCAGACCTGGTGCTCTATTCACTGTATCTCCTTGTTATCAAGGCGTTGGATTGTTCCAATAAAATAGCCTCTTCTATTAAAATAAATGTTTATTTAATAGATGACGGTCAAATTGAGCCTTTAAGAGGTTGTGGCAGAGACAAATTTTTTTTAAAACAAACTCTTTCCCCAAATCCCCCCTTTTGAGAGTATTTGCTGAGCTGCTAGTGACATTTGGGTTGAATGATCTTTGGGGAACAGGTGTCTGATCATATAATAAGATACTATAGACCCACAATCCAGCGAAGGCCCCCAGAGTGTTAGCTCGCCCACATTGTCAGATTAATAGGAAGATCTAGATCAATGGTTCTCAAACTTTTGTTTTCAGTGTCTTTATCCTATTAAAAATTATTGAGGATCTCTCCAAAGCATTTTTGTTTATCTGGGTTATATTTATAGACATTTACCATGTTGGAAATAAAAACTATTTTTGAATTTATAGACCCTCTAAAAGGGTTTCAGAGATCCCCAGGATTCTCTAGACCATATTTTGAGAACCACTGATCTAGATGAAAAGGCATGGAGAGAGAAGTCATGATCTGTTCAAAGATGGGAGAAGGCTCCACCCTGGTTAAATGGGTCATTTGGATCACATGTGCCTTCACATGTGCACTTGGTTCAAGTGACAAATGCAAAGGCTAGAAGGAAATTTGACCCATTTTGGACCCAAACAAGAAGCTTTCTCATCCCTTTCTAGCTGTATCTGTTTGTTATTCACCCCCAAAATAGCATTCCTTGGATTGGTCACCTCTTTTATCACCAGACCTGATTCAAAGGGACTTCTTGGAGTAGTTTTAATAATTAAATCTAGCATCATTGGATGATTTGTCACCATCAAAGGAAGAATTATCATTATCCAAGAATGTCCGAAAGAATATGAAGTTGTGACTTATTAAGGATCATGATATTACTAAACAGAAGGCAAGGCTCCAGAGTTTTCAGAGAGTGTTTCTTCCCCTTAGAGCATGGAGATCTTTTCTAAGGCTCTTCCAGGTTAAATAATATAATCCTATTAAAGATTTCTTGATCTTTTTGGCCTCTGGATTATGCAAAATAGATTTCTTTATTTCTTTCTTCCTACCATGGTATTCTTGGTTCATGGTATTCTTACCCCTTCCCCGCCACCCTCAATAGTGTAGCCCTAGTAGAGTTGTTTCTAAAAATAGAAAGGTAGTAAGCCCTTCAGATACTTTCTCTTGAAGGAGGATCTCCATTCTAAATTTGACTCCTTTGTTGATCGTGGCCAGTTGTGGACAATAATGGAAAGGGACAAAGCTATAAGGGGGAAGCCTGATTTGTGTCTGCTTTAAAAAAATTTTTTTTATTCATCTGAGCAATACAGAAAGGCAAAAAAAATTTCCACATACACAACACCATGCAACTAGAGGGTTCAATATAAAACCACAAATTTCCATTTCATACTATTTAAAAAAAAAAACTATGTAATAAATAGCACTGTTTTCAAAGCTACTTGCTTTTCTCTTTGTTTTAAGTACTTTTTTTGTTGTTATTGTTCTTTGCTATCCATTTTAAATTTCTTTTTCTCCCTCCATCTCTATCCCACACTAAAGGCTACTGTTTGTTATACACAAACATGTGTATACACACACACACACACACACACACACACCATACTATACATCTATTAATTGATTCTCTGGATGGAGATAGCATTTTTCTTCATAGGTTCTCTATAACTAATTTGAGTATTTACAATATTTATAGTAACTTAGTTATTCAAAACTGTTCTTATAACCACATGGGTGTTACTTTATATAATGCTCTCTTGGTTCTACTCATTTCACCCTTGTGGCTGGGGTTTTTTCCATCACATTTGTCCTTCCATTCTAGATGAAATAGATTAATCAGAAAGGTTTGTCCTTGGGAATTTTTAAAGCACAGACTGACCTTCATTAGTGATCCTTGGAAAACAGCCCACTGATAGCTGAGACAAGAACCCATCACTCTATGATAGCAACTTTGGATGTGAACTTGACAGACCAATATTAAATGCTACATGGAAATTGTTTCATGTCTGAGGCTACTCTCTTCAAAGACCAAAGGGCAAATGGGTTGGGAAAAATGTTCACATTATTATTTTTTTTTGTATTTTGAAAATAGCCATTTCTACACTCAGCAAAAGAACACTGGGAAATGAGTGTGGACCACAACATTGCATTTGCACTCTTTCTGTTGTTTGCTTGAAATTGTTTTTCTTCCCAATTTATTTTTACCTTTCTAAATCCGATTTTTCTTGTGCAACAAGAGAACTGTATAAATATGTATACATATATTGTATTTAAGATATACTTTAACATATTTAACATGTATGGGACTGCCTGTCATCTAGGGAAGGGGGTGGGGGGAAGGACGGGAAAAGTTGGATCAGAAGTTTTGCAAGGGTCAGTGTTGAAAAATTATCCACCCATATGTTGTCAATAAAAAGCTATAATAATCATTTAAAAAGAAAATAGCCATTTCTTTGTAAAGGTTAAAAATTTTTTTTCAAGGTGAAGGAGGAAGTAGTCTCTAATGTATATATCAGGCAAGTGTCTCAATCAGGATTTGAACTTGTCTCCCTGACTTTCCATCCAGCATTCTGTCCACCTTCTTGCTTCTTAGAACTACCTTTCCTGTTATGCATTTTCCTAGGGCCCTATTGGCTGAGTATTCTGTGACACCAGCCTTGCTAAACGCATTAAGGTATTAATGGATAGAAACAGTTGGATGTTTTAGAAGGACAGATTTGGGTTGAAAGGGATCTGTCAGGTGGCTCAACCCAACGTTCTCATCTTTATGTTAGAAACAAGAGCACACATTTCCAAAGCTCTCTGGGCAGATGTCCTGGAGCTTGGCAGACACGCGATTGAGCAATGGCAAACAGCATTTCTGGAATGCCTGGCCTTCGTCCCCCTCTGGGTAATGTTTGGACCGGGGACAAGGCATTGGGGTGAGTGAGTTCCAGGGGGTTTGTTTAGAAACTTCAGTCCTTACAGCCCCACCTCCTCCAGCACCTCCCCGGGCCCTCTTGCAATGATTCTCTTTCCAATCAGAAAGGAGGGATTTTTCCTCAACCTGATCTGCCCCTGGACGCTGGAAATGGACATAAAGGGCACTTTGAAATGAGCACACAATGGATGCCTTGACTAGCTTCGGCTGGCTTTCCTTGCAGTTTTCCAGCCTGACCTCTGACATAGTTTCTTCTGTAAAGGCCTTCACCTCTCCTTTCTTCCTAACTTTGAAAAATACATTTAGACCAAATAATACCCAGCTCTCCAACAGACAAAAAGTCCTTTTTTTCCATAGCATACAATCTCTTAGAAATAGCACTCTGGCTATCACGAGGCATATGGACCTCAAAACAATCTATCTGTTCATTTATCTACCTACTTAACTGTCTAGATATCTATATATGTCTATCCGTCTATCTATGGATCTGTCAGTCTGTCTGATATATAGACATATACATATGATAAACATATACAGATAGGTAAATACCTATCTGTATATGTCTGTCTGTCCATATATCCATGTCTGTTTGTCTGTCTGTGTATGTCTATCTATGTATCTGTCCATTCATCCATCCATCTATTTATTTATGTATCTATTTTTCTATCTTTCCATCTATTTATCTATTTTTGTATCTGTATATCTATCCCTCCATCCATCCAACAATCTAGCTATTTATCCATCCTTATATCTATCTATTCATCCATATATCTATCTGTGTATCTATCCATCTATCACTCTATCACTCTATCCATCCATCCATTTATCTACCTATCCATCTATCTCTATCTATCCATTCATCTATTATCTTTCTACATCTCTAGATCTATCTATCTGGGCAATTAGATGGCTCAGTGGATAGAGTTCCTGATCGAGAGTCAGGAGCCCTGAAATTCCAATCTAGCCTTGGACATTTCCTAGTTGTGCGACCCCGTGCAAGTCACATAATCCTGTTTGCTTCAGTTTCCTCTTCTGTAAAACAAACTGGAGAAGGAAATGGCAAACCCCCTCTAATATCTTTGTCCAAAAAACCCTAGATAAAGTCACCGAGGTTTGGACACAACTAAAATCACTAAACAACATTTATCTACTTGCCCCCTTATCTTGTCTATCAACTTATCTATTCACACACATATGTGTATATATAATTATGTAGAACTAGACACACACATATATGAAATATTATTTGTTCTCACTCCCTTGACCCCTTGGTCACTGAGTCACTTTTCTGGGCCCTGATTTCCTCACCCACAGAATGCTTAATTTAGAATCAGAAGGCCTGGGTTGAATTCTGGGATCTGCCATTCACCATTGAGGAGAGTGTGGTGAAGAGAAGAGTGCCTTAATTGAAGTCAGATCTAGACTAAAATCTCAGCTCTGCCCCTCATTCTGTGGGTGAATCTGGGCAAGCCATGTCACCTCATGAGCCTCCGTTGCCTCATCTGTTAAATAAGGGAGTGAGAGGACTAGACTACACCCATCTGAAGTCCCTTCTGGTCTATACCTGTGATCTTTGTATGTTTTGGGGCAAAACTTCTCCAGGCCTCAATTCCCCTGTTTGTAAAATGTACATGCAAAATGTAAGGAAGTTAGTGACAGAGAGAGGAACTTTGTATATTGTTTTTTAAAAAAAACTGTAACACTTTCCGAAGTAGCAAAGAACTGGAAACAAAGCAGATGCCCACGGACTGTGAAGTGGAGAAAATAAATCATTGTGTTTGGATCATAGCATTTGTACATGTACGTAAAAAACTGACATTTTCCAACACTGACATTTTCCTCAGATTTCAAAGTTTGGACACTGGCTAAGGACTTGCTTGTTTGTTTCTCAGTCCCATCTGACTCTTTGTGACCCATTTGGGATTTTCTTGGCAAAGATATTGAGGAAATATTGCTATTTCTTGCTCCAGCTCATGTTATAGATGAGGAAACTGAGGCAAACAGGGTTAAATGACTCGCTGAGGGTGACACAGCTAGTAAGAATCTGAGTTGGATTTGAACACAGTCTTCCTGACTAATTCTAATAAATTCATTGAACACCTACTAAATTACTATTATGATGGAGGACACAGAAGAGTAACAGCATTAAAGAAACTTGAAACCGAATTGAAGAAACCAAACTAATTAATTTACATATACCTGACAGACAAAACTATACCATCCATCACTACTGGACTGTGACTACTTGTATCACAGGAATTCAAGTAAAGGGGAAAGCGGCGGGGGCCAAAGAAGAACTGGCCCATGAGGGTTTTCTCTTCCCCAAGGTCAGCCCCTCTCAATCCTTCCACTTCTGGCTCTTCCATCAGACTGTCCCTACACTCCCTCCCTATCTGCTGACTAGGTGACATAGCAGATAGAGCACCAAATCTGGTGCTCCAAAAAACCCTAATTCAAATATGGCTTCGGACACTGGATAAGTCATTTAATTCAGTTTCCTCATCTGTAAAAGGCAGCTAACACTAGTACCTACTTCTAGGGGTTGTCGTGCTGATCAAGTGAGATAATAATTATAAAGGTCTTAATACAGCACATAGTAAGTGCTTTATAAATGTTAGCTATTATTATTAAACAACCTCAGGTCTCCTCCATTCTTCACCCTATTATCCTCTCAAGCTATCATCCCATATCTCTGCTTCCTTCATAGCGAGAGAGTCCAAGTGTGTTCTTGATGCTTCAATTTCCTCTCCTCTTTGCCTCTTAAAATCTGCCTCATCAGCCTCATCAGCCAACAGAAAAGGCTCTCTCCAAAGTTACCAGTGATCTCTTAGGAGCTCATCTCAGTCCTCATCCTTCCAGATCTCTGACCTCTTGGAGCAGGTGAGCCTGTTACCTGTCCTCTCCTCTCTGGTCTTATATTTGCTCTCCTCTCCTTCCTGTCTGGCCATTCCTTGACAGTCTTCATCATCTTCCATGTCCTATCCCCTAATTCTGGATGTGTCCTAAGGCTCTTCCCCTGTTTCTCTTTCATAAAGGGGGATCTTAATATTCCTGTATGTCAGCTTACCCATTAGTTTTTTTTTAAGCTGTGGGCAGATTATCACATTATATAAGCAACCATGAAAACAGAACAAACATGACCAAGTTGTAATTTAAAGCACAAATAGCAGAGCTCCTCTAAGTATCTAATGATATGCATAATCATCTCATCTAATCAGCTCCCATGGGTTTAATTATCATTTCTATGCAGATGATTCCCAGATCATTCAGCCTCTTACAGAGCTCCGGCTTCTCTTCTGACCTCTAGTCCCACATCACTAACTACCTACCTAATAGACTCTCACACTCAATGTCTCAGAGGCATCTCCATCTCCATCCAAACCCACTCTTCTTCTCACCGTCCCATTTTCAGTTGGGGACCTTACCAACTCAGTCATCCCCAGTCTCATAACCTTGGAGTTATCGTCAATTCCTCTTCATAATAACAATAATGGTTAGCATTTAATAGATCACTTTACTTTGTAAAATGCTTTACAAATATTATTTTATTTAAGAGAATCTTTGTAATAATCTTTGATATTTGTAATCTCTTTACAAATATTATCTTATTTAATCTTCAAAACAACCCTAGGAGGAAGGTATCATTATTATAATATTCATTTTACAGATGAGGAAACTGAGGCAGAAACTGAGGTTAAAGGGCTTGCTCAGGTCACATATAGCCAGGAAGTGTCTGAGACAGGATTTGAACTCACGTTTTCCCAATTGCAAGTCAAATGCTCTATCTGCTGTGCCCCCAAGCTGCTCCCTCACAGGCTTTCACCTCCCTATATCCAATCAGTTGGCAAGTGTTGTCAGGTCTAGCTCCATTTCTTCCTTATCTGTCCCTGTCTCTTCTCATGGATCCACCATTCTAACTCAGGTCCTTATCATTTCTTGCCAGGACTGTTGCAATAGCTTCCTAATTGACTTTCTTAACTCAGGTTTCTCTTTTCTCTCTAATCTCCCTCCTTCACACTGACTAAAGGAATGTTCTTAAAGCAAAGTCAGATCATGGCACTTTTTTACTCAACAAACTTCACTGGCTCATTATTGTACACATGTGTTTAAACTTCTAAGCATATCAACTTATCAAGCAGTGTCTGCCAAGTGATAGCACATCGGGACCAGGTCTCCTCATCTTGGCCTGAGGAGACAGATTTTTATGCATTAAAAGCAAACAATGAACAGAATATAAACCAGGATACAAGATTAGGTAATCTGATTCCTAAGTGAAGGAAGGATTAGGGGCTTTCTGGCTCGGGATGGGGAGAGTAAAACAGGTGCAATTCCCTGAAATCAGAAAAAGAGGATCCCATTTTCCCCAATTGTCTGTATTCAATCAAAGGAACATGAAAATACTAACGGACTGACCACTATGGAGCCAGTATTCAGTTAAGACATATGACATACTGATTCTTTTTGTACAGCAAAATAACAGTTTGGTCATGTATACTTATTGTGTATCTAATTTATATTTTAATATATTTAACATCTACTGGTCATCCTGCCATCTGGGGGAGTGGGTGGGGGGTAAGAGGTGAAAAATTGGAACAAGAGGTTTGGCAGTTGTTAATGCTGTAAAGTTACTCATACATATAACCTGTAAATAAAAGGCTATTAAATAAAAAATAAAAAAATTAAAAAAATTAAAAAAAAGACATATGACATAAGACATATGCTTGAGATGTATAACTGTTTTTTTTTCTTTTAAAAATTATTTCATTATTTCCCAAATTATATGTAAGGGAAAAAATTAACAATCATTTTTTTAAATTTAAGTTCCAAACTTTGAGATGTGTAATTGTGAAAAAACTCCTTGCATTAATATTTGGACCTGCCTGGATTTCTGGTCAGCAATAATCTAGGTTCTTAGTTAAGAATCTCTAAGCAGGTAGAGGTGATCCAGCTTCCCAGCCATTCAGGGCTAGCTTCAAACAATGCAACAAAATTTTCTCATCATTCCCATAATTGAATAAAGTTTTCTTACAAGACAGAAATTGGACTAACCCCACAACTTATTAGAAAGGGACCTGAATGAGATCCAGAAATGAGTCACAGAATGGAGTTAGGGTGGTTCACTCAATTCCTACAGGCATCCAGTGAAGCCTATTTGCAAGTATTGGGTTTTTTGGTCCAAAATAAGATGTGAGGACTTTGAATGTCCCTATTTTTTCTAGTTTATTGGCATACAGCATGGATTTTTAAAATTGTTTGTAGATGACAATGTTACATGAGCATCTATAAAGACAGCAGACATGGCCAGGTTCTTATTTCAAATATAAATAACAGTGGTACTTAAAGTATGTAATCATGTGCATAATCAGTTTGTTGTAATTAGCCATAAATGGAAAGGCATTCAATTAAATTAGACTCCTAAGTAGGACATTTAAAAACACAGCCAAACTAAGTATTTTAAGGGTATGAGAATATATGGAAAAAGGGAAGGATGATCCCTGTAAGTTGGTGAGTAAAGAGCTTCTAGCACTCTTCCCCTATGTCCAGAAGGGTTGATCATTGCTCTTCTCACATCCCAGTGTGAAGGGCAAATCTTGACCTTGTCTTCAATTAGTTGTAGAATTATGGGGAATTTTATAGGAAAAGGCAATGTCTTTCTAACAGCCCCGAGTGCTTTCTCTTTTGGAAGATCCACCTTCCAGATGTGTATCCTAAGTCTGGAAGACTACATAGGACCTCAGAAAAGGTAAAGCTCACCAAAAGGACTTCTTTGGCTATCTAGCAACCTTGGAGGTCTGGTATGGGAAGGAGGAAAGCTATCTTAACTATTCATGGACTATTTCATTTGTGTCCTCTGGATGGGGGAGAGGAGGAGTTTGTCCTTTATATGATTACGACTATGAGGTGAATTCACTGGTTCCAAAGGGAGACTCGAGGTAGGAACATGAGCAGAAAATAATTGTCTGAATAAGTCATAATACTCCATCTGTAAATGAGCTTCAGTATCTTTGCCACAAAAATCCAAACGGGGTCACCAAGAGTTGGACATGATGGAAAAACAACAAAAGTCCTTCACCATTAAACCTGAACCTTTGGTGCTAGCCCATGAGTTTAAGAAATACAAACTCCCTGGGGCAGTGGAATTCTGGAATTTTAGTATTCTTTGGGAGACTAAAGTGACAAGGAAGCTTTTCCTTCCTCTGATAAAAACAAATGACAAGAGAAAAGCTGGATTTTTCACACTCAAAAGTTGTTGTAATTGCAGCTGGAAAAGGACCAAAAAAGCAGGGTGGCCAAGAGCAGGAGGAACTTAAGCAGTAAGTTTCAGAAGAGTAGTCTTTTGGAGCTCAGTTTGTCAAATTGCATATCTAATATCTAACCTGGAAGCAAGGGGAATTGGGGTGGGGAAGTGGGGCAAAATGGGAGTGTAGGGTGGGCTGAGAAGTGATTTTTGGGACACAGGACATTAACTCAAGGATCTAGATAACCACAGTGCAGCATTCTTCCATCATTCAGATGTCTTCCCTCACTCTCTCCCTCAGTCAGAGAAGTGGCCCTTCTCCTTGTCAAGGCAAACTCCTCTCTACACATATCCTTGATCCCATTCTCTCTTCCTTCCTTCCTCTCTCTCTCTCTCTCTCTCTCTCTCTCTCTCTCTTTCATTCTGAACTGTCTGACCACTTCTCCATCTCCTTTGTTGGTATTTCCCCGAAGTCACTCCTCCTAAGTGTGAGTGTTCCCCAAGACTCTTTCCTGGACCTTCTCTGCTTCCTTTCCACTATCTCCTTTGGTGAACTCATCAACTCCTATGAGTTCAATGATCATCTTTAAACTAATAATTCTCAGATTATGACTAATTTCTTTCTTGACTTCCAGTCCTGCATCAGTAACTGCCTATAGACATCCTGAACTGGATGTTCTACAGATATCTTAAACCACACATGACTAAAATAGAACTATCTGATTATCTCCTCTTTCTACCCCCAAACTAACTTCCAGTCATTCAGGCTTTATTTTCTCTCATTTTTGATGCCTCATTTTCAATCACCCCACATATCTAATTTGTTGCTAAATCTTATTTCCATCTTGACATCTCCTCTATCTCTGAATCTGTCTCTGTCTCTGTCTCTGTCTGTCTCTCTCTGTCTCTCTCTCTCTTTCTGCACATGGTCAACACTTCATGGCCAGACTACTGCAATTAGCTTCCTAGGTGGTCTCTCCGACTCAAGTTTCTTCCCACTCCAGTCCATCCTTCATTCATTTGCCAAACAGATCTTCCCAAAGCACATGTCTGACTTATGTCGTTGCCCTGATCAATAAACTATTGATTATCTCTCCCATGATCAAATGTAAAATCCTCTGTTTGGTTTTTAGAGCCCTTCACAATCTGGTTCCTTCCCTCCTTTCCAGTCTTCTGGCACCTTATGCCCCTCTATATAATCTTTAATTTAGGGACATGTCCACAAGATACTCCATTTCCTGATTTTCAGCACTTTCATTGGCTGGGTCTCCTTCAGGGAAAGCTCTCTCCTTATATCTCACTCTTGCCTTTCCTAAACTCCTTTGAGTCCCAGCTAAAATCCCATTTTCTACAAAAAGGCTTTTCTGATCTCCCTTAAGACCAGTGCCTTCCCTCTGAGGTTTCCTTAATTTTTTTTGTCTATATCTTGTTTGTACATAGCTGTCCACTTGTTGGGTCCTCCACTTGGACTCGGGGACTGTTGTTTTGCTTTTCTTTATATCCTCCAGGGCTCAGTATAATGCTGGATATATAGAGTAGGTGCTTAATAGGTGCTCATTGACTTAAGAAACCTCTTCTGAAGAAATGACAAATTTTTACCATTCTACTTTCTTTTCCAACACTTTAAGGAGCACTGACAGCCTCTGGAAGGGAGGAGCCTCTTCCAATCTAGCTCAATTAGTGAGAGACATCCTAATTGTCCCCAAACCCATACTTTTCAGTTTGGGGAGACCTGCCAGAACTTACTCCACTGATGAAGCCTTCAGAAATTCAGTCATGCCCCATACCACAATGAGGCATCACAAGGGAATTTTAATACTTGTCCCAGGAGAAAGAAATCTGTTTATTGATTAAACTGACTTCAAGGGTGGTTGAGCAGGATACCAATAATGAGAACTCCCAGTATTCTTTTTTAGTGGATTATGCTTTTTAGTGATTCACAAACATGATCTCATTTGATCTTTCCAAGCTAATCCATGAGATTGACAGGGATGATAATGTCATATCTATTTTACAGGCGAGGAAACAGAGGAATAGAGAGATGGAAATGATTTGTCCAAGAGGTCCCATAGATAGTAAGAAGTACAGTTGATTTTAGAATCCAGGTCTTCTGACCTTAAATTCTGTCATTTTGTGTGTGTGTGTATGAGCACACACACACACACACACACACACACACACACACATACCTTGTTATGCTTGAAAGACTCAGTGCTGAATTTACAGTAAATACTATATTTGGTAACAGCACCTTTTGAAAGGTTGCAGGTTACTGCACATTGTGGTCGCAAGATGACTGAGTGATTTTCCATTGTCATGAAGCATTACCATCTGTATAAGGAGGGGTAGTGGAGGCAGTGTAGTGTGGAGGAAAGGGATGGAACACTTCTTGCGCCTTTCCTAATTCATATCGCCTTACTCAGAACTGTTACTTTTATACCAGCTCATATTTTGAGGAAGTGAAAATCTCAAGGGTCAGGGAGGGAGGCAAAGGGAAACAGGGCACTAGGAGAAAAGGGAAGGAGAGAAATATTTTTTAAAACTGCCAAGAGTCAACTGAGACACTTTTCTCTCCTCCCCCACCCTTCCTTCATCCCCTGTCTATGATGTCTAATTTGGGATATTTTCTAGAAGCGAATCGGTGATCTTTCTCCTATAAGTGAATTTATTCTTATCTATGTCCATGTTACACTTCTGGTCACAACTCAGGGTGGTAGATGGTGTTTGCTTGGTGCTTATATTTTTAATTTCCCATCTGACTAGCCGTGAGGCGGCTGGCTGTCTGCACAGAATTTTGGGCTGAAAGAACGTGGGTTGGAAAGGACTTGGGGATCAAAGTGATACCACCAGAGATTATTGTAACACTTTTCTCCAAAACCTCAAATCTTTATCTGATCTGTCTTCCAAATATTCCCAACAGACCAGTCTGTGAAGGTGTTATTGCCTTTCCTAGAAAAAGAGCAGCCCCTGAGAAGATGATTCGTCCAACTGCTACCAGCCAGCCGAGTAACTGGGAAAAATTACCCCAAATCACCGAGCTCTGCGGTTTCTTCATAATAACAGTTGACATTTACTTAAATACCCTAAGTGTTCATAAAGCACAGTATACCTTATCACATTGAACCCACACAACTCTTCCCCTCACATCCAACTACAGTTTTTTATTATATTTATATTTTATAGATGAGAAAACCGAGGCAAAGTATTTTTGCCAGGAGTATTGTCTGGAGTCTATCAGCCTGGAAGCTAGTAAGTGTCTGGCAGGATTTGAACTGGCCATTTCTGACTCCATATCTGGTGTTTTTTTCCAATAGACTCAGTTTCTGTCCCATCTACTGTTTGTCCTTTGTTCTTGAGAATGACCATGACATCAGAAAGGTGATATCATGACAGGCAGTGAGCTGGATTTAAGCGAGGAAGGGCTATGCAAAATCCCCAGAGCCATTTGTAGATCAGGATGACTGGACATAGCCCTCCTCAGCTCTACAAAGAAGAGATAAAACTAGAGAATGCAAGGCAATTCAAACATTGACAATAGTTGACATAATGGGAGGAGGGGAAGAGTGATATATATATTTGTAAATATAGAAATCTATTTACAAACTACATCATGTACACACTTATAAGAGGTAATTTCTGAAGGGAAGACGCCATAGGTCTGTCGTGAAGCTGGTGCATTAAGAGTACAATAGAGGTCCCAGAGGATAGGAAAGGAGAAAGACTCTGGAAACAGTACTGATACAGATGGGAATGCAGGAGTAAGGGGTGGAGGTCAGGGAAAGAAAGTGTTTCCCTGGGCAGACTACAAATTAGAGGCACTGGGATTCTGAGTGAGTCAGGTGGTAGTTTGTCAGGGATTTTAGAGCCACAAAGGTAATGCTGATTTCATCATCAACCCCTGAGCAACTCAGTCAATAACCATTTATTAAGTACCTACTGTGTTAAATTCTTGGGCTACAGAGAAGACTAAAAGTCAGTCCCTGCTCTCAAGGAGCTCATCTTTTTTTTTTTTTTTTTTTGTTTTGTTTGTTTGTTTTTTAATTATAGCTTTTTATTTACAAATTATATGCGTGGGTAATTAATTTTACAGCAGTGACAACTGCAAGACCTTTTGTTCCAACTTTTCCCCTCCTTCCTCCCACCTCCTCCCCCAGATGTCAGGTTGACCAATATATGTTAAATATGTTAAAGTAAATGTCCAAACAGTTAATTTGCTATATAAAAAGAATCAGACTCTGAAATAGTGTACAATCAACCTGTGAAGGAAATAAAAAAATGCAGGTGGACAGAAATAGACGGATTGGGAATTCTATGTAGTGGTTCATAGTCATCTCCCAGAGTTCTTTCCTTGGGTGTAGCTGGTTCTCTTCATTATTGCTCCATTGGAACTGATTTGGTTCATCTCATTGTTGAAGAGGGCCGCATCCATCAGAATTGATCATCATATAGTATTGTTATTGAAGTGTATAATGATCAAGGAGCTCACCTTTTAATGGGGGAGACAATATGTAAAAAATGAAGTACCAATAAACTCTATATAGGATACATTGGAAAGAACACAAGTAAGAGGGGGGAGACCTTAAAACTTAGAAGAACTGGGTTCAAGTTCTCCTATCTTTGTCCTGTATTGGCTGGGTGACCCTGGGCAGATCTCAGAGGCTAGAAGGTACATGGACCGAGGGAGCTCCCTCCTGTGGGAATTCCCCAAACCAGTGAAATCATTGGCCTAAGTCTCTGTCCTTTCAGTGAACAAGGTGTGGATGGAAGCCTGGAGAAGAAGGTGTGGACCAGCTGGACAAGCTGGTCCTTTCTGATGGTCAATGCAGGAGCTAGAGAGGTGGAGCTAGAGAGAGGCGAGTTGTTCTTTTTCCTTCACATTGTCTGTGGTTCTATAACAACTTGAAAAATGGGGCAAAAAAAGGGGGTCTTGGCTTTCCTCCACTAACAAATTCTTCTCTTATACTTGTCAGATATTTATCACATAACAGATGGGAACTAGACCTGGACTTGTGATATCACAGGGAAATTACAGTGCAAAGCAGCACCAAAGGCTCTCGTGGGGGATCTCAGAGGATAATAAGATCCCAGATCTAGATTGGGAAGGGATCCCTAGCCAAGTCCCTTCATTTTACGGAAGAAGAAAGTGAATCCCAGAGAGGTGGACTGACTTTTGGAAGGTCATAGGAGCAGTCAATATTGAGGTGGGATTTGGCTCCAGTTCCCTGACCCCAGAGTCAATATTCTTTCTGTAGCACCATGCTAATAGAATTCTTCATTCCATTTGTAGGCTGCTCTAACTCTCTGAGGATTAGATCCAGTTCTCAATAGCCCAGATGAGCCATTGATTTTGTTTCCTCACGTAAATATAATCTTATCCAGTAGCTATTTGTGAGTACTTGATTGAATCATTTTGTTTCCACTGGGCAGGCTGTATTCACATGCCCTGGACAGATTTGCCCAACTCTTCCCCAAAGGTCTATCACATGGCACCTTGATCAAAAAATAAGCTTTCTATGAGCTGGCAGACAGAGCTCTGTTCCTTTCTGCTCTCACTCCTCTGATTCCATCATTGAATTGCCTTTCTAATAGACTCTTACACAAAAGCCAGTCAGTATACTGAAGTGTTGACAGGAACCTGGAAAATCTAACTTTCACAGTGCTTTGCTGAACACCTGTATCCTTTTTTGGAAGGGGTCTCCAATAGTATGGTGGAGTGAATAAAAGTCAGAGGAACTGATTTCTAGTCATTTCTCTGAACTAGCTGACCTTGAGCAAATCACTTTATGCCTCCAGATTTTGATTTCTTTCTTTCTTTCTTTCTTTCTTTCTTTCTTTCTTTCTTTCTTTCTTTCTTTCTTTCTTTCTTTCTTTCTTTCTTTCTTTCTTTCTTTCTTTCTTTCTTTCTTTCTTTCTTCCTTCCTTCCTTCCTTCCTTCCTTCCTTCCTTCCTTCCTTCCTTCCTTCCTTCCTTCCTTCCTTCCTTCCTTCTTTCCTTTCTCTTTCTTGATCCCTCTTCCTTTTCTTTCTTTCTTTTCTTTTTTTTTTCTTTTTGATTTATTTATCTATAAAATAGGAAATTGGATCAGATTGATGATTCATAACCTGGGATTTATCAGCTTGGTTTTATTCATATTCTGATAACTATATTCCACTATAATTGATTTCCTTTGTATTTTATTCATATAAAAACATGGTTTTGAGAATGAGTCCATGGACTTCACCAGATCACCAAAGGTGTTCATTATACAAACAAGAGGAAGACCCCTAAGAGGAAGTTACCTCTAAGGTCACATATGGACTCAAAGGGATTCTAAGGAATGAGGCTTTGGGTAACTCCAAGTAGCCCTCTTTGCTGCCAGAAGGGAAAAAAGCCATGAGAGCAAAGGGAATAAGACCAAACAGAGATCATTTGCGTTTTTATCAGTCCTTACTTCAGAATGATTATTCTCTATCCTGGGTTAAAGTTAAGCCTCTGATAATTGAGGAACTTCCACATCTGGGGGAAATAGGCAAGAATGACTGAGAATTTATTTTTCCGACTCCCAGGCTAAGTTCCCCTTTCCCTTTAACACCATCATATCTGTTCCAACTGATAAACTTGTCAAGAATTGTGCTGCCCCATAATACATACATACACACACACACACATATATAAACATGAATATATATATATATATATGTGTGGAAATAAAAAACAGAGTGATTTGATAAGAGATCTGGACTGGAAGGTGGGAGGGTGCAGAGGACATGCACTTGAATTCTGGTTCTGTTACTTGATTACAAGTAAGTTGCTTTGCCTCCTTTCCCTTTATTTCCTCATCCATAAAATTGGGACTTGAACTATGAGATCTTTGTGGTTTTCTTTAAATCCTTTGGTTCTATAGCAAGATGTCTGAACTTCCTGGGTTAATTTCCAATGCGGTTGAGCAAGATTACTGAAGTGAAGAACTCCCCAACCCTAGAGCTTGCAGAAAAAAGCTAGAGGGAAAACAATATTCTTGGGCATCCACCAAAAACTTTTCTCCCTAATGTGGAAAAGGATTGTCAAATTTCACAGTGTGAATATCTGGCTCCCTGGTTCCCACTGTGAAAGAGCTTCCTTGGGCTACAATAGCAGCCCTCCTTTCCTTGCTAACAGAGAAGCATGGAGAATGATTAGATAGCATTTCTCTCCTTCCCTTGGGAGCCCTCCCGAAAGAGCATATATAGACTTTCACTATAAGTAGGGTGAGGGACCCAGTGATTATAAGATGCAATCTCTAAGGGGTTGGGGGGCTTCAGGCCAACTTTCTGGGGCTTTTAGACATTCCTGAGTTATGTTATGGGGAATGTTCTGGTGGACAGGGGAGGCCCAATGATTCTGATCAGATTGTTTAGAGAACTCCTAGTTGAGCTGTCTGCTCCCCCAACTACATTCCCTCCCTCTAATACATATTCAAACTCTCTAAATTTAACTATGGCCCAGTGGTTCTCAAAGTATGGTCTAGAGAATCCTGGGGATCTCTGAAACCCTTTTAGAGGGTCTACAAATTCAAAAATACTTTTTATTTACAATATGGTAAATGTCTATAAATATAATCCAGATAAACAAAAACTCTCTGGAGAGATCCTCAATAATTTTTAATAGGATAAAGATACTGAAAACAAAAGTTTGAGAACCACTAGCTTAGAGTAATATCTTTTACATAGTAGATGTCTAAAGAATGACATTTACTGGGGCAGTGAGGTGACACAGTGAATAGAGCACCAGCCCTAGAATCAGGAGGACCTGAATTCCAAATCCAGCCTCACACATTTAATGTTTATTAGCTCCTGGGCAAGTCATTTAACCCCAATTGCCTTGCAAAATCCCCCCTCCCAAAAAAACAAACAAACAAACAAAAAAAGAATGGCATTTATATGGTACTAAGATTTGTATTGCACATACATTGTCCCTATTTGATCCCTACCATACTTCTGTTTGGTAGGCAATTCAGATATTATTGTCTCCATGTCTCTGAGATGAAAATGTTAGGCTTGGAGAGGTCCAATGTGTCAAAGGTAAGTGAACCCCTTACCCAATGATCCAAATCTAGAGCATTTCCCATGATACAACACAGCTTCTAAAGCCCAATGTGAAATCAAGCACCATTAGGCTGCCAGCTTTTTTCTTTAGCTCAATATATAAAACACAGTATAATTATTTTGAAATTTTAGGAGATAGCATTTACCTCCTATTATAGATCTTAAAGTTCATGAATTAAACTGACGAGTTAGATGATCTCTAAAATCTTTTCTAGATTTAATCTCAAATGATCTTAGCATCAATCCTGGGAACGAAAGACAAGAGAAAGGCAGGATGCCAAGAAACAGAAAATGGATGAAGTTATAAATCAGCAGTTGAGCTATGTGAATTTAAGAACATGGAGAAAAATTAGATTCCAACCAAGTAGAATTCATGAGTAAGCATCTATCTCAATCTCCTACCAGGTGAAACAACAAGGTCAAAGCCTTAGGCCAACCAAGTCAGCCCCATTACGGAGTCAACTTGCCTTTCATCCCGGGCACCACTCCCAGCTTTGAACCGTGGGAATCTGAAGTCCGAATAGTGACTCACCTGCCAAATATTGACTAAGACAGATCTGTTGTCTTGCAGGTCCTAAGAATGTGTCACATAAAGGCCCAAAGGGAATCACAGAGTCTGAATGTGGAAAATGGAAAAATCACAAGTTGGTTTTTTAGCGAATATTGGCCTACCACGTGAACAGTAGTAGAATAAATGGAACCAGGTTAGACAAGCAAGGAAGGGAATCACTGTACCTGGGAGCCAGGAGAACCCTATAGACATCAACTAGTCCAAGATTTGCTTTCTACATGTTATTTATCCAAGGTCATCACCAGGACTCATCATTCTGTAAATTTAAATTTAACTTAAAAGCTTCACATATTTATTTTCAAAATGTTCATTTTCTAGATGCAAATGGCACAGAATTAATTAAAGTGCTTAAATGCCTACAAGAGTAGGAACATTTAACTTACAAGCTTCACATTTATTTTCAAAATGTTCATTTTTTAGATGCAAATGGCACAGGCATTAATTATCCTGCTTAATTACCTACAAGAGGTATTAACATCTCTCTTAGGATTGGAAGGAAGGTTCTATATATAATGGAACAGGAGGAAGATTTGAGTTCAGCTCTTATCTTGGAAATGCACACTGACTGTGTGACCCTGAGGAAGTCATTTAATATCTCCAACCTCATTCCCCCCCATAAAATGGGGACAACAATATCACTACTTATCTCACAGGGTCTGTTTCTATGAGACTTACATGAGGTAACATGTATAAAGTACTTTGCAAAATAAACTTGTCATGTAAAATTCAGTTCTTTAATCCCCACAGATATTAGAAAAGATGTTAATTTTAATTCAGCAGATACTTCCTAAGCACTTACTTCATGGCGTCATTATGTTGCCCAACTTTTTATTTGTGTTTCTAAGAACATAGACTCATAGAGGACTCAGGGTTTACCTTGAAATTATGTGAAAGGTTGTTGTTTGGAGGAGGGATGTTCTGTGTGGCCCCGGAGGAAAAGCCAGAAGGAATGGGGATGGAGGTGCAAAGCCAGGCTTGTGTAAGGAGAACATTCAAAAGCTTGGAAATGTGCAAAAGTGGGACAGACTGTCACAGTGGGGATGGGGTCCCCAAGGCTAGAAGTCTGGAAGTGGAAGGGACAAGACCAATTGTCAGAGAGGAATGCTGTCCTGGGTCAAGGGGATTCCCCTAGGGGCACAGCTTAGACAGTATGACTTAGGCATTCCTTTCCAAATTGAAAACTTCTTAACCAGCCCCTGGGTGTTTGAGACCAAGGCCAGTGTTCTGTCTATTATGTGTTCCCTTTTTATATATAATGTAAGCTCCTTTCAGGCAGAAGCTGGGTTTTTTTCCCCAATATCCCCAATACTTATCACAGTTTCTGGCACACAGTAAATGCTTAATAAATGCTTATAAATTGATTGACATGAAGAAGAATTTCCTGCCAACAAGAATACTACCAATGTAAAATTTTATTTTCTTTTTTTCCCTGCCTCTCAAGACTGCATCTCCCAATTTCATTCAGACTTGCAGTATGTAGTCACAAATCCAATCCTAGCACTGAACCGTTCGTCTGCCCCATTAAAAAAAATTATTTATTTAGCATTATTTTTAAAGAATTTTGAGTTCCAAATTTTCTCCTTCCTTCCAGCTCCTTCTCCACTATTGAGAAGACAAGAAATGGGATGTCAAGTATGCATTTAGAGCCATACAAAACATATTTCCATATTAGCCATATTGCAAAAAAAAAAAAAAAAGCAAAAAAAAAATTAGTTAAGTGAAAAAAAAAATCTGCTTCAATCAATATATTCTCTCTATAGAGGTGGATCTGCTCCACATTTCTGATCTGATATGGTTCATCCCTCTTTAGTCTGACCAAAGACTCCGGAACTCAACCTGTCTCCGAGTCTCAGCTTACCCAACAACAGAAACTCCAGGGGAGGACATCCCTTCCTAAAGCTAAGTCCTTAAGAATCAGATCCAGATCCATTAGGTAAATCTTAAACACTTTTCTAGCAAGTCTTGAAGCTAAGATGCATTGAAATTTCTGTGACCAAAGTCAACAGTGCAAAGATCTCTTCTACTTTTCTGATCCTTGTCAATACCCTACTGTCACTACACCAAGGCTTATGGGAAATAAAATATAGCATTCTTTGAAAATAAGGGCTTTAAGAGAGCGGCTCCCTCTTTTTTGGTCAAATGCAGTGGGTATATTTCTACCAGAAGGCAGCAGTAAGACCTTAGACTATAGTGGTCCTCAAAGTGTAATCCAAAAAACTGTTGGGGTCTCTGAAACTCTTTCAGAGGGTTTACAAATTCAAAATTATTTTTTATTTCTAATATAGTAAATAGCTATAAATGTAATCCATGTGAACAAAAACGCTTTGAACAGATCCTCGATAGTTTTTAACAACATGAAGATACTGAGAACAAAAGTTTGAGAACCACTGCCTTAGAGCATTCCTGTCAAACATTTAAAATAAAAAGGGAGACACTACTAATAGGGATCCCTGTGGACCACATATCAAGGTAGAAGACCACATAAAATTATCTATTTATTTTAGTAAATATTTTCCTATTACATGGAATTTATGTTATTTATTTTATATGTAGTTATGAATGCTATGACTATTTGCTATATTTTATATAATTATTATATATATCATACATGTATATATAATATGCATATATGTGATTTATGATAGAAATTGGTATATATACATATATAATATGCACATATGTGATTTATGATAAAATTTGTATATATACATACATATATATGCATATGTGTATATAATATAGATGTATATTTAATATATGATAGAAATTGGTAAAGAAATAAAATCTGATCTGGCAGTTATAGGCTGCATGCAGCTTTGTGCTGAATATTTAACACCTCTGGCCTAAGGAACTTCTGAAAAATCTCTGTAAATTCTACAATTCCAGAGGGTTTTTTCCTTCCAGATATGGAACAGATAGTCTTATTCCCACATAAAAATATGTAATACTAAGACTCATAGAATGATTACAATGGAATCCAGCTCCAATATTTCCCTAGTAGAACCATCAGTTGAGGGACTACTGTTTTAGCCTTGGTGGCACATACGCAACACTATTTATTTTACATTTCACCTCTAATGGACATAATGATCAACAAGTGATTTCTTTCTTTCTAGTGGTTTCTCCTTCTGCTCATTGGATGACTGAAGGAAGGTATAAACAGGCGGTGTCCCTATACTGTACACTGGGCTTATGTAGAAATTCATGAGGTCGTCACTTGTAGACTTAGGAATGGGGTGAGGGGTGGGGAAAGAAGTATACCCCCAAGCCCTACTCCACCCTACCTACCCTCACTCAACCCCCCAGAACAGCTCAGTCATCCTTGTATTTGGAACAAATAATAAAAAAAAAAGCCAAGTACAATGTACAAGTTATCCTTGTATTTGGAAATTGGTACGAGAGCTCACGGTATTTCTTCCTACATGTGATTTTTATTTAATTACAACCTTGAACTAATCCAGGAAAGAGACAAATACAAGAAGCTGAAAATCTTCAAACCTATTTTTAACTTGATTTTTATTTTATTTTAACTTGATATGTATAGCAATGAGCCTCATTTTGTGGTCCACTTTTCTTTTGAATAAGGAATTATAGAGTTCTTTTAGGTGTAAAGTAATTGGTTTAGAAAAATCAAGGCTAGCTAAATCGATGGAGTGTTGTTAACACTCACTAACTTGAACTAGGTGACACAGGAAATAGAACACCAAGCTGGGAGTGAGGAAGTCCTGACTTCAAATCTGGGCTCAGACTTACCTGGGTGACCCTGGGCAAGTCACTAACCCATTTGCCTCAATTTCCTCATCTGTAAAATGGGGATAATAATATCACCTACCTCCCAGTGTAGTTGTGAGGATCAAGTGAAGTAACAATTGCCAAGTGGAGTTACATAGGAGTTACTCTGTAAATGTTTGTTAGCTACTATTTATTGTTGTTGGATATAGTGATACAGTGGATAGAATTCTTTGAGCTTAGTGAAAAGAGCACTGAGGACTGGACATGGAATCAAGAAGACTCATCTTTCTGAGTTCAAGTCTGGCCTCTGACAGTTATTAGCTATGTGAACTTGGACCGTCATTAAACCCCATTTGCCCATATGTTAAGAGAAGGAAATGGCAAAATTACTCTAGTAATTTTTCACTAAGAAAGCTCCCAATGCAGTTGGACATCCTAGTTCTGCCACCTATTAACTGAGTGATCTGTGGCAAATTAAATTAACCCTAAATTAAATTAAATTGGGCCTGTGATTCATGTAAAATGAGAGCAGATGATCTTGAAGAAAGTGGTCTCCTACTTTTTTGATCCTATTCATTTCTGAGCATGTACCCCCAATGTGTGTACTTATTTACCAATCATATATATTTATAAATTATATATTATATAAAATATAGCATATATAATTATAATATTCATAATATATGTGTGATTGTTAATAATAATGCATATTATAAAGTTTACATCAAAATTACAATTTTCTCCAAGATGGGGGTTGAGGGCTCCTGAACAGCAGTGAGTGGCCCTACCTCAAGGGTGTAAAGAGACACAGAGATAGGGAGGAGATAAATAGGAAATAATGTTTGATTTGGTCAGTAAGGAGCCACCGGATCTTCTGCCAACAAGGCACTGGCTGGCGTCTCAGGAGTCTCACTGCAGCACCAGGGTACCGAGATGGAGTGGAGGGGAGAGCCTTGAGGCAGGAAGACCCAGCGGCCAGTGTGCCGGGATGAGAGCTCAAGGTGGGCAATAGGGACAAGAGCATCAAGGTGATGGACAAAAGATATGTAGAGAAGGGGGAACAAAGAATCGGCAACTGACTGGATAGATGGTGTATGAGGGGATGAGAGTGACCATGACATAGATATTGAGTTAAAATGGGCAACTAGGAGGCTCGCCTTAAAGTGTTGTGGGGAAGTTTAGAGGATGGACAGGTTTGAGGAAATAGACCTGGCTAACAAGACCTATTGCAATCCCCCATCCCTCCTTATCCCCGGTACTATACTCCATAGCATTCTCATTGGAAAGGGAAGGCTGGGGGAAGCGGACTCCTGCATTCTGGGTATTTCCCAGGAGTCAGCCTGCCTTCCAGGGGACCTGAACAGGGGGAAGGACAAGAAGGGGAGGGAAATACCTTTCTTAGTGGCCCCAGGGAGCTGCTGTCAGAAGTATAATAACCCTAATAGTATGTTAACACTTACATAGCCCCTGATATGTGGCAGGAGTTCTTTACCATTATCACATTTGATCCTCCCAAGAACCCTGGGAGAGAGATACTGTTATTATCTCTATTTGTATTGATGAGAAAACTGAAACAGAGATTAAGCTACCCTCAGGAAGGCAGAGAAAAAAGGGAAAGGGAATAAGCATTATGTAGCATCTACTACAATGCTGTGCTAAGCACTTTACAAATATTATCTCATTTGATTTTTTTTTCTTTTTTTTGCGGAGATAATTGGGGTTGAGTGACTTGCCCAGGGTCACACAGCCAGGAAATGTTAAGTATCTGAGACCACATTTGAACTCAGGTCCTCCTAACTTCAGGGCTGGGGCTCTATCCACTGCACCATCCAACTGTCCCCATCTCATTTGATCTTAAGCATAACTCTTTGAGGTGGGTGCTCATCATCCTCATTTGATAGTTGAAGAAATTGAGACAGGGGTTAAATCATTTGTCCAGGGTCATACAGCTGGTGTTGGAGGTTAGATTTGAATTCAGGTCTTCTGAACCCCAGGTTGGGTGCTCTATCCATTCAGCTAGCTAGCTGTCTGTAATTTTTCCAGAGGGGTTAATTAAGGGGCACAAGGGAGTTAGGAGTTTGCAGAGTGGAGGGAATGGAAGAATTAGGGAGTCTTGGAGAGAAGCCCTTTGACCCCTAATCTCTCATTTTGGAGACGACTCCCCTCAAGTCTCCTCTAAATCTATTATCCTGAGCTGATTTTTTAAAATCATCCTTTTTTTTGGGGGGGGGGGAAGTAGTGCTTTTATTATTCTCATTTTACAGATCAGGAAATTAGAGGTTTGCCCATGATCATACAATTAGTATTTGAACTCCAAGTACTTTTGCCTCCAGAACCAGCACTAGACTATCTTGTTTCATTTGGGTTTTCTTGGGAAAGATAGTGCGATTGTTTGCCTAAATGATCCTTTTTCAAAAGTTGCTTTTACAAAAAACAAAATGTTCTTTTAACAATAACTTAAAAACAATGGATATTAATTGTATAGAGCACAATCCTCTATTTCATATCCCTCTAATTATAACCAGCTGAATTAAGCCACTTCCTAGAACAGACCCTAGCCTGCGAGATAAATGACCCTCCTTCAGAGTGCTTTAACATAGGTGAAGTATTTTACATGGACAGGGTGACTCAGTGCAGGTTTTGAGCTTTAATATATATCATTATCATATTTATGCCTTGTAATAATTTTGTGGAGGCTAAATTGTACAGGCAGTAGCCCATTTTGAAGATTGGGAAATAGAATTAAGTCAAGTGACTCGCCCATCATCACACAGCTAGCCGGCAGGATCTGAATCCAGTTCTTGGCTCTCTGTCCAATGTTCCATTCTCCTACACCATAACCCAAACACACATTGAGTTATTCAGAATCAGGCTTTGATCCTCCCTTAAGGTTTGGTTTTAAGTTTCTGCCTGAAGGTCTGAGATTCACAGCTTCTGACATACTGAGACCATTTGGTTGAGTGACATCCTCCATGTTTTAATAGCAACATATGGGATACATGAAAAAGACCTTCCTCTTGGAATCATATACACAACTGTGCTGTGTCTGAAAAGGATCCTAAAGCTCATCTAGTCCAATGTCCCATTTTACAGAGGAAGAAACTGAGGCTGACAGAGGTGAAGTCATTTGCCTATGGTCACCAAGACAGCAAGAAATAGCACAAGATCTTGGACCCACTTCCTTTGCCTCCCAATCCAGTGCTCTTCAGAAGAAAGAACCCTCCAAAAGCAAAAACCCTCCAAAGTAAGAAACCAAATATTTTAAATGAGAAGAAAAAAACCCTAACACGGGAGTTTCTGCAAAACATTTATTAGAAAACTAAAGTGAATATGGCAACAAAACTTAAATAGCAAGAAACGATTACAATATCAAATCGAGTATGTCTCCAAGGGAAAGAAGCCACGTGGAAATTGTCTAGACTAGGGTGTGATCAACAGCTAATCCTGGGCCAACAAAGATTAGTGCCGGGTCTTTCTGCATTCTAGGGCAGCTACCTCACAGCACCAAGGGGTTCAAAGCTTCAATGTGCATTTTGTCTTTATTTTAAACTTAGGGAATAAAACAACTTAACCGGGAGTCAATTTGAAGCAGATTGAAAAAAGATTTGGATCCCTTTCCATGATTAAAACATGAAATGATTTCCCTTTCTTCCCTAAAGGACAAATGGAGAACAAATTGGAGGAATCTCCTGAGAACAACTCTTGGCTCCTGTTAAAACTGATAAACACTCAAGGAGGAGAGGCAAGAGACTCTCTTATCCCAAGGGGAGAAGGAGATGGAGAGTGAGAGGAAGAGAAAGAGGAGCCAATGAGAAGAGAGAAGAGGGAGGGAAGGAGAAGAAAGAGAAGAAAGGAAGAAGGGAAAAGAGGGAAGAAAGGGGAATAGCAAAAGAATGAGAGAAAAAAGGAGGAGGTGAGAAAGAAAGGAAAGAGGAAAAACAAAGAAGGGAGGGGAGAGAGATGGAAGTTTAAGCAGAGGCAGAAAAGAATCCAAGACTTGCCAAAAAGGCATTCAAGAATTAAATAAATCCAAGCTTTCTTCACTCTTTCTTTTTTCTTTCCCCCCAAGCTCTTCCATTTGGGAACAGCTCAGCCTGATGCATCCCGGGTTCTCTGAGAGTTAAGTGTTTGGGTTCAGGCCGACTCCTAAGACGGTGTAAGCTGAGGAAGGGGCAGAAGGACAAGGAGGGGGAGCTGGGCAGTTAAGAGACAATATTATAAAACATCAGTAAATCTTCGATTCTGATACATGAAGACATATTTGAGTACAACTTTTAAAACAACAACAACATTTTATTAAAGTGTAAAAGTACGGCGTCCTGACAACTCTACGGCCTGCTAAACGCTACAAAAACACGTCACGGACAACAGGTTGAAATCGTCACATTGATTCCGAGGTTTCCGTTGTCGGCAAAGAGATGTGCTATGGCTGTATCAAAAACAAGGCAGTCGCTGTTCAAGATGGCGGCAGCCACCCCGTCGTGGATGGAGCGGGGGGTGGCTTCCCAGGTCAGTCTCCGCCGGTTGCCGTTGAGCTCCAGTCTGTAGGCAAAGTTCTCGGCTTGCTTCCGGGTCCCGATGAGCAGCACGATGGCAAAGAACTGCTGGTGGCCCTCGTACTTCTCCTGCTTCTCTAGCACC
This sequence comes from Sarcophilus harrisii, assembly GCF_902635505.1. Classification (NCBI taxonomy): domain Eukaryota; kingdom Metazoa; phylum Chordata; class Mammalia; order Dasyuromorphia; family Dasyuridae; genus Sarcophilus; species Sarcophilus harrisii. The sequence continues at coordinate 41,971,635 of NC_045428.1, read as the reverse complement.
AGCATGAAGTGGTGGCCGAAGCAGGACTGCATCATCACCCAGTCGACGGCCCCCGGCAGGTTAATGTCTGTGGCGAGGAAGACGATGTCCTCCCCCTGGAGGGTGGTGATGCTCTTGTGCGCGTGCATGAGGTGGGACATGACGGCTTCCAGCGAGCCCTGCCACTTGCAGGAGGCCCCGGGGCAGGGGCAGGAGTAGGGGCGGTACTCGCAGATGTCTTCATGTTCCGGCTTCTCCGTGTGGTGAAGGGTCAGAGAACATCCCGTGGTGGCGTACTAGAAAGAGAGAGACACAGGGACAAGCCAGTCAGCGTCCTTGCTCGTGCACTTTGGACTGCGGGGTGGGAGGGGGCTCGAGGGGCCCGAGTCTGGGATGTGGCAGACGGGGGGTGGTCGTGAGCAAGCCCCCACACAGCTATCCTGGCTCACTGCAGCAGAGATGGGCTCACCTAGCACAGATACTTGTTGGTTGGTTGATGTAAGGGCATCCCCATGGTGGTGGAAAGAATACTGGATTTATAAACGGAAGGCCTGTGTCTGAATCTTGACTCTAATCATTTCTCTCTATGTGACCTTGGATAAATCACTTAATTTCTGAATTTTAGATCTTTTTTTAAAAAGGATATATTTTTTAAAAGATGTTAGATCCTTAGCTATAAAATGAGTTTCAGAGGGCTGTTTCAGCTCTAAATCTGTGGTCCTAAGACACTTAATTACAGGCAAACTGCCATTTACACTAGCAGTGGGAATTCCATACCAGCAAAGGAGCTAGATTCAAATCCCCACTATGCTGTTTATCTGGTCACTTTCTTAAGGGGAAAGGGGAGACTTTGAAAATGCATATATCAACTTTATTAAATATTTTTCCCAATTAGGAAATATTCATTTTTTTTTAAGATCCCACTTTCATGGACATAAAAAAGAGAAACACAGAATCTGCATATCATAGGGAACACCAGTCAAGCAAAACATGGCTTGCCACATCAAAAAATGCTTTTATCTTACTCTGCATGTTGGTCCCCCACCTCTTGGTCACTAGGAAAGCAGAATGCTTCTTTAGCGCTCCCCTGGAATCATGGTTGTTGATTGAGCTGATCAGAATTCTCAAATCTTTTACAACTATTTTTACAGCATTGAAATTATGCTAACAAATTATTCTTCAGTAAACCACCTAACCTCTTTGAGCTTAGATTTCCTTATCTGTAAAAGGATGGGGGTGACCTTTAATGCATCCTCTACATCTATGACACTGGGACTGGATGGCTCCCGAGAATACCTTGGAATTGAAATCTATAATCTTGCGAGTGCCTCCCTCCTTCACTTAAATCCAATTTACTCGCATGTCATGGTATCACTTCCCTGATGTCATGGTCCTCTTGAACGAAGGACAAACAACAATGATGAAATCACAGTTCCTAACCTGCCCTCTCCACCCCCAAGAACTCTCCAAAATAGACAACTGCAGTTAAGAAATCTCAGTTCTCTTCCTCTGCTATAGGTAAGGCAATCTGCAAGCTTTCAGACCCTAAATGCACGAATGATCTGAAATAAGCATATTATTGTCAACTCTTTTTTGATATGTCAAAGCACCAGAGATTTAAAATTAGGAAAAAAAAATTAGTTCTTATTTACTCATTTTCATTTTGTGATGCTTATCTCTACATTTTGAAGAATATAAAAAGATATGGCAGAGCTGGATGGGAAGGGAGAAGAAAAGATAGAAGAGAGAGAGAAAAGAGACAGAAAAAGAGAGAGAAAGCGAAGGAGGGAAGGAGGGGAAAAGTGAGAGAGGCAGAGCAATAAAGAGAGAGAGAGACAGAGCTAGGGAGGGAGGGAAGGGGAGAGAAGGAGGGATAGAGAGAGAAAAAAGGAAGGAAGGAAGGAAGGAAAAAGAGAGAGTCAGAGCAAGAGAGAGACAGAGAGAGATGGAGTCAGAGAGACAGGGAGGGAGAAAGATCATCATTATCCCAAGCTCTGATCAAAAATGTCAGTAGTTCCTGCTCTTAACAATCTTAAATTAATGGTGAATGCTAGAAAAATGAATTTGGATAGCAGTATCAAGTGCAAGTGATCAAAAAATTTGTTAATGTACTACAGATATAGAAGGACACTAGGCTAATGAAACCCCAGAGGAATATAATGACCTGTCTTGGCTTCAAGAGGCCAAAGATAAAACACCCTCTCCCTCTTTTTGGTGGCCTACAGGTGTAGAACGAGGAATATGCTTTTTGTTATGGCAAGGTTTGTTTTGCTTAACTGTTCTTTTTTTGTTCTGTGATAGTGACAATTAACAGCAATTTTTTTTTGGAAAACATCAGCATCTAAACCCATCTAAAATGCTACTATTAATCCTTATTTATAAATACGAAGCAAATACTTTAAAAAATTCAATTCAACAAACATTTATCAGATATGCAAAATCTGTTAATAAGCAAAGGAGAGACAAGGATGAAATGACTGCCTACCTGCCCTTAAGAAACTCATGCTCTAAACTTCTACCATGTCTAACGTACATTGGATCACTTGCCATCTACAGGAGAGGGTGGGGCAAGAGGAGGAAAAACTGGAACACAAAGTTTTGCAAGAGTCAGTGCTGACAAATTATCCATGCATTTGTTTTGAAAATAAAAAACTTTAAAAATAAAGTTATGCTCTAGTGAGAGTGGGGTGGATAATGCGTACTCATAAATAACCCTAAGACAAAGCAGATGTGTCAGGTGTAAAGGAATTGGGGGGGGGGGAGGTTTCAAACAGTTATGAGAAATCTGAGGTGGGGAAATTACAAAAATCATTCTAAGTGCTTTGGGATCACAAGAATATTCAATAACCTGGTCCCTTTTCATTTAAAAGTAGGTTTTGAGCACTCAGCCCCTTGATCACGAAGAAGAAAAATGGCCTGATGACCCTTCCCGGAACCATGTCTCTATGGTAGTCTAAGAGACCCTCAAACACACCTTAGAATATTACTCCTTCTTGGTCACTCACAGCCCTCCAGTGTCCCCACCAAAAGCTCCTGACTGGAAAAGGGCAGAGCTGCTTTTAGGGAATGTCAATAGCTCGTACAGACACACACACTCACACTCTCCTTCACTCTCTCTCAGCAAACACTTATTAAGCGCCTACTATAGGAGACAGAGGCATTGTGTTAAGGAACAGAAACACAAGGACAAAAGGGAACTGGTCCCCTCCCTCTGAGGTGACATCCTAATGGGACAGGCAGAAAGACACACACAAGGTAATGGGGAAAGCAAAAAAGTTTCAAATGGAAGATGGCACCTGGACCAAACTATTAAGACACCTATGGCTCCCCAGAGGGAATATCGCCAGGGGACGGGAGTTGGCTAGACTTTGACTGCCATAGTCTAAGGCCAGAACTACTTCAATCTTATTCACGCACAAGTCCAGACAACACCCCATGATGTCATTGCTCCTCCATGAAAACAGGAGACATCTAATGCAGGACTGCAATCAGTCAGGGCAAGCAGCATTAATGAAGTGCTGACTGTGTGCCAGGTACTGCGCCGAGCACTGGGAATACAAAGAAGGGCAAAATCCACTTCTTACCACAAGGACCTTTTGTTCTTTTTTAAAAATTTATTTGGGTTCCTTTATTTGTCTGATATTATCTTGTTACAAAATATAATTTACAAAGCCCCCAAAAATTATAAAAATAGGTGAAGTGATCCCTGATGAAGACTTGGTGGTCAATCACCATGAGATAGATATTACCCAGTTCTGTCAGCCAATGGGGCCCAAGAATAGAAGAGATCCTTAGTAATGACTTGTAGTGAGTGAGGACCTTCTGTTCTAATGGGGGAGAGAGCATGGCATTAGCTGGGTTAACCTCTATATACACTGTCAAGGGGATGGAAGACAAACTTGGTGGGAAGATGTCAGAGGCGAGTTATTAAGACACCTATGGTCCCCCAGTGAAAGATCCCACCCACAGCAGCAGCTAAAGGAAGTGAGGGAAAAATGAAAGGCCTCCAGAAGTAAGGAAGGAGACCACCCCAGACATGGAGGAGAACCTGGAATGAAGCTGTGACATGGAGGACACGGAGATGTGACACTGGGATAGAGGAGACACTGAGACGAGACTGGGATAGAGGAGACACTGAGACGAGACGTGGATAGCTGTTTTTGTCTTTTTTTTTTTCCTTGAGGGGTGTCTTTAAGGAATTCCCAATGGGCAATTCTCTCCTCTTTTTGAGGAGAGGGAGAAAGAGTGTGTTATATAGGGGGTCTCTTTGTCTCCCTCTCCGTCTGTCTCTGTGTGTTTGTGTCTCTCTGTGTGCATCTGTCTTTGGTCTCTCTCTGTATGTGTATCTCTGTCTCTGTCTCTCTCTCTCCAACCTTCAAATAGTTAAAAACAACAACAAAAATTTACACCAGCAGCTAGGTGAAAAGGGCACATGATTCAGAACATTGCGTGGCAGGTTCTTTGGCTGACATAATCACTCCAGTTTCATTGGAAAGATTTTTCTAAATAGCCTGTTTATTTCCAACCAACCAGGAAGAATCACAGGAAGGAGTTGTCCTTTGGCAGATGATTTAGAAAGAAGGGTGCTTCCCCCGCTCCATTCTCCCTCCCCCTGTCCCAAACCTACAAATATTGTGAACTTGTTTTAAAAAACATGTCTTTTATTAACACCAAACCCAGAATTTCCTCTTATGCAAGCCTGAGTTATGAGTATGAGTAGCTATACATAGATTGTGGTTCCCTCTTTAAAAAAAAAAAAAAAATCAATGGAAGGAGCCCACGACACCCAGCCCAACAACTCCCAAAACAAAACAGAAAAAAGCCCACTACTCAAATAAAAAATCAGTACATAATGGGCTCAACAACTCCTCCCATGTATATTTAATAAAATTAAATACCAGAGCCATACCTTTTTGGATTTGCTGTTCATTTTTTTAGATGAACTTTTAAATTTTCGTTTCTTTGACATAATTTGGGGGCCTTTCTTGAGAGAGAGGAACTATCCCTTTCCAGGGTCAAGGTCTCCTTCTTTTTGGTCCAAGTTCCTTCTTCCTCTTAACCCCAAACAGCTGGAAAGAGTTTGCCCTTAACAATGGCCTAAAGGCTGCTGGATAACATTTTAAGATGCCAGGTGCTAGAAAAGACACTTTGTGAAGCTGAAATCTAAGTAGGCTGATGAAGGGACTAGAAAGAAGCCATAGCACCTCAAGAGCAGCTGACAGGACAGAGGAGGTGCTTGTCTAAAGAAAAGACACAGTGGTCTCCAAATAACTGGAGGACCCTCCGAGAGAGGGCAGTGTGACAAACTGAAAACATCATTGGCTCTGGAGTTAGGGGTCCTGGGTTCAAATCCCACCTGTAGGATCTTAGGCAAATCATTTCATTTTCCTGAACCGCCTGTGCTCATTTGTAAAAGAAGGGGGCTCGATGAGATGGTCTCTTGGATAGAAAGGCAAATTTCACTTCCATGTATGGTGAAAGCTTCCTAACAATCCAGATCTGTAATAATAACTTCATCCGGCAACTAAGTACGTGGTACATGAAAGAGCACTGGGCCTGGAGTTAGAAGACCTCAGATACTTTCTAGTTGCAAGTCATTTAGCCTGTTTGCCTCAGTTTGCTCAACTGTAAAATGAGGGGATAATATCATCTACCTCATAGGGTTGTTGTGAAGATCAAATGAGATGATAATTATAAAACTCTTAGTACAGTGGCTGGCACAGAGTTAGTGACTAATAAATACTTATTGGCTTCCTTCCTTCATCACTTAGAGGTTATGGGGCAACAGATGAAAAGCCAGCATTGAAGTCAGGAAAATTTGGATTCCAGTTCCACCTTTGGCCCACCTGTTCTCAGTTAAACCCTCAGAGTTCTAGGCAATTTTTTACAACAAGAATTAGAAAGGGCAGAGGGGACTCCCGGGGTCCATTAAATCATGGGCCTCCATTCTGTCATGATCAGAACTGTATCTGAAATGGGTGGGGGGAGACCAGAATTTGTTAAGGATGCTCCTTATGATTTGAGTAAAGATTGGGTCAGATGGTTTCTCAATTCTTTCCAGTTCTGAATCAATTAACTGGATTTAGTGTTGGACACCGAGGCTCAAATTCTGGTTCTGCCACTTGCTACCAATGTAACTTTGGTCAATGTACAAGCCCCCATGAGACTCAGAAATGGGGGGGTTAGACCCGATGGCCACACAGGTTCCTTCTATGAACTGCTCTCGGCAATCCCATCTAACTTCAGATTCTTACTACTAACAGTTGTTCAGGAACCCATTAAAAAAAGACAAGCAGCATTTATATACTCCACTACACAAATTCTTGGTTCTCTCAAGTTAACAGTTAACTAGGGCTCCTAATCGCGGAGGTCTTTTCTTTCTTCCTGTTGTCCAGGTGAGGGGATTTATTTAGCTATGGAGGTTAGGAGAATCTGGCTTCCAGGAAACCCTGACAACAGCACAATAGAAAGGCCTTCCTTTACCTGAGATCAGGCACAGTGGAAGGTAAGACGTGTTTGGCAGGCTCAGCGAATTATGTTTGCAGGGAAAGCCCTTCCAGAGCCTCCTGGCCTAACTGGGACTCTCTGTTATAGGCTTTTTGGTGTTACCTGGTCTATTTTTAATTGGCTGGCAAGGAGCATAATATGGAGCATCTGGGTGGCAACAAAAGCCTGCAAAATGCTCCCATCCAGTATCTTATTTCATCCTACCTACCGAGGTGGGGCTGATATTACTCATTAGTCTTATGTGTGCAGAAACTGAGGCTGGATGAGAGGATAAGTGTCTGGCCCCCATTACACAACTATCAAGTGGCAACTCCATGAATAAAACTCAGATCTCTGACCTTTTCCAATGCTCTTTCCAGTCCCATCCATTGCTTCTTCACAATGACAGTAATGTTTTTGAAATATTTTAAATTTGGGAGAAAGTTTTAAAAAAGGTTTTAATTCTGATTGAGTTCTAGCTCAAGTGAAACATAACCAGGAAGGTTTGAAATTACAACTGGCACACCTGGTCTTTCTCCCCTTCTAGCTTGTACAAAACCAAAAACAACCTCTCATTTTGTTTGTTTTGTTTTTTCTTTGTTGGTTGAGGATGGAAGGAGGTGAAAATTCAAGTCACAGCGGCTAGGATTTTTGCTCAAGTTTTTTGGATAATTTCATTAGGACAGGGAGCAAATTCACTCTCAATGTCAATTAGCATCTTTCCTGCAATTTAGGGAGCTGTCTGATATCCTAGCCTACAGTTAGCAGGAAATTTGGTCAGCATTACCCAAGTTAGTATGTATCATAGGTCAACCAATTCTGAGCTCAGCCTCCTTTCCATTCAACAACATGACCTCTAGTAGCTAGGCCATTGGTACAAAACCAACATACTTAAAGCCAAGCCTTTATTGAGGACCTAGTGTTAGATGACGAATAAACAGATAAAAAGAAGGAAACCATGTCTACTCTGGAGGAGCAGAGTAGACCCACTTATTAATGTTCAGGCAGTGAAACCCCAGAAGGAATCTAAGAGTTGACTGCAGAGTCTGAATTCTACCTCTTAGTTGACTTCTCTATGTCTCAGTTTAATCTTATGTACAAGAGATATACTAATATCTCTCAGGGTTGTGGTGGGACTCAAATGACTTGTAAAGTACATTACAAACCCTAAAGTGCCATATAAATCTGGCTTCACAACTCACTTCTATTTTAGGCAGTCACTCTTCTTCTGGACTAAATGTCCTTGTCTGTAAAATGGGGGAGTTGTTCTAGATCAGAAATGGTCACATGCCCCACAACATTTCCAAACATTACCAGAACTAGATTAAAATGTAAATTCTGTGGGTTTAGTGAACCCCATTTCTACTTGAATTTGACCCTGATACGCTAGAGCAGGACTTCTTAAACTTTTGCCACTCGCAATCCCTTTTCATTGAAGAAATTTTTACATGATCCCTTGTACATATAAGTATATAAAAATAGGTAGACAGATCAAACATTTACTGATAATAAACAATTTCATCACCTCCCACCCCCCCCACCCCCCATTCAGGTAGAGGGCCCGTAAAAGGTCTTAAACCACAATGTAAGACTCTGGGGTCTAGATTACCTTTTTTCAAGATCCCTTCTATCATCCTGAATGCCTGAGGTTTGGGTAAAACAAAGCTTAAAGCATTTTTTTTTTTTTTTAAGAAAAAAGGACCAGATTAAATTTAAGCTGACTCCCTCATTCTCCTCCCAAATCCCAAATTCTTACCTTCTACCCTTCGTCTTAAGCAAGACTATTTCACATTAACAGCATGGTATCCTGGAAAGAACCCTCTGATATGGTCGTGAGGACCCACCTACATTCATATTCCAGTTTCCATGTGTCCCCGGGTAAGCATCTTCACCTATCTGCCTCTCATTTCCTCATCTGTAAAGTGAGAGTGGTTGGTCTAGATGGCCTCAAAGGCCATGTGAGCATATGATTTCCTTCCTTAGCATATGGAGCTTCCTAGATGGAGTCATGTATGGGGAGCTTCCATCTGGAGAGACAACTCTCATCTCCCCAGATGGAAGAGAAAAGCCAGATTTCTAAGATTCTGGGTTATACTAACTTCTGTCCAATCTCTTGGATACCACGAAATAAGAACTGTTTGTTTTAAAGGAATCTCCACTTGGGGTCTCGGATAGCTTCAAGAGAACAAATGACAAGTAGTTCAATTGTAAACTCTTTGGAGCAGGGACTGATGTTTTCCTCACCTAATTTTGTATTTCCTGTATTTAGCAAAGGGGCTGGCACACAACAGGCATCTAATAAATGTTTGTTGACTGTGATACAGGAAGAAGGGATTTCAGGGACTAAAAACACCCAAAACAATGTTATTTCCTAGGGAAGAATATTTATATGCCCTGACCTCTTCATGACAAAAATGCCAGGAGAAACAGAGGGGCAATGGCCATGTCAAAATGCCACTTTTTACTCCTCTTTAGAAACTCTACATGTCGCAATGGCACAGGGAGTTTTGCACAAACACGTCATTCTTCCTTGAAAATATATCTTGCCCTACTGCCACGTACATTTCAAGGCCTTTGACCAATATAAGAACTGACCCAGTTTCTTTCACTACTGTAGGTTGAAATCTAAGCTTTGAAATCACTGCAGGACTCTATTGTATGGGGATAGAAAGTAAATAATGTGAATTATAAACATTTTTGTGGTAAATATACCTATTAGCTACCCCGTCAACAGAAGGTTTCCTCACAGTCCAGTGATTAAATGGAGAGGGGAATATCTTAAGAGAATGCTTTCTGTGGGGGGGGAGGGGAGGAATACCAACTATGAAGTAAGAGGATTTGGATTCAAATCCTAACTGACATTGGAAAAGTCACATAATCTCAATGGGCCTCAGTTATATTACCTATATAATAATACTTCACATTTATATATCACTTACTGTGTTCGAAGCACTCTGTTAATATCTTTTACAGTTATGATCTCATTTGATTCTCCTAACAACCTTGGGAGGTAAATGTTGTTATCATTTCCCATTTTACAGTTGAGGAAACTGAGGCAGAAAGAGGTAAAGTAGTTTTCCCTTGGTCATACAATTAATAAGTTTCTGAAACTGGATTTGAACTCAGGTCTTTGAGTCTAGTCCCAGTGCACCATCTACCATACCTCTTGGCTGCCTGTAAGGAGGAGAGACAACTTCTGAGAACCTTTACATCTCTAACTGAAACTGGGAGTCAGGGGTACTGTCATGGACTATGATCAACCCAGGTCCTCTCTTTTTCCCTCAATTTCTCAGCTTGCACTAAAGAAACTGTCTTCCTGCTTATTTACTAGAAGAAAAAAAGATACCATCTGCTTACTTGTAGGAAAATAAATGAGGTTTAGTAACTCACAGTTTATAAAGTAGCTGTGTGAAATCCTCAAATGAAAAGGGCTTCTGAAATACAAAGTAAAATCATCAATTCTGCAATGGCATTTGTGAATTTATTTTAAATTTTAAAAAAGAAATGAACTCCTCTCCAGTGTAATGCCATTCTCAATCAGATCAAAACACATCAAAGAATCTGATGGTTGGCTCACTGTGGATTTTCTCCTTCACTCCCCTCCAAATACCTACAGACTAACGTCCAAACTTGTTGGCTTAATTTCTAAGGTGTCCCCCTCCAACACACGCAATAGCACCCCTTTCTCCACTTTACAATATGGTCCTTCACTATACTATATATACATATATTTACACACACATAAATATATATGCATATACAACCTCCTCAAATCCTCAAGCAGAAATTCCTGCTCATTCTATTCACTGGTTTAGCTAGACCCTTGCTATCTGTCATAAATGGTGAGGCAAGGAGGATAAATTTCAATATCAATTACTGTCTATCAGTCCCAGATTAAATTTCTTATTGTGGAATTAATTTTTTCATAGCCATTTAAGTATTACCTTTTCAAAACCTGTGAGGAAGGCTTTAGGAAAATTATCAAACAAAGGGTTTTATAAATCTTGGATTAAGCTTTTTCCTATAGACTAAGTCCTTTTCAGGACTAAGCTCACTTTGAGGTACTCTCTCCCTCCTCCTTACTGTGTCTTCCCACTATTGGTGTCTTTCTCCTTAGTAGAGCTATCTCTGATTAGTCTGTTGAACTTCTCTATGGACCTAACCAGACTTTATATCCATTCCTTCAATGCATTCTTCCAAACTCCTTTCCCTGGTCCTTTCCCCAGTAATCCCATTGCTCTCCCAAATCTATTTCATATTTGCCATTCCCATTTCCCTCTTATTTTGCAAGTAACCTTTTCTCCTAAATAAATCTACCTTTTGGCAAAAAGAAAAAAAAAAAAAAAAGATTTATCCTACCATTTAATTTTTGGTTTAGACATCATTTCATCAGGCTAAGGGATTCCTGATGAGGAATTCCCTCTCCCAATGCATACCTGTCACTGCTCTGCCAATTCTAGCTTTTGATAGCTGCTGGTTAGCAGAGTAGAAAGCAGCCTGCGCAGGGTTATACAGCCAGACCTAGCAAAGGTTCCACTTCAACCCAAATCTTCTTAGGAAACTCTAAAGTCAGCTCTCAATCTACTGGACCACGCTGCCTCTGGTCACTTATTTACTACAGGGAAAAAACAAACAAATGAAATTGTAGATAGTTCCAGCTTTTTGGAATTTCTAGTTAGAAAAAGAAACAAACCTGTTATCCTACGAGAAGAAAAATGGATCTCCAGCGAAAAAAGTGGACCTAGGGATGGAATATTGATTTTGCAAGTGTCACTCTCACTTCTTCTAATCAGCTACCAGACGGACTCTGGGAAAATCACCTAAACTCCAAGTCTTCCAGTCACCTCCTCTGAGCCTCTAAATACAGGAGGAGCTTGGCTGTAGCTACCCTTTCGCGACTCCCGGAAAGCCAGAATCCTCCTTGGGACAAGTGTAACAAGAAGTATTCATTTATCTCCTGTACTTCCTCTAAGGAATACAAAGTATTTTTATACATCTTGATAATGGGATGCCCAACTGGTAACTTCTCCATCCTGTGGCTTTCAGAGGCTGGGTGAGAACATATGTGAGATAACAGACAACAACGAAGTAACAATTTTACAGACAATGAAGTGAGAATGTTGCTGAAGAAAGCATAATGTTCTTCTAACAGGGAGGATAAGTTTGGGGGAAAAAACAAATTGTTACATGATTATCCAGGCCCTTCAACATAGCTCCTCTGAACTGCTTCCAGTATCCCGCTTCTCCAAGCCATCTAGCACATAACCAAAATAATCTTTCAAAGCCATAAGGATGACTTGCCTGCTCAAGGATCATCTATGGCTCCCTACTGTCTCTTATAAAACAAACTCTTTCAGATCGACATTTTCAGCCTTTCACAGTCTAATTCCAATCTATTTTACCTTATTCCCCCCTTCACACATCCTTCATTCTGCCAAACTGACCTACCAGCTGGTACTTCAAACTTTGCAGTCATTTTACCAGTTCTGCTTTTTTATAGATCACAGCTAATACTTCCTCTCTCCAATTGCATCTCTTAGAATCCTGATTTTCTCAAGGCTCAGCTCAAAGGTCAACCTCTACAGGAACCTCTTGATTGCCTGCCCTATTTGTTAGCGCTTACTCCTTCCCTTATATTTCTTTATCCCCAGATAAATTGTATCCATAATAGAACAGAAGCTCCTAGAAGATTTGCTTTCATCTAGCTCCTAGAAGATTTGCTTTCATCGTTTTCCTTTGTATCCTGGGCATTTTGAATAATGTATCTTTCTATATCAGGCATTTAGGGAAGGGAAATCTGTATTTATGTAGTGCCTACTATATGCCTGGCATTATACTAAGTAATACACAAATATTCTCTCTTTTGAGTCTTTAATAAAAGCTTGTTAAATTGCCCTGAATTGAACTAGACTTTCTCAAGACACTTCTGGTGAGATAATTCCTTTTAAGAGCCCCCAGAAGACTGAAACTGAATGCTGGGAACACCATTCCATCCTCTCTACCCAACTGGTCAGAGTCAGAAAGAAAGCTGAGAATCAGCACATTACAGAAGCTGCCTCCTGACTGGACCTGCTTTTCCTCTGCCGCCAGCCGGAGGAGCAAGTGATGGAGCAGCCAACCCACATCATCCTGAAGAACCAGTTCTGTAAGGTATCTTCTGAGCAATGTTTAGGACAACAAAACCACCTGGAAAAAGCTAGCGTGAATAATGGCTCTTGGAGGCAGGGCCAAACCACCTTAACCTCTCCATTTCTCAAGTAATATAAAAGAAAGGGAAGAATGAGAACTGGAACTCCTTGGTGAGGAAATTCCCTCTGCCCAAAGCAGATGGGGATCTTCTCTGCAGCTTACTGTCTTAGCTGCCTGGGGAACAGAAGCTTGCAGAGGATCACACAGCTGGTACACATCACAGGCAGGGTGTAAACTCATGTTTTCCTAGATTCAAGGCCACTCTCTATCCACTATGCTGCACTGACAGCCCATAGCATAAAACAAACAGTGACATGATTTTAAAGTGGTGAATGCTATTATTATCATCTCCATTTTACAGGTGAAGAAACTGAGGGACAGAGAGATCAAGTGACTTCCCAAAGATCATACAGTATATAATCCCCGTATAAGGTAGGATTCAATGTCTAGGGCACTACAGGAAAAGTTCATGGATCAAATAATGCCATGTTATCATCTTAGTTCAGATGATACAGTATTTTTCCTTTACTGTGTAAGTAAATACTTTCATTATATCAGTCCATCACCTACACAACAAATCAAATATCCTATTTAGCTCCAAAGACTCAATTCCCATTTTCACCTTTCTGCCACTTTTGATTCAGGATGGTGACATCAGATAGACAATCCCAAACCAAAACACACACACACACACACACTCATTTTAAAAGTCTATCCAAGGAATTACAAAAAAGCAGCAAAATAAAGGCGTCAACAAAGAAATGTACATTAAAAAAGGAAGGAATGGAGGGGATGTCATCATGAAAGGAGGAAAGGGTGGATAACCAATGGCCAATCTCCATATTGCACTGGCATTCTTGGGATGTCAGCAGAACTGGAAGAAAATCCTCTACACATTGGATGTGTCAGATATAAAGGAGAACATAGATAAGAGTTCTATAGTTTGAACAGGTATAGAAGGGGATTCCTCCTTGGAGGGAAGATCTATTCTCATGAGATTGAAAATCTATTATGTGGTTAGCATAAAGTCTATGGTTAGAAGAAAACCGTCTGAAGACCTTTCTTTTTGTTCTATAATTCCCTGGTCTCCCCAGATCATTCATATAGTACAGATAGTAGACTGATTTGCCTTGTAGTCTTAAGCTAGAGGTTGGAATTCACAGCCCTCCAGTTACTTTACATTGTGCCCCCTTCTCCATTACTATATATATATATACACATACCTATATCTATATTCATTTTCATTCTCATTCTCTCTCTCTCTATATATATATGTATATATATGTAATATGTATATGTATATATATATATATATGTAATATGTATATATCTTTTTTCTCCCACCCTCCTCCTCCTTTCCTCTTCCCTTCTCCTTTCCTTCAGTTCGGTTCCCTTCCTTCTTGTCTTCCTTTCTTTGTCTCTGGCTGTTTCTCTCTCTCCCTCAGGTCTTCTCCTAGAATGCTAAGGCTGGTAGCAAGATGAGGAGGGGAGAGGGTTTCCTATCTGTCTAGGGGAGATTGACCAGGAAGAAAGTCAGTTAAGATCAAAGCATTAAGGAAGTAATCAGACTATAAATTGTGTTTACATTATTTTTCTTTTTGAAAGACTAATAAAATATGGAAAAAAAAGATGAGAAAAATGAATGTAAAGCTTAAGTGACAGGCTCTTTTTCTTCAAGTCCAGAGTCTGACTTCTGACAGAGACCTGTCTTTTTATTTGCTGGCTTACAGCTTCTCCCTGCCAAAAACCCTCATTTTTCGAGCCCAAGCCAGAGTAAGATGAATGCCAACAACTTCCTCTTCTTCCTTCTCCCAATCCAAAAATCAAAGTCCTAGCCACTCAATTTAAATACTTAGTGTTCAAGTCTTAAGTAAAAGGCAGGGCAGCAAGCATTTATTTAATATTATGTGTTAGGCTCTGTAATAAGCGTGACAGAGGCAAGCCTAAAAATGGAATTCTCTTCCATCTTTGGCTCAAGGCCAGCTACTGGGACAGGGGTATAGCTTTTCATCTCATAAAGAAATGATTCCCCACTTAAAGATCACTTGATAAACTCTTCATTAATAGGGAGAGAGTAGAGATTAGTTTTAATCCCTCTTGGGGTTATGGGGGAAGGCAATAAAGGCCATGAGAACAAAGCTGATAAAATTTTGCCAGTGGATTTCTAGCTACTCCCATACATGGTTTTCAGAGAAGTACATTCTGATCTCCTCAAAGAGATACATATAGGTGGGGGAAACTTTCTTAGGTTTATTCTCACACCAGTCTTAAAAGCAGAACCATATTATGAAGACTGATGTCAGGGGGTGGAAGAGTGAGAAAAGAGACTATTATTAATTAAATAAATCAATCTGACCAGACATATAAGCTCTTACTGTATTTATAGGCATATATTTATGTTGTATATACTAATGGTGATAATAATAGTTAAGATCAATAAAATACCTACTGTATATGTCAGGCACTGTGCTCAGCACCTTACATTTATCATCTCATTTTACCTCCCAACAACCCTGGGAAGTAAGATACTTTTGTTATTTTCATTTTACAGCTGAGAAAATTGAGGCAACAGAGGTGATTTTTCCAGAGTCACACAGCTAGCGAGTGCCTGAATGACCAGATTTTTATTTGTAAAGTATCTTTTAAGAAGCTTCTAACTTTCATTTAGAAAGTACACATATCATGGCCCTCCTCCGGGCACTTATACATTTTATAGTCTAGTGAAAATGATCTTCCTGATGTTCCTAACTCCAACCTCCATCCCCTTGCATTGGGGGTCTTCTCCACGCCTGGTGTGACCCCCCTCCTCCTATTTTTGTTGGTGTTCTCTGGCTTCATACAGGCTCAGCTCCAATCTCACCCTCTGCAAGAGACCTTTTCTGTTTTACTTAGATTAAGATTAGACAGTTATTTGCATACCCCTACATAGATACAGGGCAGCTAGGTGGTTCAGGGCATAGTGTACCAGGCCTGGAGTCAGGAAGACTGATCTTCATAAGTCCAACTGTGACCTGAGACACTTACTGGCTATATGACCCTAGTCACTTAATCCTATTTGCCTCAGCTACTTCAATTGTAAAATGAATTGGAGAAGGAAATAAAACCACTATAGTATTTCTGCCAAAATAACCCCCCCCCCCAAAACCAAAAAATTCCCAGATGGGGTTACAAATAGTTGGACAATACTGAACTGGATATATGTTTTGTCTGTACCATTAGAATCTAAACTCTTGAATGAATAGAACACTGATATCAAACAACAACAACAAACAAATAATTCTGAAAGACTTAAGAATAGTGATCAATTGAAATTCCAGAAAAGGGTCTTTTGGCTGGGAGGAGAGGAGGAAATGAGAGGGAGGGGGAAAAAGTTTGATGATTTTAAAGGAAATTTAATTTTAAAAAATATGAAAAAAGAACGAAAGCTCATTGAGGGTAGAGGTGATTTTATTTTTAGTCTTACAGTCAATCCCCAATACCTGAAACCTAATTGATGCTTAATAAAAGTTTATTGGATTGGCTTGGATTCTTATAGAGAACCATAGCTTTTGAGCTGGGACCTTTGAGATCACCTAGTACCAACCCCCTTCATTTGCAGATGATGAAACTCAGGCCCACAGAAAAAATGACTTACCTAGAGTTGTACAGGATGGTAAGTAGCTGAGCAGGGATGTGAACCCAGGATGTGAACTGACTGCCAATCCAGTCTTGGAATCAAGTCTGGGAAGACCTAAATTAGTCTCTACTGGTCATGAATAAACTACTCTCTTGCAGCTTCTTGGAGATTTTTAATGATGGCTGCACTAAGATTTTTTTTTCCCTGCTGAGGCTAGTTATCCTTCCTACTAACTTTAAAATAACAAATGTTTCCTTTGGTTTTGGATCACAAGGAACTGTGGCCAACTAGTTACAAATAATCATTTTCTTCAAGGCTCGCCCTTGTACCTCCTCTCTGCTTTCTGATTGCTGGGGAACAGCACTCAATGCCAATCAAAAACCCTGATTGCTTGTGGAGATCAAGGAGGATGACCTTCTCTCCCTTTTGACTGAAAGAGGGAGAGAAATAGATTGACAGGAAGGGAGGAGGAGAGAGGGGAGGAGAAGAAGAGAGGAGAGGGAAGAGAAAAGAGTTTCTAGCTGGGTAAAATTCCATTTCATCTCTTGCCTTTTAAGCCTTGTTATCAGTGAACTTTGGCTGCCCAGGTAACCCATCTTGAATTTCTAACATTGTTCCCTCTGAACCAATACCATTGTTTTGACTAACTTCATGTTTTTGTAGAACCAGTTGGCAAAGCTAGGCAAATCTCCAGATTTTAAAATTTCAATTAACTAGATAGAATTCTACTACCCAGAAACCCCGATAAACAAAAATCTACTTCTATTTCACCTTTTTTTTTTTTTTTTAGAAAGGGGGGAGGCAAATCACAAATACAGCTATTATTTCAGATTCTCTAGTCCAACTTGAACCTGTGCCCAAGAACACAAAGGTAGGAAGGTACAGAGTTGGGAATTAAACCCAGGTTTTCTGTCGATGTCAAATCCAGGGCATCCTCTAGATGCCAAATCTACTGTATCACCTTTGATCCTTCAAATCAAGAAAGCAGATACTTTAAAAAAAATCAGTGTTCTTCGGTCAACACAGCTGGAAGGCAATCTCTCACACTTCTGCACCTACAATTATATCAAGGGTGGAAGCAGGGCTCCAGGCCTGTGTTAGCTAAGCTCCTTGAAAGCTTGTCATTATTAACAAAGGATTGTGGGTAAGCTAGACATAGAGAGATTCTGATAATTTAACACTCCCCTCACCCCATGGGAAACCTTGCTGTTACTCAGAATGGAAAAGCATCTGCTCAACTTGTAATCAATTATCCATTAATATTTTAACTTTCTCAGAATATTTCAAAACAGTCACTGCCAGAGCTTAACTTACTTTTCTAGCATCATATACCCTCATCAATCTCCTCACATTTTGTACTACATTGATTTGATTCCATAAAATATCATAAACTGTTCTGCAATATTCATCTCAGATGAAGAGTTTAGCTGGGACGCCCGGTTAGCTTTGGGCTTTTTCCTTCTGCAAGAAATAAAAATACCTCAACTAAGTGGAAATCAAGAGCTCAGAGTGAATTCTTACCTCGGGAACATGGGAAAGCATATTCCATGTCCCTGGCCCAGAGTATTCCATTTCCCATCTCTGTGGCTTAACTGGTTGGCCCTCATGCCTGGGATGATCTTCCTTCTCACTTTTTCATGTCTGGCTTCCTGAGAGATTTACTATCTCAATGTCCACCTTGTGTAGAAGGCCAGTCTCCCAACACCCAAAGCTCTCTCCTCAAAAGTTATCTTCCCATCTCCTTTGTATCTTTTATGCATCTTTGATGCATCTGGGAGAGCCATGTTGTCCCTTCCACAGTAATTTCCTGAAGGGACAGAACTATTTGTGCCTTTCTTTGATCTCCAGGGCTGTGTTCAGAACCTGGAATCAGTACCAAGTACTTAATAAATGTGTGTTGATGGACTGATGAACCCCAAAACGCTGCAATTTACAGGGTCATCTGATCACTCATACAGTCCTATTTAGCATATTCACTCTCCTTACAAGGGAAGAAAAATATCTTCAAAAGATTTTTTAGTAGTAAGGGTTTCAGTGATTCACTGATTAAAGTGAAGATAGAAAAACAAAATAAAATACAGTCATCTTCCCTTCTAGAAGCTTATATTCTATTGGGGCAAACAGTTATGGAGGCAGGGGAAGAGAAGAGGGGGAAAAAAGGTGCTATTTTAGATATCATCATTGAGAGTGCTGGGTTATTTGTTTTTCTTTTTTTAAAAAAATATGTTTTCTTTTGGGTCAGAATTCTCCTAATGTGAGAAGCTGCAATTCAGTTGTATTGACAACTTAAACTTATAATTGTTTTTTTACTTCACTATGTCACAAATACTATGCTGTGAGAAGAAAAAAAAAAGTTTGAGAACCACTAGGTTAAATATTCATTTTTAACCTGGTTTCACTTTTTAAAAAGTTGATTATAATAATCGTTATCTTATTGTTCCTGAATGGGTAGGTATTTTCAAGCTATTATAGCTCCACAAGGTAATTCAGAGTCGAGAATATTAATGTAATTATGTAAATCATACTTTGTTCTACTTAATTCAGTGAAGAAGCATTAGGTACCTATATGCCAGACATTGAGGTGTTCAGCCCAGACTACACAAAAACAAAAAGTAATTCCTGCCCTCAAGAAACTTACAATCTATTTAATGTCGAAGTTATTAGGTCTATGGCTCTCCCTTTCATTAATACTGAACTATAAATTCACTTTTTCACAGGAGATAACTTTGACCCCTGAAATGCTCAGCCACATCTCCTGTGGGGTTCCAATCAATGCCTGCCTTAGGACCAAAGTAGGTCCTTTTTTGGTTCATGAACAATGGTTTGAAGGACAGACTTTTCAAGTCCACATAATAATGAGCCATGTTCTAATGGGATTCTATTCTATTTTATAAACATTAATCCCCTTACAAAGGATGCATCCCTCCTGCCCTAATCAAGAAAAAGACTAAACCTGAAAATCCATGTGGAGTATAGGCCCTGGGATTCAGTTGAAGTAAAGCAAATTGGGATCTCTCAATCCAAGAGTAACTGTTGTAAAAATATCCAAGAACTCTTTCAATAGGATTACAAAGGAAACAAATTTTATGTGTTTTATGATTCAAAAAACTTGTTCTGATAAAGAATTCATTCAAATCCAAAGGCACCCATGACAAAAAAGTCGAAGAACCATTAAGGTTAAGAGGTTATATTCCTTGCCATTGTATATAAAGCTGCTAGCTGGTTGGCTGGCTAGTCAGTCCTTTGCCACAAGCTTTACGCCAGATGTATCTGTAGATTTGTTTTAATTAGATCACAAACTCAAGAACGAGGACTGTTGTTTTTCACCCAGTAAAATGTTAACTAATTAAGGCCCTGGGCTGTTCTTTCATTTTTGACTTAGTTCGATAACTCCAGCACCTAAATACAATGTCAGTACACAGAATGAGTTTGATAAATACCCAATCAATCAAGTATTTGCCTGTCAGGAAGACGCCAGAATAGAAAAGGGAGGAAAAAAGGGCCAACCACAAGTTGACTTGACAAAATAATCTGTAATTATGATACAATACTCTTACATTTTACATGGGCTTCAGTTTTACATACATTACATCTTATTTCAGAGATTAAATGTTTGCTGAAATGAATATGCCAGTTTAACTTTCCGTTAATACTGCAACTATTCTATTTTATTAACAACTTAGATGTTTAACTTTTACTTCCTATTATCCTCCCTCTGGCCCAGTAAGTACCAGTCATCCCGACCAATTAACTCTTATAAATTTATCCAGTATCTCTCTCTCTCTCTGACCCCCCCATACCCTCACCCCATGCCTGGAATTTGCTTTCTTCACTCCAATCAATTAGAATTAATTCTCAGTTTCCTTGGAGGCTTGGCTAGGGCACCTTTATTTGAACAGGTCATTCCCAATTGTTCACACCTTCTCTTCTCAAATTATCTTGTACTACCTTATCTGGGTACATGCTTTACATAGTCCTGACTCCCCTCCTCCAGTGGAATGGAAGTTCCTAGAGGGCAAGAACTGTTTCCCTTTATTAATCTCTATGATTCGTACTTTAAAAGAGGGACTTCATAAATGTTTGTTTAAATGAAGACTCCACCTCTGGAATTCAGTAACATCTCTACTCATTACTCCTATTTTTATCCTGAGGCCAAACCAAAAAAGTTCCCTAAACAGACACAAATCTTTTCATTCAGGCTAATAACATATCCAAAATGAACTCATCTCCCCCTACCCCAAAATCTGCTTTTCTGTCTTCCTTTACCTTAAAACTATCAGGTCTTCTTTCACTTCTTCTCCAGAGGTCCACTGCTAATCAATGAATCCGCCATTTCTATTTTTACCCTCATCTTTGCACTCAATACTCACCATTGTGTCATTTTCACTGCTTGTCTCTCAAGTCTACAAGCCTCTGCCTCTAGGTCTTTCCATCCAGGCTTCCTTCCTGTTACAGCAAAAATCATGTGCTCCCAGAAGCATTTTCTGCCCTCTCTCCCCCTCCCTTTCTTCTCTTTTCTCTCTGTCTGTGTCTCTGATTATCTCTACAAAAGACCCTGAGTATAGCTTGTTGTTTGTATAATGTTTCTCCTATTAGAAAGTGAGCTTCCTAAGGACAGGGACTGTATCTGCTTTTCTTTTATATCCCCAGGGCTTAGCACAGTGCCTGGCATATCATGGGCTCTTAATAAATGCATGTTGCCTGCTTTTGTTTTTATCTTATGGCAGAGGCTCTCATTATTTTGTGCCTAAATTACTGCAATCACCTCCATACTGGTATCTTTATTTCTGGTCTGGGAGGGGGAGAGAGTGAGTGAGAGAGAGAGAGAGAGAGAGAGAGAGAGAGTGTGTGTGTGTGTGTGAGTGATGAAAGGGAAAGAGAAAATTAATGTTTTTATATAGTATTGGGTATTGTGCTAAGCACTTTAACAAATACTATCTCATTTGATCCTCACAACAACCCTGGGAAAAAGGTTCTATTACTATGCCCATTTTCAACTGGGGAAACTGAGAAAAAGAGATTAAATGATTTCCCAGGATTGAAAGCTGGTGAGAGTATCTAAGATCAAATCTGAACTCAGGGTCCATCCTGACTCTAGGCTCAGCATTCTATTTTCACTGAGCCACCAGTTGCCTACAAACCTAGATGACTCATTTGTATTCTGATGAAATCTATGGACAATCTCCTAGACTATTTTAAAACGACTTGAATAAGATGAATAGGTTTACAAAGGAAATCAATTCTATTTAAACACATTGATAAACCTATATCGGTAAAATAACAAGATCATAGATGCCCATTAAAAAGCTTTGAAGTTCTGTGCTCCAGTCTCCCCCCACCTCCAGTCCAAGCTACATACATGGTTCCCAGATGAATCATTATGATGGACAGTTCTCATGTGTCATAGACTTGCTTAGAAACTTTTGTGACTGGACACTCAGCTTTTGGTGCTAGTTCCTAAATGGGAATCCACCCTTTAGCCCTTCTATGCTCTCCACAGGTGGAAAGCAGTTCTTGAAGCTTTATTCTGCCTTCTTGCTTCTGCCATACTAAAAACAAAAGCTCTCATTTTGGCCAGGTATTCAGTTCCAGGATGGTCTGGCTCCAACCTACCTGTCCCAGCTTACACCTCCTATACTCTATCCAAACAGTGCCATTTGTTGTTCCTCATACTTTCTCAACAACTTGAACATATTCATACTTGCCTGCTCCCTCCTCTCATTGCTCCAACCTGTCCACTCACTTCATCTGTTGCTAACACAGGTTATATCTTGGACTCTTCTCTCTCATCGCCGATCAGTTATATCATCCCATTAATTCTACCTCTGCAATAGCTCTTCTACATTTCCCCCATCATCATCTGTACCATCGTCTGCCTGGAATATTCCAATAGCCACCTAAATGATTTACACATGGTGCCTTTGGAGTCCTGTCTGTGAGACTTCTCATGCTTTTCTCTTAGGCCTGAAATTCTCTCCACTTTCCCTACTCTTCCAACTTCCCTTCCTAATTCTTCTCATTCTTTAATGGCACCTCTTTCAGGAAGTCTTCCCTAAGTCTCTATCTCTTGAATTCCCTTAAGCATATCAGTTATCTACTTTGTATCTTCCCCAACAGTGGATAAATTGCTGGGCTTGGAATCATGAATTAGAGAACTTCTAGAATTCAAAATCTACCCTTAGAAACTTATTAGCTGTGTGACCCTGGGCAAGTCACTTAACCCTATTTGCCTCAGTTTCCTCATGAACTAGAAAAGGAAATAAAAAAAAATTCTAATATCTTTGCCAAGAGAACCCCAAATGGGGTCACAGAGTAGGAAATAACCAAAATGAATGAATAACATTTAAAACAACAGTACTTAGTAGGACATAAATATCTGTTGAAAATGTAAGTTTAGAAGTTCTATCTTCCTTATTCCTACTCAAGTCCTACGTGAAAAGTCATCTATTCTATGAAAACTACCCAGATTACTCTCTGTTGGAAGATAATTCCTTCTTTCTTCCCTCCTATCACTTTCTCAGTAACAAAGTCCTTGGTCTTAACTCCTGTAGCAGACTTTTACATTATTAATAATTATATCTACCATTTGTACTTCCATACAGTTTATCTCTCGAGTCCCCCAAATAGTTTAAAACTGAATTAAAGCTCAGGGGACTCTCTTTATCATTATTCTCATTGTTGCTTAGAACTGATTGTCAACATCTAAGGATTGTGACTCCATCTTGTTCTCTGCGCAACTTACACCAGTGATAAGAAATTCAAATATAAACCATGTATCAGGATCCCTATGGGCTGTATACACATTAACATTATAAATACAGTTTATCTTCAAGTCCCCCCAAAATAGTTTAAAACTGAACTAAGGCTTGAGAGACTCTATTATTATTATTATTCTAAGGACTGTGACTCCATCTTGTTCTCTGCATAACTTACACCAGTAGGAGCAAACTCAAATATAAACCATGTATCAGGTTTGTATATATGTATGTCCACATTAACATTATCTAAGTTTTACTGTGTTTTTATTTATTTAGTGAAATATTTCCCAATTAATTATATTTTAATCCTGTTTGGCCTTAGTTTGGAAGTGTTGTGAGCTGCACAGAGCAAGGGGTGTTTCTGACTTAGCAGCATCTTGCACATAGAAGGCCCTCGATCAATATTTGTTGAAATAAAGCCTCTACACCCAACCACCTCTGCTTACAGAGAAGGAAACTCGAGTTTCAAAGCATGACTCGCTTAGCACCCCACAAGTCACAGAACAAGCAGATACTGTTTGTCCTTCTCTTTAGAAGAGGACAAGGAGGGCATTAGGGAACCACTTCCATGAGTGCAAGGGAACTGGACTGAAAGTGAGAAGTTGTACAAGGTTACCTGCCTCAGTTTCCCCTCCAGAGTCATCTGGATCCAGTGGGCAAAGAAAAATCAGGAGGACCAGAGATGGCCCTGGATGCATGGGAGATTTTGGCCTTTGTAAACAGGGCCTAAATTAGAATTCAGGGCTTCTGAATGTACTTTCTACAATATTCTAAGATAACTTTTTCCCAAAGAAAAATAATTCCATTGCAAAATTGCCTGATAAAAAGGAAGCATTCAATCATGAAGTTCTCAACTTAAGATCCCCTGCTCTTTTCCCAACAACATGTGCCTAAAACATATTTCTTAATAATTACTAGCCATATGACCCTAGACAAATCTCTCAGCTTTTGTGTGCCTCAGTTTCCTCATCTGAAAAATCAGGATATTGGGCTAGATGGCCACTGAAGTCTCTTTCTACTAAGATTCAAAGTCCAGGAGTAAACTCTTGCATTTCCATTCAGGTGGCAGTAGAGTACAGTGGTTGGAGTACTGTGTCTGAAGGAAGACAAGCAGACTAGATTTCCTGGCTGTGTGTCACTCAAGAGCTTTCTTAGTCTCCCTTTTCTCATTTGTAAGATGAGGGACCTGAAAGGTCTCCTTCAGCACCAAGTCTGTTTTCTTATATTATCCTATGATCTAGGTTGAATTTGGCTTTTCCTAATGAACATAAATAACAGCTCCATAAAGGGCAACTACTGGCCACACTAGGATGGGCTCCTAGTGATTTTTGACCCAGTGATTTTGAAACCTGCAACCTCAGAAGGGAGGAAATTCCCTAACAAAAAACTATCACAGACAGTGTAGGGAGCTAACACTGTCCCCAAAACAACCCCCACCCAATTATGTGAGTCAAATTGTTCCAGGTTGATCTGAATTAAAAAAAACACAGGATAGAAGTAATTTAAGATAGAAGTAATTTTTTGACCTCTTCTAATCATACCCCCATCACACCTCCAACACACACTGGTTCCATTTCACAACTTTTCAACCACAGAGCAACTCCTGGCTTATACTAAAAATCCCTTTACAAATTCACTGTTCACTGATAAAACTCTCCCCAATCCTCCCCTAAGAGTAACTAGATGGGAATAAAGCTACTTCTTCAGGATCTTCAATCAAAGGGTCCCACTTTAACCATTTGCTAAATGATCCATGTGTCAGTTGGTTATTTGTCAATATGTCTGTTTTACAGCAAGATTTAACAGAGAGAAATGATGGCAGCCTAGGAGACCATAGGAAAGTTCTGACACTAGGTTATTTTTAACATTCCTCTACAAAATTCTTCCCGACTAATTTTCTAGAAAAATGAATAATTTCACCAAGTTGTTGAAAATCAATCATTCAAAAGCACATTTCATACATAGCTTTCCCCATTCTCCTAAATACCAGATGAGCTTTTGGAAGGTTAGTGTCAAATTCTTGTTTTATAAATCTCCCTTTCCCAAGATCAGAGAATCCTAGATTAAGAGACTTCTAGGGCCATCTAGTTTTATGCCCCCATTTCACAGATTTGGATATTACGGTCAAATATAGTGATATTACAGAATGCATATTCAGGATAGTATGTTACCATATTGATTATCTACAATCCAAACCTCAAATCAGATCTAATGGGGAAGGCAAGAAGGAATCAAGGTCTAACCCAATCCTTTCAACTTACAAAAGAGGCCCAGAGAGATAAAGGCGATTTGCTATTAGAAAATAAATTCCTTAGGTGTACGATTATTTCATTCTGATATTTGTATTCTTAGTGGTAAGCACAGTACACAATAAGTTGCATAATTAAAAGCCTGTAGATTGATTTTGAGAGGCCATACAGGAAGTAAATGATTTAGCCTGAATTCAAACCCAAATTTTATTTTAATTGATTTTTTTTTATTCCCCACTCAATATTCTTTTCACACATCATTCATTATTGGAAACTGAGTTCAAGAGAGATGAACTGATTGGACTAGGATCACAAGAGTTAATGGCAAAGTTGGGAACAAAGCTCAGTCTTACAAATAAAGCTACTTTTTTCCACTCAGAGTTTACATATTTATTATCTACAGTATCCTCCCCATCTTCCCTATCCCACTCTCCATCACTCAGCTGACCAGAGAGGGTGTTAGAAACAATTGCAAAGCCATCCTCTACCACCCATGCCCTTTGAGGATTAACTAGCTTCACTGAGGGCTTGGGAAGAAGAGAAAGAAGCTTCAGTTTGGACCTCAGGCCAATGAAAACTGAGGAAAATGATACTAATTCCATTATTTCCAGAAGAAACAATGACGCCAAGCCAGATTCTACTAAAGCTTGGTACCTGACTACTGAGGTGAGCATCTTTTTGATTTGAAACAGCATTTTACTTTAGCTTGCAAAATGATACATTTGCTTGTTGTAGCTCTTCCTACAACTTATTCCAAGATACTGCCAAATCCTTAAATGGAAAGTTGATTTCCCCCATTCCTATCCTGATCCATCCTTCAAAGACAACTTCACCTTGGAGACTTCTTTTGGCTGAATATAAAGTAGCCTGAAAGTGAAACTTATGATGTTAATTATACTACACCATAAATTTCACATATCTTTTTTACCCTTGCCTTTCTCTGGACAATCACAATAGTGATTGAAACCAAAAGAAATTTTTTTGGGGGAAGGCAGAGAAAGGGGTAAAGAAATAGTGATCTCAAAACCTGTAGGCAGATCTCATAACTAGAGAACATTTCTCTCAAATTTTAGGTTTGGCAATTGATATTCATTCCTGTCTAATCTACATCTTTTCCATTTGCCATTTCAATGAATAGATGGAATCCACCTCTTACTTTCTTCCATCCAGCATGGAGTTTCACTGTATTTAATATAGGCCAAAAGTTTTTCATCATATTCTTCTCTACTTTCTATAGTGCTACATCATTCTCAAGAGCTTTATCATAAGAAAACTCCAGAAAAAAATACCCCCAATGTAATTTATAAGAGAAATTCACAGAGTGAAGTGCTAGAATTAAAAAGTGAAGGATTAGTGGCTACCCTGAAGTGATATAATACTTTACAAAGTTAAAAAAAAAAAAAAAAAAGGTGGTCTCTGAAGCCTTATGTGGGATCGTGTGATGGATAAAAAGCAATTTATTTTGGTGAATTAGGTTTCACAATTCAAGTGATACCGATTTGCTTCAAACCCTTACATAATACTTTATTTTAAGCTTGCTCTGTGACAGTATAACACCAAATTAAGTCACTCGTTTTCACCCGACTGCAATTCCCCAGCTGTAATTCCCCTGTGGATTTTCAATTTAAAAGAAGCACTTGTCCTACAAAATAAAAAAACACCAAGGGACAAATGACTCCCTCAATGGCCTGTGATGATACCTAGTTTCTCCACTCTGACATTTAGAAGTATGAGGCTGTTATTTAAGTTTCTAAATTTAGTGTCATTGTCACTAACCTTTTAAAAGAGTTTAGAGTTTCCTATTCTCTAAAATGGGAAAACACCACCTGTAGTACCTACTTCATGGGGGCTGTAATTTATAGAAAGTGATTTGCTAACCTGAAAGTGTTATTCCTCTTTTTAAAATTGTGATGATGATGGATAACTGTGGCAAAGTAATAAGATCCAGAGAAAGGGTTAATTCAGAGGTAATTCTAAAAATGTCAAAGTTATACCAAAAAGCACACTCTAGACTCCTCTGTAAGATAATAAATAACTGCATGAAAATGTAATTTCGGAGCACTTCGCCTAAAATATGTAACATCTTCTCCCTGATGGTCTCATCTTAAAGTTGGAGGAGAGAAGGTTAGTGAATGCACCTGATGCTGGGGGAGTTGAGAATGCCCCGAGAAGCCCTCCACATATTATTAAGGAGGGCTCTCCCAAGAGTCAGCGAGCAAGGGAACAGATGATGTTTTCAGGCCTACATTTGAACTCCAGATCAAGGAAGGAGAATTAACCACCTCCTGTCAAGCCATGGGACTAGGGGACTATCTTTCCTTCCTGGTAAGACTCTTTAAATATCTTCTCAATCCAGATTTTATTTTGGTAGCAGTCTCCAGCGTGCCAACATGTCACCACGTAAAGATCCCCAAAGAACCCAGCAGGGAACAGGAGTGGGATGGGAGGCCGGAGAGAGGGGAAGAGGAAGTTTGTGAGTTGGTGTAGTATTTTGTGTTGCAATGGAGAGGGTAAGGTAAAGGAAGAAATGTACCAATCGCCGTGCCCTGCGGAGGGTGGGGGGAGTGTCGTACACGGGGCTTGGAATACAAAGTTTTGGGGGGAAAGACATGGAAACATAAAAAGGATCCTCTTAGATCACAGATCTAGAAGGGGCTTTAGAGGTCATCAGATTCAACTACTCCCTTTTACTGAAGAGGAAACGGGCTCAGAGAGGTTAAGCGGCTGGCAGAGTCGCACAGTTAGTGGGGACATCCGAACCCAGAACTTCCGACTCCGATTCCGGTGCCCCACCACGGGGCCAGCGGTCACTGCCCTGCCCCTTAAGTCACCTGGGGAAGCTCGCGGCCCAGGTGCCCGGCAGCGGAAGGCGAGCAGGAGTTTCCACGCCGCACCTGGGGCTTACTTACCTTGCAGGGAAACAGCACAGCAGAGGCCACTTTTTCCATGGCCAGGTTCCTGATGCTAGGGGTCAGGGATCCCCGGCAGGTCGGGCAGCAGCTCAGCTTCTGGCGGCATTGATTACAGACCAGGTGCCCGGCCTGGCACTGCAGGATCGGGGGCAGGACATAGTCAAAACAGACCGGGCACTCGAAGAGCGAGGTCAGCTCGTGGTGCTGGGGAGAGACCGGCCCGCCGCCGCCGCCGCCGCCGCCGCCAGGGCCCGAGATCACTGCGGCCGCGGCGGCCACCGCGGACGAGCCAGGTCCGGCAGCCGAGATGGTGGCGGCGGCCGGGGGCGCAGCCTGGGACGGGGCGTGCGGCGGGGGCTGCTGCGGGGGCTGCTGCTGCTTGCCACAGGGTTTGTTAGCACCGGGTCCGGCGGAGGACGGGCGGCTCATCGCGTTCCGAACCAACCATCGAACTGGGGGCGCCTGTCGGCCGGGGCACCGAAACAAACCCACTCCCTTCGCGCCGGGGCGTCTCGGCGAGGGGCTGCGGCCCCGGGACCGCCCACTGCTCCGGGGAAGCGAGCCGGGGCGAGCCAAGAGGCGGGGGGCTCCGGGGAGCCGTCTCTGCCAGCCGCCGCCGCCGCCGCCGAGGGGCCGCCTCCAGCGCTCCTACGGCGGCTCGGGGTCCCGGCGAGGGCTCGGCGCTCCCGAGGCGGCTCCAAACGCAGCCGCTCCCCCGGCGCCGCGGGCGCGCCTTCCCCGAGCAGCTGCCGCAGCCCGCCCGCGCTCCGCCTCGCTGCCGCCGCCGCGACCAGCACCACCTGCCTGCCCCCTTCCAGCCAGACCCGGAGTCGGTGCCGTGCGTGGAGCCTCAGCCCAGCCGCTTCTGGAACATCTGACGCAGGAGAGCGGGCGGCGTGACGCCACGGACACGTGTGAGATTCCGCCCAGCCGGGACCGGCAGGGCCAGGCTGCCCCGGGCTTGGCTCCGCCCGGCTCTGGCGGCGGGGCGGGGGCCGGGCTTCCCCGCCCCGCTGGGCGAGGGCGGGGCGCTGCGCGGCCCGCCGGCCGAGGGTCCTGGCTGCCCGGGGGAGCTGCCCTGGGCGTGAGCCGCCGAGGAGCCGGCTGTCAGAGCAGGGACTTGGCGTCTCCGCGTTTGAGCCGCTCCGAGGCTCGCGAGGGAGGGAGCGAGCGCCCGCCACCGCCCGGCGTGGGGCTACCCCCCCTCCCCCGGGACTCCGTCTCCCGAGACGGCTGATGCTGTTTTCGGCCACGCCCGAGCACCCTGGGGAGCTACCCGGGCAGCGTCGTTCGGAACCCGAAAGGCCGCTGTATTCCCCGCCGGCAGGGTCGGGGGTTTGCGTCCCCACGGCATCCTTCTGGGCACAGAGACGTCCCACCGCCCTTCTCTTGGGCCGTGCCTCTGTGCTCCGTGGGGGCGAGGGCTGGAAGCCCTAACCGAGGGGCCGCCGGCAGTCAGGCGGCCCCAGAAAGGCTTCTTGGAGGAGAGCCGCATTTCTAATGTACCCGGGTGGGACCGCGTTCTGTCGGCCCTGGAGGCGATGAGCCAGCAGCTGGCAAGCCGAGCTGGGCATGTGTGAGGAACAAGGTCCCGAAGCTCCCCGACCCCGCGTCTGCCCATCCTCGGGGCACTGGCGGGGCTCTTGGCAAATTGGCCGCTTTACGGAGCGCGGGCATTTTTGGAAGGAGGGGGCCAGAGAGATGGGGCTGGAACGGCAGCTCCACCCTCCGCCTCTTAAAGCTTTACCAAGCTTTAAGCTACTTCTGATCAGCGTTCAAAATGCTCTCTGAGGGCCTTGGGGAGAGACTTGCAGGACCCATGAGTAAAGCAGGCTGGCATTCAGGGGCAGAGCTGGTAAACATTTAACAACCAGCTCTTCAAAAAAAAAGTGCAATTCACTATTGAAACCTTAATCTTCATTAACATTTTCTCCATCCTTTAAGTCTAGACAATTAACAAAACAATAAATGAAGTCATCCATACAAATCAATTGTATAGAGCATTTGCTGATCTCCGAGATGTAAATGCTCACACTGCTCTCAGAGCCAGGCCCTAGCTGACATTTCAAAATTTGGGGACCACAGTCAAGGGCCTTAATTCCTCTGAGACTCAGTTTCTTCATCTGTGAAAGGGAGACAACATAGTCTATGGTTCTTACCACCCAGTAGAAATGAGGATCCAATGAGATTCTGTATCTAGAGTGCTCTCCAAATTTTAAATCTCTATAAAAAGGTCAGGTATCATTAGTGTATCACTGGGGGATATTATCCAAGCACAGATCTTCACCTCTGTTAGCTCCTTGTTCAATAAACTTCTGTGGCTGTTGTTTCTGGATCTAAAACAAACCCTTCTGCTAAACGTTGATTTAAAATACTTGGAAATATGCTCCAAACTTCCTTTCCAGCCTTATTATACATCATTACCCTTCACACAGTGGACAATTCAGCCAAAGAGCCCTTGATGGTATTCCAGCTTAGAGTTTATTACCCTTCACACACTGGACAGTTCAGCCAAACAGCACTTGATGATATTCCATCTCAGAGTTTCCTGACTTTGCAATGACTGCCCCTATACTTGGAAAGACTTCTCCTCCTGGCCTCTGTTTCACAGAATCCCTACTTTCCTTCAAATTACAGTTTACAGGTTGCATTTTAAATGAAGCCTGATTCCTCCCTTGCTAGTGCTTCTCTGCCCTTCCCCTAATTATCTTGTATTTATTCTATATATACTTATGTATTTATTACATGTATATCCCTTATTCCTTCCCCATTTCAACCGAAAAGGAATCAACTTTTTTTTCCCTGAGGCAATTGGGGGTAAGTGACTTGCCCAGGGTCACACTGCTAGGAGGTGTTAAATGTCTGAGGGCAGATTTGAACTTGGGTCCTCCTGACTTCCGTGCTTGTGTGCCACCTAGCTGCCCCAGAAGTCAACTTTTTTGGTATCATGGATTTTTTTGGCAGTCTGGTGAACCTTAGGGACCCCTTCTCAAAAGAACATTTTTAAATGCATAAAATAAAAGATATAGGATTAAAAAGGAAATATGTCTGTAAATATGAAGACTGGAATCATGTATGACCCAGAATGTGGGTTTAATAACAATATCAAAGTAATGATGAACATGGATGATATTTTCAGGTAATTGTAGTATCTGTACTATATATGAAAAATCTGTGATTTCTATTAGTGACAAAGTCATCGCCTTACTACTATTATTGTAGTTTGTTGCCTATATTTGCTATCAAGGGAAATGCTAAAATTTAATTCAAGGTTAGTGAAAAATAAATATATAATTTTTTTCCCATTCAAGTTCATCTGTCCATGACTTAAAAGTCCATGGACTCAGATTAAGAACACCTGCCATAGAATGTCAGCTTTTCCAAGGCAAGAATGCCTTGGATTTAAGTTGGTCCTATTAGGCACTTGGTTGATTGACAAAATATTATATGGAATAAGGAAAAAGGAGTTGAAATCTTAGATTAATAGCTAATATTATATGGAATAAGGAAAAAGGAGTTGAAATCTTAGCTTAATAGCTAATGTTTATTGTGGCAGACACTGTGCTAAGTCGTTTACAACTGTAATTTCATTTAATCCTCACAACAACTTTGGGAGATAGGTGCTATTGTTACCCAATATTACAAATGAGGAAACTGAGGCACCGAGAGATTAAAATGACTTGTCTTAAGTCACAAAACTAGAAGTGTCTGAGGCTGGATTTGAATCTAAGTCCTCTGAGTCTATCCAGTCTTCCTCAGAGCTGATTAAAAGAAGATATGAAAATTTTGACATTCTTTGTACAGTATTCATGAGATCCATGAGATCGGTCTTAGAGATCTCAAAAGATTGAAGGAAGACTGGGAAAACATTTAGGGGCAATTGCTTCTGAGAATGCTTCATGCCCTTATGGCTCTGATGTGGATGGTCAGTGGTTTAAATGGGGTGCTCTCTCAGTTAACTGCATGACTCTGAAGAAGACATGGGGAAATATCACATGGTCAAGTAACCAGGAGCATGGTGTTGAAAGAAAATTGTATTTTCTTCTGAGAGCTAGGATATCTGAGTTCTAGGCTGGTTTTGTTAAACTGTGTATAACTGTGACCCTTGTAGGCAAGACTGATTTATTTAAATTAATATTCCTGAGTATACAGTAGGAGGTTTTTTAAGTGTTTACTGAGTGGGATCCAGATGACTAGCACAATCAAGATCTTGTTCCTCTGGCCACTGCAGATGCAGGTCAGAGGGAATCGTTTTGGCCTTCTCATTCAGAGGCAGTATAGAGCTAATAAAGAAGGGACCTCATCAGATTTATGATGTAACAGTGTGAAGGAGGGTATCTCATATATCATATGTCTCATTAATGAGGGACAAAATAAATTGGTATTGTAGTGGAGGAAGGGGAGAAAAGTATATTATGGCATATAGGTAAAAATATGATATACTCACAATATACCTTTACATAGGACTCTAGACCTATAGTCAGAAGGGACTTCTACTTCAACTGTCTCATTTTCTAGATGAAGGAACTGGAGTCCACAGAGGGTGACACAAGGGTCTTGAGTGAAGTGGACTTGGGTCCTTTGACTACAAAGCCGGTATACTTTCAAGTGTCCCACATGGCTTCCTACAAGCAGGTATATGTTAGAACTGGATGGGACCTTAGCTTAGTCTAATGGATCATTTTTATTTTTTTTGGGGGGGGGCAATATTATCCTTTTTAAAAAAAATTTTATTATAGCTTTTTATTTACAAGTTATATGCATAAGTAATTTTACAGCATTGACAATTGCCAAACCTTTTGTTCCAATTTTTCCCCTCCTTCCCCCCATCCTCTCCCCCCCCCCATGACAGGTTGACCAATACATGTTAAGTATGCTAAAGCATATATGTCCTAACAGTTATTTTGCTGTACAAAAAGAATCGGACTTTGAAATAGTGTATAATTAGCCTATGAAGGAAATCAAAAATGCAGGCGGACAAAAATAGAGGGATTGGGAATTCTATGTAGTGGTTCATAGTCATCTCCCAGAGTTCTTTCCCTGGGTGTAGCTGGTTCAGTTCATTACTGCCCTATTGGAGGTGATTTGGTTTAATGGGTCATTTTTAGATGAGGATAGTGTGACTGCCCTCAGCTCACCCAAATGGTGTCGACCCATTTCAGGTTTGTTCAACTCTGTGACTTCATTTGGGATTTTCTTTGCAGAGATACTGGAGTGGTTTGTCATATCCTCCAGTTCATTTTACAGATGAAGAAACTGAGGCACACGGTGTAGAGACTTGTGTCTGAGGCCAGGTTTGGATTCACAAAGATGCGTCTTCCAAGTCTTCCACTTCCAAGCCCAGAGTTCTATTCTCTGTGCTACCTCAAATAGGCTTCTAGTTAATGGCAGGGCTTGCATTTTTCTATATCATGTTAGTTCGGTGAGTAATACGCATTCTAAGCCTTCTTTTGAACCATGGCAGTTTGTAATTAATAGTGCTGATGACCCTTTGAAACCCATTGTGGTTCAGGGGATTGAATGGAGTACATTTAAAGTCATCTGGGAATGAATTCTGGCTTTACTCCTTATTATCTGCATACATGTAAATTACTGAATCTTTCTGGTTCTCAGTTTCCTCATCTGTAAAATGAAGGAGTTGGACTATGGTCCCACCCAGCTTGGAGACATTTATTTCCACAAACTCTTCAGAACATGTTTAGAACATCCCTACTTGTGGATGTCTGTAAGTGAAGCATCTTCTCTCACAATAGCAGCCTTTATACAGATGGCTTCCAAATGGATATTCTATATCTAGCCCGATTTTCTGCTCTGAATTCAAGTCCTAAATCTCCAACTATTTGTTAGACTTCTCCACCAGGATATGCTGCTGGTACCTCAAACTCAATGTGTCCCAAATGGAACTCATTTACACCCCATGCCCATCCTCCACCCATCTCTCCTGCCCTATTTATGTTGATGGCACCACCTTATTCCCAAGCACTGGGTCTCAAAACTTGTCTTTTTTCATCTTTCTATTTTCTTTCCCATTCTCCACTCCCCCCCCCCCCAACTCAGCAGTTATTGAATCCCTTTGATTCTGGGACAACTAAATGGCCCAATGGATAGAGTGCCAGACCCAGAGGCAGGAAATCTAAATTCAAATCTGACCTTAAATATTTCCTAGCTGTGTGACTCTGGGAAAGTCACTTCACGCTGTCTACTACCTCCGGTTTCTCTTTTGTAAAATGAGCTAGAGAAGATAATGACAAACCATGCCAGTACCTTTGCCAAGAAAAACCCCAAATGGGGTCACAAAGGGTCTGAAAAAGGACAAAATTAATATTATTTTAATCTAGTGTCTAATTCTAATCACAGTGTCTCTTGCAGTGCCAACATCCCGATTCAGGGGCTAATCTTCTCTTATTGGGATTATTGTAATAACCTCCTGAGTGATCCCTGCCTAAACCTCTCCTTTCTCCAAATCACTCTTCCATATTTACATAATAAATCTGATGCTATCCTTCTGCTCAAATGTCTATGTCGTTGTTCACATGATTAGCTATTTCCTTCTCCAGTTTTTTACTGAGGAGGGAACTGAGACAAACACGATTAAGTGACTTACCCCCAGTGACACAGTTATACTCTGCAGCAGCATCTCACTGCCTCTAAGCCTTTGGTGGCTCCCTATTATCAACAGGATAAAATACAAATTCTCATTGGCATTGACAAAACTTCACAGTCTATTTGGAACCTGCTTTTGGTACTAGACTTCTTAGACATATACTTTCCAGATCAACTGGATTTACTAGTTGCTCCAGATTTCATTCTGCTCTTAGTTACCTCTGGGCATTTAAACAGGTGATGGAATGCATTCTTTCCTAATCTTTCAGCCACTCAAATTCTTCACTTCAGTGCTCCTCTAGAACCTTCCTTCTAGATGAAAGTGGTATCTTTCTCATCCTAGTCGTGTTTTGGATTTCTTTGTTTCATCTTAAATGATCTCTTATCACTTTTATTTACATTCAAGGCATAATTTCCTTGTGTCTACCCTAAATTAAATTGTTGTTTTTTGAAAACTCCTTAAGGGCAGGACATGGCCAATTTTCAACTTTGTTTTCTTTAGCACAGTCCTCTGAAAACAGTGTACATTTATTAAATATTTGTTGAATTACATTTCTGTTTTACATTTTGAAATTACATTTCAATTTTCTCTGAAGCAGTTAGGTTGCACTGTGGTTAGAGCACTGGTTCTGGTCAAAAAGACCTTAGTTCAAATTTGATCTCAAACATTTGCTGTGTGACACTGGGCAAGTC
The DNA here is from genome assembly GCF_902635505.1 of Sarcophilus harrisii. NCBI lineage: Eukaryota > Metazoa > Chordata > Mammalia > Dasyuromorphia > Dasyuridae > Sarcophilus > Sarcophilus harrisii. The sequence goes on along the minus strand of NC_045428.1, from coordinate 41,936,150 downwards.
ACATACACTCTGTTTTTCTCACTTTTCTCAACTTTAAATGAAGACAATAATAATCACCTCAAAGAGTGTTGTTAGGATTAAATGAGATAATATTTGTAAAGTATAAAAGCATTTTAGATGCTATATACATGTTTATTTACTTCTCCTTTCTCTTCATGTTTCTCCCTTTTTGTGGCAGCCTTTCACATGAGAGAAAACAGAGTAACTCTTTCACATAAGAGTTACTCTCTTTTCTCTCTTATTTCTCCTTTTCTTCCTTTCCTCCCATTTTCCTTCCCTTCCTTGGCCATGTGCAAATTAAGGTCTATTTTAAGATATTTGTTGTGCTTATGGAAAATAATTTTATGTTCTCTGTTCTTAATTTAAAAACCAAACTCAGCCTTATATTTTCCTTTCTTAAATAAACAAACAAAAAACACTCCAAAAAACTAAATTTAGTTGTTGTTTTAACTTGTACCGTGGTGGTGATTTTTCCTTGGCCCAAGAGCAATGATTAGGGAAATACTATTAGTCTCTGTTTGGTCTTTTAGCAAAGAAAACCAATCCACCCACTGTTTCCCTGGGAGATATCCCTGCCTAATGAGAATGTATTTTTTCTTATTTCTCTCCCTCGCTCCTTCATGCAGATCCAGAATGTGTATCCACAAAGGTCTCTGATTTCAAGATACAGATATTGTAGGAGTGTAAAAAAAGAGACTTGAGATCAGGAAATCCAGTAAAGGAACCTTAGAGATCATCTTGCCCGACCCAACCCATTTACTTGACAAATGAGGAAACTGAGGCTTAGAGAAAGAAAATGGCTTAGTCAAGATCATATAGATGGTAAAGAAGCAAGACTCACTTCTCCAGGATTAACATCAGCTTGCCTATAATAGGGCTTCTTAAACTTTTTCTATTCACAACTTTTGCCAGAGAAATTGTTGCATTACTCCAGGTATATAAATATATAAAATAGGCATACAATTCAAAGAATTATTGATAATAAATAATCATTTGGCAACCCCCATATTCAGTTACAAGACCCTACATTGGGGTTGTAAACTGCAGTTTAAAAACCTGGGGACTATGGGACAGTCTTCTCTGTCCTTCAGGCAGTTGTCTTTAGTACTGCCTCCTTATTATCCCTTTAGGTTTTTCGTCTGGAGTAGGGTGCTTTAACAGCAAATGATCTGAAAGCTCCCTACCTATTCCACACTGTTTCTTACGGCTTCCAGTGGCAGCCATCTGCTTTAGCCAAGCTATCCTGGAAAAATACTATGCATTTACCTCAAAGTTTTTGCTTATGCATGCCAAAGAATCCCAACCACTTCCTTGGAGCCTCCTCCCCTTCCTTCCCTTTCCCTCCCCAAGTCTTTACCATCCTTTCCTTTTTCCATGACCAATGCAAAACCTATCCATCCTCAAAGGTCCAACTCAGAGTCCATCTCCAGAGGATCTTACCTTGCACTCCTATACTCCAATAGCATGGGCCACCTGTTTCACACATTTTGTCACTTAACAAGTACAAAACAGTATGTAATAAACTATATTGGGTGTGAATTTCATATCTCCCCAAGTAGACTCTAAACTCAGAAAGCAGGAATCTTATTCCATCTCTCTTTTTGTATTCCCACCTCCTTCCCCCTCAGAACCTACCTTGGGGTTATAAGCACATGATATGTACCTGAACACATATGACATGAAATGTTTGAGAAATTGTTGTGGGGAGAAGTTGGATGTGGGGGAAATTACCCAAAAAACATAAATATTTAAGCATTTTAGATAAAAATGCCCATAACATAACAGGCAGGATGTTATACAGACATTTCTAAATTCCCCTAGAGCTTTCTCCAATCAGAAGTTTCACCCGACCAAGCTTGGGTGAATTACTGAGTCATCTTTAAACCAAAAGAAGGAAAAGCAGAGACATTTTGTTCTGTAAATATTCATAAATTTGCCTGCTTGGTTTGTTAGTGTACCATGGCAAGGACTTACTTGTTTCAAAAGGCAATAACATCATGATTATTATCATTGTCATTAATAATGATTCTTAGGAGACAATTGCATTTCATCTCCTCTTCTGTTAATGTAAAGCTAGGTATTCATCTATGATCTTTTTTTTAGAGCTCATCTTGACATATAAAGAAAGAAGAAACAAAAAACCCTTTTACTATAACTTCCAAACCATACTTTAAAAAATTAGTCTGGAGGGGAAGGCCCAGCTAAGGAAAGGTGTGTCATAAGGGCAGGTAGGGGTGAGTGAAAAGTAAATCTCTAATGTACTAGAATCGCAAAAATGAATTGCATGTCATAAATGAACACAAAAATACTGCCCACTTGAGCTCCTGCAAGCCCTAAGGAACATCTGAATTTGATTTTCAGTGTTTTGGTCATAAATACTTTTACCACCTGTGGGAAAGCACCTCTTTGAAAGAAAACTTCTCCAACCAAAGTGTACTAGAGCTTTATTGGTTCTTGTGTCAGAATATTGGTATACTGGCAAAGACAGCCCTGTGCTAGTGAAATGCTGGGAAGACTAGGCAGGGTGGTAAGAGCTCAAGCATTTATTAAGCAAATACTGTGATGTGCCAGCGCACAGTGCTAAATGCTAGAAATACAAAGAAAGGCAAAACAGCTCCTTCTGTCAAGGAGCTCATAGTTTAAAGGAGTCTAAAACTTACAAACAATCATGTACAAACAAGATATATACAGGGGAATCTTAGAGGGAAGGTGTCAGTGAAAAGCAGATCCAAGTAAAGTTTCTTGGAGAAAGTGGGACTTGGAAGAAAAATAAAAGCCAGAATAGCCAGGAGACAAAGGAAAGGAGGTAGAACCAACCAGTGAAAATGCCCATAGGTTGGAGGTACAGTGGCCTGTTCAAGGAAGCTGATGCTGTCAGAAGGATGTGCAGGGGCCAGCTAGAAACTTCAGTTAACTGGGCTGTTCCTCTCCTCCTAAGATTAATCAAGAATGCATGTAAGCTTGAAATCATGAGAAAACATAAGGTCCTGACACAATTACTGGGTCATTGTCAACTTTAAATAAGATTGAGTCCCGAGAAACTAACAAATGTTTCAGAAAGTTAGATCATAGAAAAGAGAAACCAGGGTGGGTTGCAGAACAATGTTTTTCATAGTAACATATTAAGATATATAAGCAACATGATTTCTCTCATTAAATGGCTCTGTTGAATTATCAGGAACCCCATCTCCTTATTTTCAACCACCTCTAGCCCATTTGTTGTGTTGGCCACAACAGAAACAGATCTCTAGAACTAATTATTAAATTTTCATTGTGAGCATTTATATTTCAGAAATCGGCAGATACTACAAATCAGGCTTGGCTTTTTGTTTGTTTTTCAGACTTAAAAAATGAGGGAGAGAATTAATAACCCAAATTAAATTTAAAAGGATGTCTCCTGCATACATTTTTTCTTGATAATCTCTTAGAAAAGATCAGCAGGGGTAAGGAGGGAACTAAGGCATAAGAAGACTGCAAAGGGAGGCGGGGACCAGGTTGTGAAGGATCTTAAAAGTCAGAGGATTTTATATATAATTCTAGCAGTGGTAAGGAGCCATTAGGGTTGCTTGAGTAGGGAAAAGGGACAACATGCCCTTTAGGAAGATGGATGAAAAGCGCTAGATTTGGAATCATGAGACCTTAGCGCTGACATTCTCTGGGAGCTCTTAAGCAAATTACTTTATATCTTTAGGCCTCATTTTTTATTCATTTGTAAAATTCATTAGTGATCCTTAAGGTCCCTCCCCCTCTCCAACTCTGACTTTATTGAGTCAAACAGCAAAAAACCGGCAGCTTAGACCGTTGTATAATGAGAAGCATTTGTCACCAAATAAACAATCAGTTCAGTGAGTGATAAAGGCAAAGATAATGAAGGGTCTTGTCAAAAGTTTGCAGGGATCTGGAAAGTATAGAGCAGCTTGGATATTTACTGAAGTACAGTATCCTGTATTTATAAAAAGAACCATTAAAGGCTTTTTCACCCAGAGAATAATATGTGAATATGAGAGAGAGAGAGACAGAGACAGAGACAAAGACAGAGAGAGAAACAGAGACAGAGAGAGAGAGAGAAAAAATACAATTTTAATGCCATTAAATTTGGTGTTGGCAAAACTGAGTTTCATTTTGAGGTCTGTTCCTACCTAGATGACCTCACTAATCTCCCTGACCTCTTTTTGTCGTCTATAAATCAAAAGAATTGGACTACATGATCTCTGAGGCCTCTTCCCATTTAGATCTCTTGTTCTGTGATCATGAGCTCAATTTGGCTAAGGCGTTCAGCTTGGATTAGTTCAGGAGGGGTCGGAAGTAGGGGAAGACCCATTGAGAGGTTGTTCTATGTTTTCTAGAAATGAGGCAAATGAAGGAGTTTCACAAAAGAAGGAGGTCAGTTTCATACTAAGGCTGCAAAAGTCAAGAACAATAAGGATTGAGAAAAGGCTCTAGGAATTGTAGATTGGGTCAGTGTATACCCATCAGAGTGCACTTTCAATATGGTTGGGTAAAATTACAGGGGTTTCATTTTTAATTCCTCCTCCTACCCCTTTATGGAACCAAATCTCAATCCCTTATTAAGGGGACCTCAAATTTTTTAAGTAGGGGGCCAGTTCACTGTCCCTCAGACCGTTGGAGGGCCCGACTATAGTAAAAACAAAAACTTTGTTTTGTGGGCCTTTAAATAAAGAAACTTCATAGCCCTGGGGGAGAGGGATAATCGTCCTCAGCTGCTGCATCCGCCCGCGGGCCGTAGTTTGAGGACCCCTGCATGGAAGCACTGATTAAACCAGTCAATTCCTCTAGTTTTTTCCAGACCCAAAGTTCATTAGCTGACTCTTATTAGAAATGCTAATAAGTAAGGAAAGGGATTAATTTGCGTGTCCTATTTCAAGTTTTTAAGTGCTAACTTTGAACCAAGCACTCTGTTAAATTCAGAGAATACAAAAATAAACACAGTTACTTTCTCATTGGGAAACACTACACATATGAGGGAGCGGTGGTCCAGGAGGGGCCTTTTGATTTGCAAAGTTTCAGGGATGAAAGGGGGTATTTGAGGATTAAGTGATTAAAATTGTTTGGGGCAATTGCACCTCCCCAAATTGAGTACTCAGGAGTCTCTCCAAATGATGCACAGAAAGAATTTATTAGAATCTCGAGAAACGGACCGTCCTGGCCTGTGGGCCCAGAAGGACAGCAAGGATACCCACAGGAGGAGAGTCATTCACTTGAAGATGCTTACAATTTTTATACATTTCAGACAAAGAACCCCCAAAATCCCACCCTCTGTAGGTTGTGATTGGTTACATAAGCCTTTAATCTCCCTATTTGGTCAGTGCAATGCAGTGAAAAAGGTGATCTACAACTTCGGCCACTTAATTCCTTCTTTGGACAGTGGAATGTAGTCTAGGTCTGATCTAAAATCACGTGACTGGGGCCTATAGGCCTGATCCACCTTTAGTTAACAATCTCTGATCAATATGTGCTTAATCTGTAAATTCTTCACCTTTCCACACAGAATATGGAGGAAATTTGGAAACAAAGGATGGATAAGAAGGGAAAGATTGATAGTAGCTGAAGGGAGATACCCAGAATCTAGATAATCTTTTCCAATTTAGATCTGCTCCCTGACTTTTCTAATTTATATAAGGAAAGGGAAGGGAATAAGAATTTTTATATAGTGCTTATTGTGCTAATTACTTTTTAAAATAGTATTATCTTATTTCATCCTCAAAACAATTCTGGGACATTACCAGATTTTACAGATAAGGAAAGGAGCAGACAGAAATTAAGTGATTTACTTAAGGGCATAGGGATAATCAGTATCTAAGAAAGATTACATTTGAACTGGGATCTTCCTAATTCCAGACCCTATCTACTGCACTGGCAACTAAGTGCCTCTAAGAGTGATAATCATCCTTTTTTCCAGATTGGAAATCGGATCCTCTTCTATATCCAATTATTTAACAAATATACTCTATAGTCCTTCAAAAGTTTCTCCCTTCTTTTGTTTTTCACCATGAATGAGATACCAGATCAGTCCAGGGCCTCCTTCCTTCTTCTTTTAGATAGCTTTTTACCAAATATTCCTGCTTTCAGCATCCCTTCTTTACCCAATGGGGGCCATTGTCCCTATTTGCTTCTTTGGGTTTAGACCTGTCCTTGTATTGGTGTAAAAACTAATTACTGTGAAATGCAGAACTTGTTTTGCCATTGAAGATCAGCAATTTTTCCTGCCGGAACAATGAGAACTTATTTAATTTATTCAGGTTCAGTTCAACAAACATTTATTAAGTGCCAAGTCACAGTGCTAGATTATGGTATCCCAAAACAAAAATGAAAATGGTTCATGCCCTCAAGGAGTTTTTATTCTACTGGGAAGAACCAACTCATAGAAGGATAAGTGAATAATAAGTAACTGTGTGTGGGTTGGAGGGAAGAAGTCTACTATCTGAGGAAGAAGTCTACTCTCATTAGGAGAGGCTTTATTTAGAAGGTGGCATTCAGGAATACAGAGAGGCTTGGAGAGATTTATGTGAATTGATGCTAAGGGAAATGAGCAGAACCAGGAGATCATTGTATACTTCAACAACAATGCTATATGAGGATCAATTCTGTAGGAAGTGACTATCTTCAGCAATGAGAGGATCCAATTCAGTTCCAATTGATCAGTGATGAACAGAACCAGCTACACCCAGCGAAAGAACACTGGGAAACAAGTGTGAATTACTTGCATTTTTGTTTTTCTTCACAGGTTATTTTTCCTTTTCTAAATCCAATTTTTCTTGTGCAACAAGAGAATGTATATATATGTACACATATATTGTATTTAAGATATACTTTAATATGTTTAACATGTATGGGACTGTCTCCCATCTGGGGAGAGGGGAGAGGGAGAGAAGGGAAAAGTTGGAACAGAAGTATTTGCAAGGGTTAATGTTGAAAAATTACCCATGCATATGTTTTGTCAATAAAAAGTTATAATAAAAAAATAAAAATAAGTTAGCTCTTATTAAAACAGTTTTACCAAATGGTAAAAGAGGCATAAAATCCAATGAAGAGAAACATGATCTGAGAAGCACAATTGACTAAATGAAAAGAAATATATAAAAATTTACTGAAATAAATAATTCCTTAAAAGTTAAAATTGGGCAAGTAGAAACTAATGATTTTATAAGACACCAAAACAAAACTAACTAAATCAAAAGAATTTTGAAAATTGAAGAAAATGTTACGTATCTCATTGGAAAAGCAAGTAACCTAAAAAATAGATCCAGGAGAAATAATTTAAGAATCATTGGACTTATCATGATTTAAAAAAAAAGAGTCTAGATACTATCTTTCAAAAAAATCAAGGATTATTGCCTTGATATCCTGGAACTAGAGGGTAAAACATAAATCAAAAGAATCCATTGTGTGGAAAGGTGAAGAATTTACAGATTAAGCACATATTGATCAGAGACTGTTAGTTAAAGTAGATTAGACCTATAGGCCCCAGTCACTTGATTTTAGATAAGGTGTTGTGTCACAGTTCTCTTTAACTGTCCTGACTCAGTTTCTATGAACTAGTTTCCCTGCACTCATCATGACGGAGTTCTATCTCAGTTTCCTTAACTGTTCTGCCTCATCCCCTTAGTTGTAAAACTCTCCCTCTGATCCATTAAGGCTGAGGACCATTTGCTTTAAGGTAATAAATTGTCTTAATGTAATCAAGATAAGGGGGAGATCAGATTTCCTGCCTCTGGGCTCCTCCTGTTCTCAAGAATTTATGACACTAGCCTTCTAAAATATTCCAAAAGATAAGACTATCCAGGATACCTCACTGACATCTTTATTTCTGTTTATTCAGACATCCTGACTCTGGCTTTTAGTAAGAATTTATAACCTCCCCCAATTCTGAACAAGCTAAATGGATCTGTGGAGAAGTTTTCCCGCTTCTTTTCCCCTTTTCTTTGTTTGTAAAAGGTATTTAAGGCGTGGGGATTCTCCCATTGATCTCTGGATTCTTTGAGATGATAGTCTCGTCCAGCCCTGGGACCAACATGGATCCATTGGTCCCAGTATTTCTCTCCGTTTAGTAAACTATTGAATTGGTCTCTAATCTCTGTCTGACTGGATACTTTGAGACAAGAGTCCTGTCCAGTCAATTATGCTCTCCAATTAATAAAATATTAAAAACTCTCTAATCTCTCTCCTGCCTCAGTTTCTCCGGCATTACAAAAGCCTGGACTGCATTCCATTGTTCAAAGAAGGGATTTCGGGCAGAAGCTGTATATCACCTTGTCTACTGCATTCCACTGACCAAATAAGGAATAAAGGTTTATGTGACCAATCACAACATATAGAGGGTAGGATTTTAGAGGTTCTTTGTTTGAAATGTATAAAAGCTGTGAAGATTTTCAAGGGAGTGGCTCTCTCCTGCTGTGAATTTGACTCACAGACCAGGATGGGGTCCGCTTCTAGAGATTCTAATAAATAATTCTGCTTTTTTTTAATTTTAATTTTTAATAGCTTTTTATTTACAAGTTATGTGCATGGGTAATTTTACAGCATTGACAATTGCCAAACCTTTTGTTCCAATTTTTCCCCTCCTTTCCCCCCACCCCCTCCCCTAGATGACAGGATGACCAATACCTGTCAAATATATTAAAGTATAAATTAAATACAAAATAAATATACATGCCCAAAACATTATTTTGCTGTACAAAAAGAATCGGACTCTGAAATATTGTACAATTAGCCTGCGAAAGAAATCCAAAATGCAGGTGGGCAAAAATATAGGGATTGGGAATTCAATGTAATGGTTCTTAGTCATCTCCCTGAGTCCTTTCGCTGGGCATAGCTGGTCAGTTCATTACTGCTCCATTGGAATTGATTTGGTTCATCTCATTGCTGAAGATGGCCAATATTTCTGCTTTCTATGAATGATCTCTGAGTAGTCAATTAGCATAGATCTTTTTGTCCCAAACACCATCAATTACTTCCTAAAAGAAATACCAAAATGAAAGCTCCCAGGAATATTATAGCCAAATTCCAAACCTACCAGCTCAAGAAAAAAATACTGCAAGTAGTCAAAAAAGAAATATTGTGGAGCCACAGTCAGGATAACAGAAGAATCAGAAGGTTTGGAATAGGATATTTCACAGGGCAAAAGATTTAGGATTCCAACCAAAAATCACCTCCACACAAAAACTGAGTATGGTTTTTTGAATGAAATAGAGAGTTTTCGAATATTCCCGATGAAAAGATCAGAGGTGAATAGAAAATCTGACTTTCAAATACAAGAGGCAAACATAAAAGAAAAGAGAAATCATAAAGAATTTGATAAGGTTAAACTATTTATATTGCTACATAGGAAAATACTATTTGTATGATGATCTACTATGAATAACTTAACTATTCTCAGCAAGACAATGATTCAGATTGATTCTGTGGGCCTTATTATGAAAGGTGCTGTTCATCTTTAGAGAAAGAATTGATAAGAGTCTGACGGTACATCAAAGCTATATTTTTAAAAATTTTCTTAGTTTGTTTTTTTGATCTGTGTTTTTCTTTCATAGACTGACTTACATGGAAATGTGTTTTGCTTAACTACACATGTGTAACATATCAAATTGCCTTTTCAATGGAAAAAGGGAAGGGAAGGAGAAAATTTGAAAAAAAAATTAATTTTACATGTAATTGGTAAAAATAAAATATTAAATAAGAAAGAAAAAAAAGACCTTAAACACCAAATAAAGTTAGTATTTTCAATATGCAGAGTAGAATAAAAAAAGGATCATCTATGAAATTGCAAATCTCCATTACATACAGCTTTTCTTTTTAAATACATATCTAATTAAACATTTAACTTTCAAAACTCTCATTCTTATCTGATTCTTTCTAGACCTCTGTTTGCTTTTGTACATTTAAAAAATGTTTCCACAAAACTGAGTAGATGCCCATCAGTTGGAGAATGACTGAATAAATTATGGCATATGAATATAATAGAATATTATTGTTCTATAAGAAACAATCAACAGGATGATTTCAGAAAGGCTTAGAGAGATTTATATGAACTGATGTTAAGTGAAGTGAATACAATCAAGAGAACATTGTACACAGCAGCAACAATATTATGTGAAGGTCAACTTTGATGGATCTGACTCTTTTCAACAATGAGGCCATTGGTGAAAATTCAGATCTATTGTATAATTCCAATAGATTTTTGATAGAGAAAGCCATCTATATTCAGAGAGAGGATTATGAGGACTGAATGTAGATCACAACATAGTATTTTCACCTTGATTGTTGTTTGCTTGTTTTTTCTTTCTCACTTTTTCCCCTTTAGATCTGATTTTTCTTGTGCAGAAGAATTGCATGTTTAACCTACATTGGATTATTTGCTATCTAGGGGAAATGGGAGGTAGGGAAGGAGAGAGAAAGATATGGGATACAAGTTTTGGCAAGGGTAAATGTTGAAAACTATCTTTGCATGTATTTTGAAAAATAAAAACCTATTTTTATTTAAAAATGTTTCATAACTTTTTCTCTTTCCCTTTTTTCCTTTTTTTTTTTTTTTTGACATAAACCTTATCCCTTCTTTTGCTCTTATCCCCTTTCCCAATGAAAAGGAAGAAAAGAAAAACAAAATCTTTGTAACTTTATGCATAGTGAAGCCCCATCTATTCAGGTTGATTTTAGAAACAGCCTTTATTTGTATTCCCAGTGCTTAGCACAGTTCCTGACACATGATAGGTGCTTAATAAATGCCACTTGACTGACTTAATTTCTGATGCTCCTAATCATCTGATATATCATTGTGGCTGCCTCCTGCACATCTCTTTTCATGTTTTCTTTAGATGCTAATTTTTCTCACATAGCATATTTCAAAGTTTCTACCCTTTCCTTGTAGAATCTGCATCGATTTATAAATCTGGGCTCTGAAACTTTCTGCATTTTCTAGTGGGAATGACTAGATCATTGTTTGTTTCTTTGCTTGTATTTTTTTTTTTTTTTTTAAGCATCATGGTAACTCCCTCTGTTTCTATAACAAATCCAAGTGATTCAGCTATTTGTTAACTTCTTTGTCAACATATTGTTGGTTGTGTTCATATGTATGTTGTCCATGAAGGATCTTTTGATGCCATTCTTGGAGCCCATCCATTTCAGTGACTCTCTTATTATTGTCATCACAAAGGAACCAAAGGAAAACCGTTAGTGTATTTGTTGGATATTCTGTGGCAGATTTACAGGAATAAATGATGGGGTAGCTTGACAATAAGCTTGGAATAATCCTTGGTCTAGGAAGACTTGGAAAACTTAGTATGAATGCTTAGGAACCTGGAATCATAGATTTGGAATTATAAAGGACTTCTGCATCCTTCATAAACCCTCATTTTTCAGATAAAGAAACTGATGGTGGGGAGATATGTAGTGTGCCCAAAGTCACACAGATAGCAAGTGTCAGAGGAGGGACTTGATCTCTTCTGGTTCCATAATTTGTGTCCTTTCTATTGTAGCACACTGCTATCATTTATCTATTGTTACTCCACTTGGCTATGACACCAGGAAGTAGAAATTAGAAGGAAAGGAAGAACAGAACAGAGAATACCCTGTATTGGTAAGAGGATAACACCCCCTTTTGTAAACATATATCAAGGGTCTATCATGACATTTCTCTAATATATATATATATTATGTTATATATGTATAATTTCATATATACAATTTATATAATTATATTTATAATATAGTATATATAATATTAAATATATAATATTTATAAAATTATATATAATTTTAAATATATAATATTTATAAACTTATATATAATTTTAAATATATAATATTTATAAACTTATATATAATTTTAAATATATAATATTTACAAAATTATATATAATTTAAATATATATTTATAAAATTATATATAATTTTAAATATATAATATTTATAAAATTATATATATATATAATTTTAAATATATAATATTTATAAAATTATATATATATATATATATATAATGTACTGAATCCTGTTTGGAGAAATTTTGCCCTGTAAGAGAGATTGCAATAAACTAGAGAATGTGTATTATTTAGCTGCATAATGGTGGTTGTTGTTTGTCCTATATTTCAAAAAGAACCAATGACATCATGGGGTGATATGTTGACTTGCATATAAATTTGATTTAAGTGAAACAAGAGATACATAAAGACATCAGCCTCTCTCTCTTCTTGAGTCATCAAAGTCTGGTGGCAAGGTAAAAGTCAGGATAATTGGGAATGGCCTGGGATGCAATGGCCTTTGATGCTTTGGGCTAAACAAGTTTTAAGCACTCTGTAGTGCCTAATTCTGCCACCTTCAGGGCTATTGGGAAAAACTGCTTTCATCTTCTCTTCCATCAAGAGCAGTCACTTATTGATGGGTTACTCTCAGGCAGGCTGGCCTATTGGCCAATATGATTGATTCACTTGTTAAATTTCTCTTAGTAAATATGTGCTGTGATCCCTTCCTTAATGTAAACCCTTAACTCTTAGATCAGACCCTCACAGATGGACATGAGAAGATGTTGGGATAAGGGAAAAGGGAACTGTTATCTCCATAGCCAAGGAAGGCTTTGACTGTTTGCTGCAAGGAGCTTACTTTAACTTGAACTCACATACATATACACCAACTTCTATCTCTAAGAGTTATCAGCTCAGTTCTTTGTTAAACCTTTCTCCAGGTTCTTACAAAAGTCTGAAATATAAATAAACTCAAAGACAATTAAAACTATAAAAATTCTTTATCTGATCAGGACTCCACTCCCTTTTTCAGCCTGAGCTGAAGTAATTTCCTCTCCCTTTTTATTAATCCCTGCTTCTTTCACCTTAAACTAAGAATTTATAGACTTGGACCAAAATAATTATAAAGAGACATTCACTTAAATAGAAATTTTTAAACAGCACAATCAATCAATTAACTAGCATTGATTAAGTGACTATTATGTGCCAGGTATTCTGCTAAGCACTGGAAGTACAAAGAAAAGCAAAATATATTCCCAGCTCTCAAAAAACTCACAGTCTATAGGCAGAATAACTATAAACAGTGGTATACAAAGTATATACAGAAGAAATTGGGGATAATCTCAGAGGGAAGGTACTAACTAAGATTATGGAAGACTGAGGTTTCTCGCAGAAGGTGGGATTTTGGTTGAGACTTGAGGGAAGCTGGGATGCGTAAGTGGGGAGACAGAAAGTTCAGCCCTGGGGGATAGCTAGTGAAAATGTTCAGATGAGACAGAACAACAAGGATACCAGCATCTGGTATCTCAGAACATGGGGAGGGGAATGAGGAGACAAACAAGGTGAGGTTATTTAGAGCTTTGAATGCCAGAGGCTTTTATATATGATGCTGGAGGTAATAAGGAGCCACTGCACTTAATTGAATAGAAGGGTAGGATATGAAGGATAGGGTACTTTGGAAAGATTAATATGATAGTTGAATGAAGAATGAATTGGAGTTGCTTCCCCTACTTTCTATTGGAGGAGCAGCTTTTGGTCTTCCCTTCATCCCTCTTAAACACTACATTTCCTTTCTATTTGATAGAAAAAGTGTAAGAGAAAAGAAATTTGATATCCTTCTCTTCTTCTCTTCTTTTTCTCCCCATAACACCTTTGCATTTTGGCCATAATGGCTTCTTCAGGAATGGAAGGTCTCATCAAATCTCCATGAGGTGAAGGGCCACATTTGCATAAATGGAAGGCACAGTATGCACAGTGAAGAAGTCACAGTTCCTCCTAATTAGAAATACAAAGACAATAGAATTCTCTTCCCTGGGAACTTATATTTAGAAATGAAATCTTGGTAAGGAGGACCTGGTAACAAGATGGAATAAAATAATCTCTCCATCCCTCCCTCCCTCCCCCTCCAATATTGGCTATTTAAAGCTGCATGATTAGTGAAAAGAACATTGAATTTAAAATTAGAAAACATGGATTCTAATTCTGGTCTACCCCAATTTTTCTTCTAAATTTAATTTTTTGTTTATTTGTTTAGTCATTTTCAGTTATATCCTACTGTTCCTGACCCCTTTTTGAGGTTTTCTTGGCAAAGATATAGGAGTGGTTTGCCATTTCCTTCTTCATCTCATTTTACAAAGGAGGAAACTGAAGTAAACAGGGTCACGGACTTCCTCAACATCCCACAGTTAGTAAGAGTCTAAATCTGGATTTGAACTCAGGTCTTCCTGATTCCATACTGGATACTTTATCCATTGTACCTAGCTGTCATAAACTTTCATAAAGAAAACCCTGCCACCTATTTGGGAAAAATTTTTTTTTTCAGAAAAGAGTAACAACATATACCTCAGGCTTAAAAGAAGTAAACTACCTGTGTTTATTTTGCAAATTATTTTACTTCCTTGGGCCCTTATTGATCTTTAGATATAAAATGAATGAGATGAACTACATTAGTGATGATGAATGCAAATAAAAATGGGGGCTGCCAAACTATATCTAAGGATCCCTGCAGGCCCTATACTGAGGGACCACACATGTTTATCTGCTTATCCCTTCCTTCCTCCCTCCCTCTCTTCCTCCCTCCCTTCCTTCCTTCCTTCCTTCCTTCCTTCCTTCCTTCCTTCCTTCCTTCCTTCCTTCCTTCCTTCCTTCCTTCCTTCCTTTCTCCCTCCCTCCGTCCCTTCCTTCCTCCCTCTCTCCCTCCCTCCCTCCATCTCTTTTCCTCCCTCCCTCCCTCCCTCCCTTCCTTCCTCTTTCGCTCCCTTCTTTCCTCCCTCCTCCCCTCCATCTCTCTCCTTTTCTTTTTCTATCAATGCACCAACACATTAACATCAGAAAAGAACTATATTTCAATCCTGTTTGACCTCACTGGGAGGTATTGTGCACGTGACCGTGGACAGGGCCTGTTGCACATCCTTGGGCTGGATGATCTCACCGCGGGATTCTGCAGCCGGGTATATTGCATTCTCATCCTCTGATCCCCTAACCGGGAAGAAGGGCTGGTAAAAAGAAAACAAACCACAAAAACCCATAGTTTAAAAATAACTGCGACTTGGCCCACAAAGATAATAAGTTATCGGCGGGTTTGTGCCTCAGGCTCTATTAAAACCTTCCAGAGGTGGCCGCTTCCTGGCTCCGAATAACAAATGCAGCTCTCTGGACCCCGGGGGAAGGCGGCTGGGCCCCCGGGAGTCAGAGGCCTGGGAGCCTGTCTTGCCTCTGCCGTGGGGGCACGAGCCTCCCTTGTCCACTTTCTACCTTCTTGCAGTCACACTGGCTTTGGTGATGCGCTTGTTACTTATGGCAGTAAAGGCTCTCTGGGAAGTCAGAAGAGCTACTGCTTTCAGGAAGGATGGGGGGGAGGTTGGGGTGGGGGGAGTAATACCGAGCCGGGCAGGTCAAGTGGTTATTATATATTATCTATTATATGATGACCTCTCCCCTCTCTTCAAGGTTGGGAGCTGAGCCAGCCTTGCAGCCAGGATAAAAACATCCTCATTCCCCCTTTCCCCCAAAATTCTCATCAGCTTCAGTGGAAACCCCCAATCCGAAGCCTTCCCATCTTAACCACGCAGGCTCCTCTGCGAATTATCAGGCAATGGGAGCCATTCCTCCTGCACCTTCTCACTTTGAACCGTGAGACATGAGGAAAAAACTAGCGTTTTTTCTGCCCTCGAGGAGCTGGTTCTCTTGGGAGAGATGGTTCCTCTTCGTTCTTGAAGAAGCCTGGGACCTCCCGGAGACCACACCCTAACCCACAGGTGGATTGGATTGAAGTGGGGGAAGGAAGGCTATGGGTCACCTGCCTCAGTTTCTCCCCCAGAGCCAACCGGGTCCAGGGACAAGATGGAAGCTGTCCATGGCAGGGCGGGTTGGGTGGAGTGTTTGGTGTCAGGAGGCCCCGGGTTTGAATCCTACTCAGCGTTTAATTCCAGCCGGATGTTCTGTCCGACTTTAAGGTTTGCAGAATGTTTTATATGTCACAAGGTAGGTGCTGTTACTAGGAAGGCAAAATTTGCCTTCACACCTCACCCTCCAAGCAGCCAAGGAGTCTAAGAGGACTCTATCCACTGGGCTACCCCAGCCAACTAGTCATTTCACCCTTACTGGAGCAGTTTATTCATCTGTAAAACGAAGTTGAAAACTTCTTAGGTTCCTTCCAGCACTAAACCTATGATTCTATGCTATACATATACACATATATACACATGCATTACAATACACACATGTACATTGCATGATACACATGTATAATGTACATTTATGTAGTGATATACACATGTATATATAGCCACATGCACACGTGTGTGTGGGTACATGTATGCATTGTCTATGTGTATATGAAGGTACTTTGTGTGCCTTTCCCCCACTCCCATCGGCAATTGCTCCTATGTGGCAGGTGCTTGACTGTGCAAAATGATCCTGGATCTTCCATCCTGGGGCTGCCTTTGGGCTTCCTTTCCTAATTTTGTGATTTTGTAGGTTTGAATCCTGCACATTAATTGCACAATATTAATTGATTGATAGATTCTGGGTACCTTGACAGGTGGAAAAAGAGTTACTATATATAATCTGGAACAGGACTTCTTAAAACTTTCTCCACTCGTGGTCTTTTTTTTGCCTGAAAAAGATTTGTGCGATCCTGGGTATAAAACATTTCCTGATAATAAATTATAACTTTATGATTTCCACATTCATTTACATGACTCTATATGGGGTTGTGACCTACGCTTTAAGCTTCAATCTTCAAGGTACGGCTAATAGGATAAGGGTCAGCTCCTGGAGGAATGTTTGGGCAGTGTAGAGCTGAGGTGAAATATCAAATTAGCAGCATATACAATGTTTTATATTGTGATGGTTTTTAAATTTCAGCATCCTGGGAGAATGGTAGTTATAAATTAGCATATCCTACATTAAGTCTTTCTGAGAGGTACATTTGTATGTATTTAAGTATTTTTTTATGTAGAGGAAATAATTGGTAGCAAATACATCACACACATACATATTTACATCTATATATAGTTAAGGTTTACAAAGTATTTCACATATGCTCATTTGATGCTCACAACAACTCTGTCAGCAAGCACTTTCAACATCCACATTATACAAGACTGAGAATTTCAGTAACTTGTGCAGGATCAGATCACTATATCCGAGGCAGTATTTGAACTCTGGTCTTCTTGGTATCTGATCTCTCATACTGCCCCATGTCTAACTCATTTAACACACTGAATACTTTTCTACTTCTCCTTTGGGAGATCTTAGAAATGAACCAAACTTAAGCTGTTAGGAACTTTTCCCCAGAGGGAAAAGGTAGAAAAGGGAGAGCTGCGGGCTTAACTCCTCCCAAGAGAGTCCAGGCTCCTTTGGGGCCGGAGCAGAGAGCCATCACTGAGAGGAAAGGGATAGGAGCAAGCCCCAGGCCTCTTGTGGCTGCCCCATATGTATTTGACATATAGTTTTTCATGTGTATATGCATAGTATTTTATATATATGTATGTATATATGTATAGATATATATACACAAATATACAGATATATATATATGTATACATAGAAGCACAAACATGAATACATAGAGATAGTTATATACACAGAAACAGATGAATTTTTTTTTTTTGTATCCCTTCACTCTATACCTCCTTCTGCTTCCAGGTAGAATCTGTTTTTGATCCATCAAAAATAAATACCTACTAATTTCTATGGTTGCCATATATGAGTTGTTTAGCAACAGTTTAGAGACTTAATTTCCTTTTTCTTCTTCTTCCCCTACCATGACTTAGCCAACAAGGAAGAAGAACCATTTGGTAGTTTATTCTCAGTTGTACATAGCTTAGAGCTAGCTAGTTGAATATAGGGTTTTTTCCCCCCCTGAGGCAATTGGGGTTAAGTGACTTGCCCAGGGTCATAGCTAGGAAGTGTTAAACGTCTGAGGTCGAATTTGAACTCAGGTCCTTCTGATTTCGGGATTGGTGCTCTATCCACAGCCCCACCTAGCTGTCCCCCTGAATACAGTTTTAAACTGGGTATTGGGTGACTTGGGAACCTGGATTAACAATGGGAAGTATGTGGGGTTAGGGGCCAGGATAAGCTTAGAGGGTCCAAGGCAGAGGGAAGGGTTTAGGATTGATTGATTTTTTTTTTTTGGGGGGGGAGAGGAAGATGTAGGATGATATCAAATGCAAATTATTTAATTTTTCTTGATTTAGAAGACTACTAGTGTCCACAAACTGCTTTTTCATATTATGGCCCCCTCCTTTTGGTTATTTATTTTGTTTTTTGTTTTCCTCTCATGCCATTGCTTTTCCTATCTGTATCACCAGCTAACGCCTCTTCCTCAGACTTGTGGGCTGTCCAGTTTAATTTAGACTCTGGGATTATCAGAGCTACAAAATACATTAGGCGTTCTCTCTCTCTCTCTCTCTCTCTCTCTCTCTCTCTCTGTCTCTCTCTGTCTCTCTCTCTTCCCTCGGTCTCTTTCTCTCCCTCTCCCCTTTTTCTTTCTCACAAATGAGACCCAGGGGCTCTTGTGACTGGCTCTGTATGTAGATAGCATCAGAATCCAGTCCCTGGGACCCTCAAACCCCGGCATCCCATTGCCTTTCTTGTCAGAATGCGCGCTGTTTGAGGACCAGGACTGGTTTATTTTTGTCTTTAAAACCCAACGCTCCACTTAGTTCTCGGCACGTGGTGAATAGTCTAAATGTAGTTAGTTGGCCAACTGATTGCTATCCTGGAAGTTAAGCTCCATGACTTTTTTTCCTATAGTGTGAGAAGGAAGGGAAAATGAAGCACTGCCTGAGAAGAATTCGCATTTAAAGAATGGCAATGTCCCACCATTCGCTTATTTGTTGTCGGTTTTCTCAGCTTAGAGTAGTTCATAGAGCGCTGGCTTGATTTAGAAGCCATAGGTAAGCCTTGCCAAAGCTGGGTGATCTAAGTCACTTAACCCATCAATCCATCAGATGATTGGCAGCTTTTCCCTACAAGAGTGTTTCCTTAATGGGGGCTCCTTATACCAGTGAGATCATAGGGCTGATCCGCCTCCAAAACCAAAAATCTCATTATTTCTTGGACAAAAAGGCAGTTTACTTTTCTCTTTCACCAGGGGTTCTTAATCTTACTGGCAGCCAAGCCCCCCTTGCTCAGACCCCTATGGACCACTTCTCAGGATAATATTTTTAAATTCATCAAACAACAACAGTGATAATGATTATAGTAGCTAGCATGGATTGAATGCCTACTATGTGCCAGGAGCTAAATGCCTTCCTATTATTCTCCCATTTTGATCCTCACAATAACCCTGATAGATGAGTCAAATTTGAATTCTGCTCTTTCTGACTTTGGAGCAGCTAGGTGGTAAAACTGGGCTTGGTGTCAGAACCCGCTAGTTGTATGATCCTGGGTAAGTTACCTCAGCCTTTTTGTCTCCGTTTCCTCATCTGTAAAATGGGTTGGACAAGGACTTGTCAAACCCTTGGCCAAGAAAACCTCAAAAAAGAGAGCAAGAAGAGTTGGACATCATTGAAAATGACTAAATAACAACAGCAAAAACAAATCTCAGACTTCAGGCCCAGTGCTCTGCCTACTTTGCCACCTAGCTGCCTCTAAAATCTATAAAATTATAAAGGAAACCAATAATATTGAAATACAGCTATCAATATGTATATATACACATATGTACATATATTTTAAAAGTTTATAGATTCCAGTCTAAGAACTACAGTACTAGACTATCTTAGTAGCTAATATTTTTAAAAAATAATTATTATACTTTAACATTCATTTAAAAATTTTTTGAGTTCCTGATTCTCTCCCTTCTTCTAGGCCTTCTCCTACCCATTGAGAAAATAAACTAATTTTTTGTTAAAGACAGAGTAGAAAAGCAGTTTTTAACTTGATATGAGGAAAATTTTCTAATAATTAGAACCATCTAAAAGGGAAAATGGGCAACCTCAGGGAATAATTGTGTCCTTCTTATTAGAAGTCCAGCAACAAGCAATTGTTATTTACTAGACACTATACTAAATGCTAGGGATTAAAAGAAAAGCAAAAGCAAACCCTGCTCCCAAGGAGCTTCTATTTTAAAAGAGGAATCAACCTATAAATAATAATATCCACTAAGTTATATATAGAATAGGAAAGGATATAGGATAGGATAGGAAAGATAATCTAAGAAAGAAAAGTCTAAGTTTGGATGAACTTTTGAAAGAAAGACGTATAGAGAAACTATAGATATGTTAAAGTAAGTAAAACTCTGTATACTCTGGGATTCTGAAATTCTGTGAACTTTTCCACAGAAGTTAAATAATGTGTGTGTGTGTGTGTGTGTGTGTGTGTTCCACTGCTGAAATCTACAGGATCTCTGATATGTCCCAAGAACTCATCACAATTAGCTTAGATATATTTCTATGGATTCATCCTATATGGTCAACTCACAGGGACACTAATAGTGGTGCTATTGTGATTTTTATACTTTTCAAAGTTTATTTTTCAAACTTTAATATTTCTAGTAAGGAAAGGATAATAATTTATCTGGTAGGGATTATTTTAGGTACATTATGGGTAGCAGCATGTGCCTTAGGCCTAAAATAAATCACTCTGCTATTTAAAAAAATAAAGGAAAAAAAAAGAAAAAAACCTTTGACAAAGCCAAGAATTCTTTGGAACTTTATTTTAGCTTCTTATAAGGACCTATTGCTCTTCTTCAGTTGTTCTTAGTAGTGTTCAACTTCATGACTACTTTTGTGTTTTCGTGGCAAAGATACTGGAATTTGTATTTCCTTTTCTGGCTCATTTTACAGGTGAGGAAACTGAGGCAAACCTCTAAAACAAAAGTGATTTACTCAGGCTCATATGGCTAGTGAGGTCTGAGGCCAGATTTGGATTTGGGAAAATGAATCTTTCTGACCAGTGCTCTCTTAATTATAGATTATAGTCACCTATACTGGAGGATAAATACTAAAAGATTTTTCAAAGACCTTCTAAGTAATTTCAGGAGAGCTATAAGGATTTGTGGGTTCTGTCTTGGTATTACCACTTAGATTTTGTAATGAACAGGTTGCATTAGATCTTTGGACTTTGGCCTCTTTATCTATTTTCAAGAAAATTGCTGTTTTTTTATCCCCCCCCCTTTTTATTGCTTTCTTTTTTCTGATTATACATGTACATTAATTTTTTTGAATATACATTTCTTTATGAGTCATGTTGAGAGAGAAAAATCAGAACAAAAGGGAAAAAAATCACAAGAGAAAAAAAACAGAAGAAAAAGGAAAAAAAAGCAAACATAGCATATATTGATTTACATTCAGCCTCCATAATTTTCTCTCTGGATGCAGATGGTGTCTTCTATGCAAAGTTTATTGGAATTGCCTCGGATCATTGAACCTCTGAGAAGAACCACGTCTTTCATAGTTGATCATTGCACAATCTTGCTGTTATTATGTACAATGTATTCCTGCTTCTGCTTGTTTCCCTCAGCATCAGTTTGGATAAATCTTTCCATGCTTTCTAAAATTAGCTTGTTCATCATTTTTTATAGAACAGTAATATTCCATTACTTTCATATGCCATAACTTATTCTAGCTTCTTCATTTATAAAATGAGGGAACTGGGATATGTCATCCAGCTCTCAGTGTCTGGTCTCATAACCCAATGGCTTCAGATCATTTAAAGAATGTTAGAGTGATTTCCTTCTAGAAAAAAAAAAGCTGTACCAGACTGACAAAGGACCAGATATTTTCCCAGGTTTCTTTGAGAAGACATCTGTGGAACTCTTCAAATGTCTTTTCTGAAGTCTGTCCATTCTAAAAATCCTATTTTTATAGTTTCTATAGTTAGTATAGTTGGGATTTCAACAAGGGATTCTATGCATCTAGGAGTGATTAAGACCTCAAGGTCACCACAGATAAAACAAAGGAAGGTACCATTGAGGTAAGTGCCATCCAAAACCTGAAAGGAGGTGATTAATGGCTCTTGCCTTCAGAAACAGATCTGTAACAAGCAACATTTAGGCCAAGAAATTATGGTGAGGGGAATCAGCTGAGGAATAGGAAGAGCTTATTTGGGACGCTGAGGCAGGGATGATTAACGCGTTAAGTATCTGATGCTTCAAAGTTGCTGAAGTGCTCTAAGTTACTTAAAAATCCTCCATAGTTAAGGCTTTGTTCAGCAATAGTTGAATAAATAGTTTTCATAGAACCATAGTTTTAGAAGGTACCTTGAAGTGGCTTTGCCCAAGGTCCTAAAAGTAAGGAGCACAGCTGGGATTTAAATTCAGGCGTTCTGTCTCCAGAGAGTATTCTTTCCGTGTCCTGCTGGGAAAATGTTAGGGCTGGAACGGACCTTAGAGACCAATAATCTTTTTCCTTATTATATTTCTCCTAGTACTATCTTTTTGTTGTTGATAGGTTTGTTTTTCACTCATACAAGAGTTTTCACCACTCCATTTGGGGGTTTCTTAGCAAAGATATTGGGGTAGTTGGTCATTTCTTTCTCCAGCTCATTTGACAGATGAGGAAACTGAGGCAGCAAGGTGAAGTTTTTTTCCCAGGGTCACACAACTAGTAAATGTCTAAAGTCAGATTTTGACTCACGAAAATGAGTCTTATTGACTCCAAATCTTTATTTTACCTTGCTGCCCATAGCACTGTCTAGACCTTTTCTTTGTTCTTTTTATTTGCTATCTTGTATCACATTTCTTCAATATTCCCATGGACCTGTGGTCTCCTCACTTCCTCCACTAATGTAGATTGTAACCCTTTCCATGTCCTAATTGGAGCCATTTTTGTCCAAGTCATTCTACAAATCTTTCAGGAAGGTTTTCCAATAGTGTCCCAGGGTTACGTTTTGTGGATTTCAGCGCAACATTCAGCCATCAATTTGTTATCTCTTATTCTGTGACCTGTTTACTTCCTTTTGTAAGCACACATTTTTAATGATATGTGTTATTCCACTTCCTTCAGACAAACAGAGCAATAATTGGCAATTTTGGTGCCTACTGCAAGTAAAGCAAAATATTCCCTCAAGCTAATTTTTTATGACTAATTCAATTGGAAGGTCATGGTGGGGCACAAGGCCTGGTTGGAAGAGATACTGGTAAACAGTCCTATGGTGAGGAGTTCCCAGAACACTACAGAGAGGGGCCAATTAAAAAAAAAATTATAATTGTGAATTTAATAAAAACGTATTTCTATGTAGAGAACAGAAAATATACACTGTATAGAGAACTCTGAATCAGAATCCAAGATTTCAAAACTAGAATAATAATAAAATATAATAATATTATAGAATATGTTACCAATATCACTTATACCATACCAGTAACACAGAAGCAAATGAATTTAACACCTAGTTATTATGAATAATTGGTCTCTCTTAGATAAGAACAATTTGATATTTCCCATTTTGTATTTATTATATGCTTTCAAAAAAAACTGTGCATAATAATGAAACAGCAGTGGATAGAGTAGTAGATAGGGCATTGGATGGACCTGGTGTCAAGACACTAGTTGTGTGAACTGGCATAAAACAGGTGAGCTCTTAGATTGGGAAGTTGGAAAGGCTTTTTAAATTTTCTTTGCATCTCTAGTACATAGCTTAGCATAGTGCCTGGCACTATTCTTATTCACTAATTCTCTGCCACAGTTTCTTCAACTGGAAAATAAAGGAATTACACTTAATAGCTTGTAAGTTTCTAATTCTGAAATCTATGATCCTATGATTCAAAATTTCCTACTTATAATAATCTCAATTCTTATTTAATATTTTAAATATGTTGTCTTGCTTACATTATTTAATACATCTAAAATTTGAATTCCCAACTGTCCTTCTTGTATGTGAAATCACTTAATAACTAATTGTTAATATTGAAATAATTTTACTATTATATTTTATTATTAAGGTATGAAATCATTATTGTTATTAAAAATATATGTGTTAACCTCTCTTGTTTCTCTACTGCTGAGATATAAATGATGTCATTGCTCTCTAGACTTAGGCATTTGGGTGTTTGAGAGCAAAGGTCCATTGGCCCAGACATATTAAGAGTTTGATGTGAAAGCCATGGCTGGTAACCTGCTGGAGCTCATTCCTGTTTAACTTGTGTTTTTGCATTGCCCCTTGCATCATCACCTGCTTTTCTGATTCTTAAGAGATCATCCCATTGCATGAATCAGTGTATCTCTGTATCCCTATATGAATATTATCATTTTTAATCTATCATATATTGCAATGACCCAGACAAAGGTAGGTGATGATTCCTGCCTCTCACTGTTTCTTATCTCCAGGAAATTTTCACAGAAGTAGGAGATTGTGGACAGTAGCCTAGATTATTGTTTGTCCCTGATTCCCAAAAAGGATCAGTCGTGACCCTGGACCATGGCAATGACCGATGTCTTGATTTCTGAGTGAATTGGATTTAAGTGAGGTAGGGCCATGCAAGGTCAACAGTCTCCCTGTCTCCTCCAAAATCACTGGAGGCCAGGGGGAAGACAAAAATCAACTGGCCATTGCTCAATAAACTTGTTCGGAGGATTTAGGGCCAGGAGGAACCTTGGAGATTAACTCAGCTGGCACTGACTCCTCCAGTCAATTTTTCCCCTCCTAATATTGTACTATAGCAAGTGAAATGGGCCTAAAATGATAGGGATAAATAATCTTCAAAGGCAATTTGCAGTCTAGGCAGTTTTGGTGGGGACACAATGAGGGAAGGGAAGGAGCCAGCCTCTAGCTCTTCTAAGGATTATGTCCTTATTGCATGTACTGGAGTTTCTCAAGTCTTTCTTAGCCCAGACTACTTCTTCTATTTCCTCCATTCTGGCAGGAGCAACTGGCTGTCTCAGAGTCTGATACCTCTTTCTCTAGACCCCGCTTATAAATACATACTTGGGTGTTAAAATTAACTTGTCTCGTGCTTTTCTTGTCCATTTCCTGTGTGTAGTCAGACAGTTAAACACCCCAGAAAGGTTTAATTCACAGAATCTCTGAGTTAAATGTTATCTGGTCCAATCTGCTCCCATTTTAGAGGGCCATCTGGTCAGATGTGTATGTGAGAACAATAACTAACTTAATATTGAAATAATCTCACTATTACATTTTATTATTAAAGTATGAAATAATTGTTGCTGTTATTAAAATATAAGTGTTATATTAACCTCTCTTGCTTCTCTGCTGCTGAGGTTATTAGCCTCCTGATCTCTACAGCATCTTGATCTATATCTGGTCACTGGACCGGGATGGCTCTGGAGGGGAAAGCCAGGCAGGTGACTTTGCCCAATTCGCTTGCACATCATGGCAGCCTCTCCCTGAAGTCATGGTCCTCTTTGAGAATGAAGGACCAACAATAAATACCGTGTCTTTGACAAGCAGCTGCCTAATCTCTTCTGGGAGACCACCGGTAGTGGCTGTCCCACCCCCTACAGAGACTGTCCAAGCCCTTTTTGAAGAGCTCTCATTGTCAGGACATTATACTATGGCTTGAGTGTGCAGAAAGGTAATTAAAGCATTACATTGAATTGCTAAGCCATGAAGTACTAAACTTGGGAAGCACATGATAGCCGTTTTTAAACATTAGAACAATTGTAATCTGAGAGAGGGGTTAGTTTTGTTTTTCTTGGAATCAGAGGACAGAAGTAGGATGACTGAAAGATCTGCCTGTAGAAATTACAAAAATGAAGATTTGGGTTTGACAAAACCCCAAAAGGGAAAACCCAAAAGGGGAAAAGAAGGAAAAACTTCTTAACCAAAGCTTTATACATGGAATGAGACTCTTCAAGAGATGGTGTATCCCTCTCATTTAAATGTCACCAACCAAAGGCTAAATGACCACTTGGACCATTTGAGGTTCCTTCCAAGCCTGACATTCTATGGATCCATAATTTTATTTTGCATTTGTTTGTATGCTTACTGGATTAAATATCCATACTCTGGCAAAACTTAATTATTTTTTCCTTTTTAAAAATTATAAACTTGACAAAGACCAACAGACAGCAACATTTTCATATACAAAGAACGGCATGGAAATCCCATGAAACTGAATCTCTATTACATACAGCTTATTTTATTATTTTTTTACACAGCTAGGAAGTGTTAAGTGTCTGAGGTCAGATTTGAACTCAGGTTCCCCTGACTTCAGGGCTTGTGCTCTATTCACTGTGCAACTAGTTGCCCCCATACAGCTTATTTTAAAAAATAAAATGTGTATCATATATAGTATAAAGTACTTATTTCATATAACACAGAAGTGTTGACATTTTCTTGCTTGTCTGTGTTCCTTCTGAATTTCCTTCTGCTTTTCCTATATATTCACACTGAGATCTTACTGTCTTCAAATTGAGCCATTTCCTTTAGGTGGAAGCATGAGTCATCATGAGTTTTTTCAAACTGTGATTGATCTTTGTACTGATAATTGTTCTTAAGTTTTAGAGATTCTCCTACTAATTAATCTTTAACAGCTTCACAATCCTGCTCAGGATCTATCCAATACATTCGCAACATGTCATCTCCCCTATTACATTATAAGCCTCTGGAGGGTAAGAATGCATCTGGTCTATCTTTGTATTCCTGCTGTGTAGCACAATACCTTACATGTGAATATTAAGCACTTGTTGAATTAGTGAACAGAAAAAAAATTTCTTGGAGATACATTTTTAGAAGGAAATTGAAAAAAAAATGGACTGTGTCCAAAGGAGCCGTGGGGGGACTGGGTAATTTGTCAAATGAGAATTGGTTGAAGGGTCTGAGGACTTTCAGCTTGAAAAGATTGGCTGGAATGGATGCTGGTGGGTATAGAGAAAAATAATAGCTGTTAGACATTTGAAGGACTTTTATATGAATAACAAATAGACTTAATCTGCTGAAGACAGCTGGTTGGCAGTGGACTCTGGAGTAAGGACACTCAAATTTGGTGTCAGACACTTGACACTATCTGTATGATTCTGGACAAGACACTTAATCCCAATTAACTCATGAAGAAAGTGAAAGAAAGAATGTAAGAAATAAAGAATGAAAGGAAGGAAGGAAGGAAGGAAGGAAGGAAAAAGGAAGGAAGAGAGGGAGGGAGGGAGAGAAGGAAGGAAGGAAGGAAGGAAGGAAGGAAGGAAGGAAGGAAGGAAGGAAGGGAGGAAAAAAAAGTCAATAAGTAAGAAGTTGACCCTGAGATAAAGGTTCTTAGCAGGGAAGCAGAAACTCTGGTCATACCTACCTAGCTGTTAAGGTTAAACACAATCCTGGCAATAAGCACACTATCAGTTGTTCAATAAACATCCACCCCAGCTATATTCAGAAAAGATCTCCTGAACAGTAGACTGGTGAATGAGTAATCAATTTTATAGCCATGGATATCATGAAATAATGAAGATTGTAAAATAAAACAGTCCTTAGTTCTGGTTTTCCTCCAGCTTCTGTGGTGATGATAGAGTGGTACAAAAGGCCTTCAAAAATGGATTTGTCTCTTTGGTGATAATGAAATAAAAATAGCTTTTTTTGTTCATATTACTATGAAGAGCAGCTAGGTGATTCAGTGGATGGAGTGTTGAACCTGAAGTCAAGAAAACTCATCTTCCTGAGTTCAAATCGGGCTTGAGACACTGTGTGACCCTAGGTAAGTCACTTAACTCTGCCTCGGTTTCTTCATCTGTAAAATGAGCTGGAGAAGGAAATGATAAACTACCCCATAACTTTGCCAAGAAAATCCCAAATAGGGTCAGGAAAAGTTGGGCATGAATAACAATAACTGTTGTTATGCCTCAGTTTCCCTGAATAAAATTATTATAATCCTACTCCTTTGTCTCTTAGGAATGAGGAAATTAAGTTAGAAAAGAGTCCCTGAAATACCATAGAGTCATAAGATTTCAGGTGCCTTATCCCAAATGCCAGTTGGCATAATTCCCCCTCCTTTGGGTGTTGCCCCTCACCTCCATGTCTCCTGCTCTCTGACCTTCTTATCTTAACTCCATCCTTTCAGGACTAAGTTATGACTCTTTCCTGGAATTATGACTTGTCCCCCACCCCACTCCGCCCCCTTATCTGCCTTTGTTTCCCCTAGTCTCCTGAATTAATCATTGACTGTTGAATGCTTTGAGACAAGAGTCCCATGCAATCTAATCTAATCTAAATTCTCCACAATTAAAATATTAAAAACCAATCTCTGTCTTACCTTCGTTTTTCCAGCATTACACTACAAAGGAAACTCAGTGATGAAATTCTACCTTGCCCTTAAAAGTAGCCATCATCCTTTTTAAAAAAAAATAATTTAAATATATTTTATTTTCAAATTTCCTGCATTTCTCTGTATTTTTTCTTTCTCTCCAGTCATTGATCCTCTGTAATAAAGGATAAAAAGGAGGGAAAAACAACTCAACAAAACTAACCAAGTTATTAAAAAAAGTCTGTTCCACATCAGTAGTTCCCTCTCACAAAGAAGGAAGGGAAATTTTCATATTTCTTTTTTGGAGCCAAACTTGGCCAGAATAATTTTACAGCATTTGGTTTCAGTTGTTCATTCCATTTAAGTCGATTGTTTTCTGGTTCTGCTGACTTCATTTTGCATCAGTTCTTATAAAGGCGGATAATGATTTTCAAAACTTGGGGTCACTCTGAGCCTAAGTGACTAGAACAATGGAACATTTATGTGGTTGTCTGGAGACTTCCACTGGAAATAGCATCCCCAAATAATAAATAGTAAATGCCCAAATAATCAGTTTTCTTTCTTTCTGTTTACCATGTTTCCATAATATAGAAATGTATATTTAGGGAATTTTTAATAATCATCTCATGACAAAAATCAGTATTAGATTAGGCCAGCACTCTGGCAAAAAGGTATTTATTTTTTAATTCCCTTTTTGTGAATACAAAGAGTCTCTGGGCCGGTACCTGCTCCAGGCAAAATTGTGGGAGTAGGGGAATCTATCAGAATCTATCTAGCCTAATTGTTCTATTTTGTAGAGATATAGAGAAATAGGAAATGGTTTGCTGAGGTCAAACAAGATCTGACTCATTTTCCACAACTCTTGACTGTGTCATGTGGCTTCCAATGTTATTATTTGGTGATTCCCATCCTTCCCAATGTTTCCAGAGGCTGTATCCATTTTCACATCATAATAATGAAAGCATATTAGAGGCATGGAAGCATAGTAAACCCTGACTCCACATTCCCTCTTTAATTATTATATTACAAAGAATTGAGATACGTTAGTCTGATGTTCTTGGTCTTATTTGTCCATAGGCAAGACCAAGAAGTGATGTCCTTCCTTAAAGTCCTAAAACATCACTCCTGAAGGTCTCACCAGTTTCTAAAGAGAGGGGTCTGAAGAGCCCAGAAAAAAAACTTTTTTTTTTTTTTTTTTTTGGAGATTTATTAGGGTAATGATCAGTCTTAGACAAGGAAGGATTTCTTTGATTAATTCAATTGATAGAAATGTTGCAAAGAAGGCGATAAGCTTTGTATTTAGCTATTTACTTTCTAAGCAGGTCAAACAAAGGATATACAAATAGACCAAAGAGAAAATCATACTCTTCCCTCAAGGAGATTGTATTCATCTCAGTGATGAAATTCTACCTTGCCCTTAAAAGTAGCCATCATCCTTTTTTAAAAAAAATAATTTAAATATATTTTATTTTCAAATTTCCTGCATTTCTCTGTATTTTTTCTTTCTCTCCAGTCACTTATCCTGTGTAATAAAGGATAAAAAGGAGGGAAAAACAATTCAACAAAACTAACCAAGTTATTAAAAAAAGCCTGTTCCACATCAGTAGTTCCCTCTCACAAAGAAGGAAGGGAAATTTTCATATTTCTTTTTTGGAACCAAACTTGGCCAGAATAATTTCACACCATTTGGTTTTAGTTGTTCATTCCATTTAAGTCGATTGTTTTCTGGTTCTGCTGATTTCATTTTGCATCAGTTCTTATAAAGGCGGATAATGATTTTCAAAACTTGGGGTCACTCTAAGCCTAAGTGACTAGAACAATGGAACATTTATGTGGTTGTCTGGAGACTTCCACTGGAAATAGCATCCACAAATAATAAATAGGGGTCTGGGGCCAAAATCCAGAGAGTCAGATGTAGAAACGGAAGGATGATGAAAAATGACTAACCTAGTCTGTTCCCAAAATGGATACCTTGGGAGGAATTCACCTATGGGAGGAGGGGTTGCAGGAAGTGGGATGAGATTTTCCAGGGTGGGATGTCCCTGGCTCTGAGAGGAGTTCCACTATGGAGTATGGAGTTCAAGTCTAGCTTCTTTGAATTTACCTTTGCTCAGTCTGAAAGGAAAATTCATACAGGTAGTAGTTTAAGAAGGATTGGATAATGTTTCTTCTTCTTTCTTTCTTTTTCTTTTTTTTTTCTTTTTTTTTTTTTGAGAGAAAATTGGGATTAAGGAACTTGCCTAGTTAAGTGTTAAGTGTCTGGAGCTACATTTGAACTCAGGTCCTCCTGACTCCAACATTGGTGCTCTATCTACTGCGCCATCTAACTGCCATGTTGGATGGTTTTAGGGAAATGATTCAACGGGATGCTCAGAAAGTTAAAATATGTTTGACGAATCAAGGCGGTTGCTTAAGTTTTGTCCTCCTGTTCAATCTTGATTATGGGGTTTTAACTGATTTCGAACCTTATAAACTACGCAAAGAACAGAGCAGGTGGCAGAAAAACGTTCAAAAACAAGAGGAATTCCCATCCCTTTGGATTTTCTTTCTTTCTAAGCAGAAAGGCTCAGCATTATTCAATTAATAAATTTGTCTCAGGGAGACTTAAATGCCTAAAATGCAGAGTACTGAGTTTTTCTCCCACAAGGGAAGCCAGCCAGAAGCTCTATCTTCCTGGCAGAGGGAAGTCATTTTCCTCCTGATAATTTTTACGGCAATATCGCAACTTGAATTAGACTCTTCTGGGGCTTAAAAGAACCCTGTGGATAAACACATTAGGCAGGTCCTTTGAAGCTTGTCTTTTGGCAGACTGGCAGCATGAAGTTTTAATGGGCCAGGGTTTCTGTTGCAGAGGGAATAGCGTGACTCATCCTGTTTCCTCTTAGGGCTGTAAGTGCTTCAAACTTACGGAAGCTAAAGAGATCAGTTCAGTACAAATGAGATCCTGCTGTAAAGACTCCAGGAGCATCATTTTCTGAATGACTTTCAGAGTGCCAGCAAGGTACCTGGCACAGAAACCGGAAAGGAAACTTAAAATGGCATGGCATTGCAAGGATCTATCTGCCGTTATTGATTAGGCAAGGCGCATTCATTAAATAGAGATTATATATTTGTGCCCATGATGTATCTATAACTATAGATGGATCGATTCCTGTCTCATTCTCTTTCCCTCATAACTTCTCTGTCAAGGCCATCAGATTATAGATCCATAGATTTAGAGCTAGAAGAGGTTTTAGTTGGAGTCCAATTTTCCTGTTTTTGCATTTTATTTCATTTACAAATAAGGAAACTGAGGCTCATGCTCAAGTTAACAGAGCTAGTAAAGGTAAGAAGAAAGATTTGAATTCCTGATTTTAGCTCTTTTTCCACTGCTATACCCAACTTCTTTCTAGCCAATGCTTCATCTGTACTAGCACAACTACTAGGCTATACCCTTGTATTTCATTCTGTTTCTCCATAATGTACTCATTTCTTTTTCTCATGAGACACATCCTTGATGTTTCATATCGTGTCTTTAAGAATTTTTATTACAGATAATTCTCTTTCCATAAAATTAACATTATGCATAGACTTCATATAGAGAATTCTGAAAGAAATTCCTGTGAGGATTCTGAATGAGGATTTGATTGAGTCACTAGCTACAAAGATGACAGAAGAGAAAGGAAAGCTTCAGAATCCAAGGTCCAATCAAAAATGTTCATTATGAAACAGTTGACAGAGGCATTTTATCATTTGAGGGATTTTTTTCTTGTACTGAAAAGATAAAACCAGATACTTTGGGATTTTTAAAAGTTCAAAGACTAGTTGAGGAGAATATTGCTTGCAGTTACTGTCTGATAGATGAGGGGAAAAAGAGAAACATTTTCCAAGTATATCTTAATAGCTTCACAAAAAAAAAAAAAAAAAAAAAAAAAATGTTGCTCAGCCAACCAC
This sequence comes from Sarcophilus harrisii, assembly GCF_902635505.1. NCBI lineage: Eukaryota > Metazoa > Chordata > Mammalia > Dasyuromorphia > Dasyuridae > Sarcophilus > Sarcophilus harrisii. Next base: position 41,904,098 of record NC_045428.1, on the reverse strand, counting down.
CAGAGATAAAGGCCAGGTGCAATGAGTGGGGAAGGGCCAACATACTGAATATCTACATTAACTTTACTGTACAATTCTGTGCACACTTTATCATTAAAAATGCTACTTATTATCATGGCTAATATGGTAGTTAATATACCTGTATTTTAGTACATTTTATGATTTACATAAAGATATTATTTTGTTTATGCTTTTGTTATATTGGTCAAGTAAATAGGTAGAGCATTAGGTTTAAAAAAAATCACTTTACTTGAGAGGGCTGCAGAATGGTCCACTTGTGTAAATCAAGAATGTGTGTAAAATACATGTATCTCATTTTTTAATATTGCCTTAATTCCATTTTTAAAAATTCTGAACTTAATTCCTGCTCATCAAATATAATACTTCCAATACAAAGTAGAATAGAAAAAAGGGATTATATGTAAAACCACAAATCTCTATTACGAACTAGCTTGCCTTTTTTTTTTTTTTAAAGAAATTTACCATAAATTTAACATGTTACTCTCAAAGTTATTCTGTTTATTTATGTTTCCTTTTGGACTTCCTTCTTCTCTCTTTTTTGCATTAAAAATATTTCAATGACCCACTTTAAAAATTTTCTTTTTTAGCAACATCGCTAGCTTCCCTCTCCTCAATGAATTAAAAAAAATTCTTATAATCAATGAACAAAATCAAGATGAAAAAATTCACTCATTGGTTATAAATGCAAATGCAGTTTGGGCCTATCATCTCCCTATTAGAAAGTGAGTAGCAATCCTTGTTATATGAAGTCATAGTTGATCATTAACACCAGAATTTCCAAAAATTGCTATCTCTTGTTCTGCCCTACCCAGAGAACTATCCCTTATGTTATCTCAATTTTTGCCTGGTAACATGACACAGTCATATTAATGTTAACTATGTCTTTCCACAGCCCTCCAATTAAGATTTTTTTTTTTTGTGAAGTCTCACTGAGAGAATATTAGTGCTGAAAAGGAGCTTTTGTGTCAAAAACAGATTATGAGCCTTGAAAGTCCTACAAATTTTCTCAGATGTGAGCTAGGCCTTTCTGTCCCATTCAAGTCTGACCTCAGCTTATATTGATAATGTCTACCCAAGACATAGGTATTGATGGGCTAACTTAATGGGTTGCCTATCCTCCAGCATGGGCCATAATCATTTTTCCGGCCACCTTCCAAGAAATTGTTCAGCAAATTGTATTCAATATCACTTCCACCAACGTAAGAGTGTCATCAGTTATCAGGGGTCTAAAAGTAATTTCATCTCTGTTCTGAATAAGCTTTCCCTAACTTTCCTCATCCTTCTCCTCAGTTTTTTCCAGGTAAGAAATATCTCAAAGAAAAGCAACAAACAAGTTCTGGGCTGTGTGCAGGAATATTGTGCAAATGGGACTCAAGAGATAATGATAGTGACTCAAATGTCAGTTGCTAGACCCAGACTCTAATTGGGGTGATGGGCTGCAGAGTGGGACTTTGACTTAAGGTCATGGAATCTCTTTGTATGATTAGGACCTTGCTGACATTGAAGTAAAATAACCCTTTTGGGAATCCCCTAACAAATGTCTACATTTTTATTGTAGGAGTATGAGAAATAAACTATTTTCTCATGATTGCTTAATCAGATAAATTCTAGATCAATTTCTAATTACAGTGTCAATTTCCCTTAAATAATATGTAAATGAAGATAAGAAAGTGAATTCAACTTGGCTATATTCATTGGTGGATATGGAAATCAATGTCTACAAGAACCTTAATTGTATTACTGTTTTATCATTTGCACAAATAATCATATTCATTTGCATAAAATATACAGACAGGTGCAGCTGGTCTGCACATATGCATTGTATATTTAGCAATTTTCACTTTGTAATTTCCCAGCTTACCTAGTCCTAATTAATTCTCCCAAAAAGGAGATGATAAAGAAGATAGCATGGAATCAGAGATGGAAGGGACTTTGCAGCTCATCACATCCAAAATAAATGAGGAAGCTGTAGGTATTAGGGAAGATAGCAGGGTGAAGGGGGGTGGGGAAGGAGGGCTTAATATATGAAAATCTTTTGATTCATTCTTCCTAAACAATCATAGATACATCATAGCATTTTCAGACAGCACCATGAGGTTTTGGTACCAAAATATTAACTTACAATTAGCGATAGAATTAGAAGGATTAATGAAAATTAGATTTAAAGACAGTCATAAACTCAGAATGTTTGAGTTGGAAAGGACCTTAAAGAGAGTATGCATCTTAACCTGGAGTCTGTGAATTTATTTTTAAAAATATTATATTGGTTTCCTATATAATCCAGTGTATTTTATTTTAGGAATTTAAACACTGAGAAGGGGTCCATAGACTTCCCAAGACTGTCAGAGGGGTCCATGTCACCCCCAAAAGGAAGAATCCGTAGTTTATTCCAGTGTCCTCCTTTTGCAGAGGAGCAAATTATGGGGCAATCTCTGACAGACAACTTGTTCTTATTGTTGTTTGTCCTTCATTCTCAACTACCCAGAACTTCTCATTCCAATTTACTTTCAAATTCTTTGCCTTTATACAGGTGGATGAATTGATTTCTAAAAGCAGTGACACTGCTACATTTGAGCATATAACAAACACACATTGGGAGCGTGCAAAGAACTCCTTTAAGAACCAACAGGGAGCATGACCAATGCATCTCCCTCCCTGCTTCCCCATCCATTGTTCAAGGGAATTGCTTGTTGGCTTGTTCTTGAACTGGTCTCCCCGTCTTACATCCTTGAGCTCTGTCAACAGCCAATCTGTTTTCCCCTTTGCCTCTGATTTTTCAGCTTGTCCCAGCTCTCTATCTTATCTCATCTCTCTCCTTAACTGCTCTTCTCTTCTCTCTGATCCAGCTGTCCTTGATATCTGCCCTTGATTCCTTCTGTAGCTTTTATTTTTCTTTCTGTTTATTTAGAGCTAAATCGTCTGGTCTCCCTACCAGTAAAAACAAAGCTGTTTTGTTCATTTAAGAAATGTGGAAATAAGTGTGCTTGGTGCTGTGTGTCCCCACCAGGTCCAAAGAGCAAAAGCTTGGATCCTGTGGGAAAATGGGGGAAAACCAGAACCCAGAAATGGCTGCTCTTTTTTTTTTTTTTTTTTTGATCTCTCATTCCATAGATCTCCCGGATAGTGTTCTGCTACTTCCAAACCTAGGTCCTGGTTTGGTCGGAGCCTTCCTTCTCTGGGATTTGTTACTGGGAGATCTGATTCTGCTACATCTATGGACAAGTCTTTCCTTTGTTCCTCAGGGTATTGGTTATTTTTGTTTGTTTGTTTGACTGAGGATTGAATAGTAGAATCATAGATTTAGAATTGCAAGATGTCAACCCCCTCACTTTGCAAATGAAGAAAGATCCTCCAGCATTAAATGATTTGCCCACGGTTATTCGGGTAAAAAATGACAAAGCTGAAGTTTGAGCCCAAGATCTGTAAGTCTAAATTCAGCATTAGACCCGTGGCTTTGGGGACTGACATCCCTTTTGCCTATTGTATTATAATAATAACAACCAGCATTTGTATAGAGCTTTAGACTTTGCATATATTTATGTGTACATATGTATAATATACATATACATATTTGTATATATCTACATACCTGTATATCTATGGATATAAATATATGAAAATACATCCCAGTGTTATTATAAGAATCAAATATATATATATGTAGACATATAGTTATAGATAAATAGATATACATATCTACATCTATATTTCATTTGATTCTTATAACACTGTGAAGTAAACATGACTATTATTTCCATCTTACTAATTAGAAAGCTGAGGCTGAGAGGTTAAGGAATACTTATGATACAATTAGTGGGGATCCAAGGGAGGATTTGAACTTGAGTTTTCCTGATTATGAGTCACCACCCTACCTAGCCATGACATAGTATGTTTTATAGATCTCTTTTAACACTCCCCTGTGACTGATCCTTGCCACGAAGGGCAGCCCTGGCTTAACAGGTTCTAGCTGTGTTCCACATCTAGGTAGGTGGGGATAGAAATCCTTTGTGATGAGTGAGTTTCTTCTAGATTCCAATATTTAGATCATCATCAGCAAGAAGTGAAATAGAATTGCATAAAGTGGCCAACCTTATTCTCTCTTCTGGAGTTCTCAAGACAAAAGTCAGAATGACTGGCAATAACCCAGGATGGAGTGGATAGCCCGAGCATCTTTGATGTCTGACCAAGTTCTAAGCGCTTCAGAGGCCCGCTTCAGCTGCCTTCACAATTGTTAGAACAAATTATTTTCATCTTCCCATTCCACCGGGGGCAGTCTTCACATATTTGGGGTCCCTCTAACTCATCGACAAGTTTAAGCACCCATCAGTTACCCTCCACCTGGTATGGTCTGTCGTCTCAGGGGTGACTGCTGCACGTGTTACAGCTTCTTGGAGCCACAGGTGAGAGTTGAGTGTCAGGTAGACTCCAAAAGTGGATGAGCAGCCCTGAAAAGGGCTTGGCAAGCCCTCACAGGGAGGTGCGAGTCCTTTTTGAACAGTCCACACCCTGGATAAATAAATACAAGACAATCTGAGGAAGAGGAAAGCAAAAACCATCAGCTAGGAGGGGCCATCAGCTAGGAGGAAACATGCTAAACAAATAGGGTAAAATATTCCCTTCCTCCTTTATTGGTTGGCATTTGTCAAAGATTTCTGAATGGGTTTGTAAGCTTTTACTGTTCTACATTTCTTTTTCATGAGATCCATGAGTACATCAAAATTTCAGCTTCACTTAAACCTTCTCACAGTTTGCGGTCTAAAAGGAAGCACTGTTTGTGGGTTTCCAGCTGGGGTTTTTAGGATTCATAAATCTTAGGTGAGGCAACAGTGACAGAACAGACCTTGATGGCCTCTATATTCTGCACACACGGTTTTATAAGCCCTAGAGGGGATAAGATTTTCACTCAGATGTCATGATTTTCTGCATCCATAGCACTCTCTGACCCATCCAGGCAGGAGGACATCAGCTACCAGGGTATGTGTGCCAGTCACAACAATCTGTTCTGGTCCCTGAAAAGTATCACAGGCAAAGTACCTCCTCTCCCTGTCATGCAATGAATCCCTTTGAGAGGAGAGTCATGAGAATTATCCTTATCAGTGATGCTATTTCAGGGCCTGATCCCATGATGTGTGTGTGTGTGTGTGTGTGTGTGTGTGTGTGTGTGTGTGTGTGTGAGAGAGTGAGAGAGACAGAGACAGACAGACAGAGAGACACACAGAGAGACATAGATGGAGACAGAAAGAGAGAGAGACATATAGAAAGAGACAAAGAGACAGAGATAGAGAGATGGAGTCAGAGAAAAAGAGAGACAAACGGAGAGAGACAAAAAAAGACAGAGAGAGACAAAGAGACACACAGAGAGACAGAGACAGAGACAGAGAGATGGAGTCAGAGAGACAGAGAAAGACAGAGAGAGATGGAGACAGAGACAGAGAGATAGTAAGACAGACAGACAGAGAAAGAGAGTATTGTGCCAAGAAAGAAAGTCACAGGGATAGAGAAAAGCTGCGTGTCCTTCTTTTTCTCTCAGGGTGGAGGGCCCGCAATCACTGAGGGGAAAAGGGGATGTCAGATCCTTCTCATCTGCCAGAGTGGAAAAGTGTCAGTTCCTTCTTATACTTTGGAAATAGCTTCCTTATATTCCTGGAATCACTTGTGATAGAGTCGGAAAGCCCCCCCTTTTCTTTTTTTTTTCTCAATAGTATTTTATTTTTCCAAATACACAGAAAGGTAATTTTCAACATTCATTTTTGTAAGATTTTATGTTTCAAATTTTTTTCGCTTCCTCCCTCCCCAAGATACCAAGCAATCTGATATAGGTTAAGCACGTACAACCCTTTTAAACATATTTCCATATTTGCTATCTTGTGCAAGAAAAATCAGATGAAAAGAGAAAAAAATCACAAGAAAGAAAAAGCAAACAAACAAAAAAGTGACAACACTGTGCTTTAATCTAGCTCTTTGGGTTTTAAAGACATCTTCTTGACCTGGCTTTTAAGATGTTAGGCAGCCTGATGAGATGGTCTAATCAATAGAGAGTTGTGCTTTTCATTGGGAAGATTGGAATTTAAGTCTTGTCTTAGGCATTTACTAACTATGAGACTTAGCTTACTCATCTGTAAAGTTGGGATAATAATAGCATCTACCCCAAAGGTTTATAAGGTTCAAAGAGATAAAGTATATGGAGTGCTTTGCAAGCTTTACTGTATAAACAGTTGCCATCATTATACTTGTATGTATATAGTCTGTTTGTTTATTATACCTGTTCCTAGCCATGCTAACTGTGGAGATATTCATCCCTATCCAACTATGCCTTGTGCCTTCTGTCCACACACTCACAGGGGAACAGCCCAGGAGTAAGACACATTCAGCAGCACCAAATAGGACACTAGATCTGGGATCAGGTTCAATTAACGCATCAGGCATTCACTAAGTGCTTACTAAGTGCCAGGCACTGTACTAAGCCCTAGGGGTTACAAAAAAGCAAAAACCGTTCTGAACAATCATTTCTTTTGGCAGAAAAACAATAGGCAGAGAGGTGGGCCAAAATCAAAAATACTTTATTTCAAACTTTTTGATTGTGTGACATTGGGCAGGTCATTTAATCTCTGGGTCTCAGATATTTCTCTGAGACAGGAGCTCTTCACCTTTTTGGGGGGTCATCATCCCTTTGCTGGTAGTCTACGAAAGCCTACGGATCCTTTGTCAGAATATTTTGAAATGTATAAAATAAAAAACTCCAAAGGAGTACAAAAGGATATCAATTTTATAATTTTCAAAATGGAAAAAGGACAAGAAGGGAAAAGGAATAAGTATTTACCACAGTCAATCTTCAACATTCCAGTATTTAATTTTCATGATTTCAAACATTTGAGTGATTTTATTAGTAACCTCATTTTCACTTACATGATGGTAAATGGTATATTCTTGCAAATGCTAACATTTATATCCTCAAAAAGGAAGAAAGTATTTGTAAGAGTGAGGGTGAATCCACTCTAGAAAGTGCTAAGATGTGATGACGGAATCGATAAAATGGCTCTTTATGGGTAAAGAAGATGTCTTTTTTGTTTTGTGGCCAGCCCATGGAGAGTCACATGGGGCTAGTTGGGGAGCCTAAGCTGCATGTGGGGAACCCCAGATTTGTACTTTTTCAACAGGGAACAGTTGATCCACCAAGCAGAAAAAGGGTAGAAATGGCAGGTGTTTCCTTCCCCCCCCCTTTTTTTAATCTTCAGGTTCTTCTGACACAGCACCCTCTGCCTGTCCCCAGCCAGTCTGGTGTTTCCTTTCTTTTCCCCCTGCAATTTATGGGTTATTCCATGGTTACTGTGCTAGGAGAACTACATATTATAAGAATTAATGCTTTGTTATAAATACTGGTTTGCAAAAAAGTGTATTTTTATTTTATTTTATTTTTAGCAATTTCTAGTTTTTGGTCGTATAGGGAACGTAACCTCCTCTTTTCCTATAGGTTCACTGAATTAGCATTCACATTTCTGACTTTTATGCACTTTTCTAGGAATGTTACCTAGTAAAAGTTGAGGATTAATTATAAAATGCCTACTATGTACTAGATATTGTGTGCTAAGTGCTTTTTACAAATATTATTTCATTTGATCCACAAGTGAAGTAGGTGCTATTATTATCCTTGTTTGAGAAAACAGGGTAAGTGACTTGCCCAGAATCATACAGTTAGTAAATTTTTGAGATCGCATTTGAACTCGGGACTTTTTGACCTTAGACCCAGTACATTAAATTTTTAATTCAATTTTTATTTAATTATTTGATTAAACTAATTAAATAATTAATTTAAAATTTAAAAACTTGATAATGCCAATTATGAGATCTTCTTGTTATGAGATTATCAATTGCAACATGGGTGCTGATCTGCTTTGGCAAAACAAGTTCCCTTATGGAGAATTCCCTAGACCCATTTTAAAAATGATTTTACTGGGACAAAAACAATTAAAAAATGTTTCTGATCTCAAGGAGTTTTTTTTCTCCTGAAGTGAAAGAATTTGAACACAGACAACTATATATAGCATAAGTAATAAATACACAGAGGTAGTAGGGGGCTAGTGGGAGAGAGAGAAGGAGGGAGGAATGAGGAAAGGGAAAGAGGGAGCCAGGTCTTGTTTTCTGCAAACAATTCTTTATCAGAAAGCATTAATTTTGATAATATGTGATTTTCCTAGCACAGCAATTGGGTCAAATTCCAGGGGATCAGTGACTTTAGCAGATTTTTCTCCAGGTCCTGAACATCTCAGACACCGAAGCAAGATCAAAGCTTCTGGATCCAGGCTGCAGACAACAAAGGAAGGATGGACCCAAGCTCTGCTCTCCTAGCTCTGGGAGCCTTCTAGAGTCGGGCACCTTCACTACTGCTCCTGCCCCACGGCCTTTGGGTCCCTTATGGCACCAGCCACAGAAACTTGGCAGCCGGCCGTGGGGCCCGATGCAGAACTTAACACACGATCGCCCGGGACTCTGGGTGGCCATGAAGACAAGAGACTGCCGAGATGTTCTGCCTTCTGGAGTCTGTGCTGGGGGCCAGGATGCAACCCCTGCCAAGCCCCTTATCTCCCCACTGCAAGCAGAGCTCACTAACCAAACTCTAGAGCTGGGGAGAAGGGGGAGCACTACTTCTACAGCCCTTGTGATTTTTTACAACTCATCAGCTCACAACCCCCCTGTATGGTAGGGGCTGCTATTGTTCCCATTTTACAATTGAGAAAACTGAGGCAAACAGAGTTTAAGTATTAAATGTCTGAGGAAAGACCCAAGGCTCTATCCATTATGCTACTAGCTGCCTCTCTACCACTGAACTGACTTAGTTGTTCTCCTACTCCCTTAAAATTCTGTTTTAATACCTGGATCCATCCATTCACTTTCCCACCATTTAGAGGGTCTATTTATAAATAAACTATGGCTTGCCCCCCAATTTTTCTACACCCTCACTATATACCCTACAGTTCTGCAGTCAGTATTGACTTGAATGAATTAGAGACTTCCCAAGTTCAGTGTACCCCAAAAGCAGCCAAGATGGTGAGCGAGTAGAAAGTTGACCCTAATCACACAACCAAAGGACTCTTCAGAGAGGGGACAACATATGATTATCTTCCCCAAACCCTACTAATAGGATTTCTTGGAAAACCATCAATTTCTGCTCCCTCCACTTTTTTTGTGTGGGGTATCATTGCCACAATTTAAACTAAAGTCATTAACAAGATGGACAAGATTTAGAAGAGGGCAACCAGAATGATGAAGACCCTTAAGTCTCTATCATTTGTGGTCCAGGGGAAAGAACCAGGAGAAGTCCCTGTGTGTGAGGATGGGGGGTAATAGCTGTCTCTAAATATCTGAAAGGCTGTCACATAGCAGGACCTTCCCATTACCTACATCTACTGTGTATACATCTTATTTTTTTAAATAGCCTTTTATTTACAGGTTATATGCATGGGTAACTTTACAGCATTGACAATTGCCAAACCTCTTGTTCCAATTTTTCCCCTCCTTCCCCCCACCCCTCCCCCAGATGGCAGGATGACCAGTAGATGTTAAATATATTAAAATATAAATTAGATACACAATAAGTATACATGACCAAAACGTTATTTTGCTGTACAAAAAGAATCAGACTCTGAAATATTGTACAATTAGCTTGTGAAGGAAATAAAAAATGTAGGCGGGCAAAAATATAGGGATTGGGAATTCAATGTAATGGTTCTTAGTCATCTCCCAGAATTCTTTCGCTGGGTGTAGCTGGTTCAGTTCATTACTGTTCCATTGGAACTGATTTGGTTCATCTCATTGCTGAGGATGGCCAGGTCCATCAGAATTAATCATCATTATTGTTGTTGAAGTATATAATGATCTTCTGGTCCTGCTCATTTCACTCAGCATCAGTTCGTGTAAGTCTCTCCAGGCCTTTCTGAAATCATCCTGTTGGTCATTTCTTACAGAACAATAATATTCCATAATATTCATATACCATAATTTATTCAGCCATTCTCCAACTGATGGGCATCCACTCAGTTTCCAGTTTCTGGCCACTACAAAGAGGGCTGCCACAAACATTCGTGCACATTGTGTATACATCTTAAAGGGGCATAGTTACTTACATGTTGTTTGGTTTTTTAAAGTCCTCCATAGACTGGTCCCTTCTTATACCTGATGCAATCTATAATCTGGAAACATTGACCTACTGGCTCTTCCTCCCAGATGATCTCCCACCTTAGACTCTGCCTTTTCTCTGGCTTTTCTCCATGTTTGTAATGTTCTCTCCCCTCCCTCTGCCTCCTGGATTCCTTCAAGACCCAGAGCCTTCTTCCATCTGTGAGGCTGTTGTTCCTCTTTGAAAATGACAGATAAGTCACAACAATAATAATGGGGACAATGACAATTCTGTCACTCCCAACCCCCACAACATACTCAGTGCCTTCCCTTCTGAGACCATCTATTTCCATTGGAGATCCCACATATATCGAGATTCAGATGCTATTTTCCCCATCATACTGTGAGTTTCTTGAAGGTTTTTGCCTTTCTCTGTATCTTAATGTTTAGCTCAGTGTCTCAAACATACTAAGCACTTATAAATGCTTGTTGACTGACTGAATAAATGCTCACTGAACCAACTGACAAGAAGAGGGATTAGATACCTCCTGTTCAGCCACAGAGAGAAGAATGAGGATCGATAGGTTGGAAATTATAAAGAGGCAAGGCGAGGGAGGTTCAATGCCAGGGGAAAATGTGTAGGAATTAACGACGTCCAAAAGGTTTTCTTCTTATTGGATTGAATGACCTCTGGCTGGGTGTGTGGCAGTAGGAATTCCAGTACTGTGGGTTGGACCAGATGCTATTAAATTCCCTTCCAAGATCCAAACTCTGTGATTCTGTGACCACCCCACCCCTGACTTAGGGAAACAGCCTCAGAGAGATTAAATGATTTTCTCTATATTGTCTGGTCAGTAAACCTGAAAGTTCGTGATTCTGAGTGAGAAGGATCATCCAGTTTTCATTATACAGATGATGAATCAGGGCTGGAAATGAAGGGAGGTTACCTATTTAGTAAGTAGCAGAGGAAAGGTTTGAACCCAGATCTTCTGAGACTAATCCTAATGTTTTTTCCACTATCTTACATAGTGAGCTTCTGTGAGTTCTCCTGATAGTGCATTATTCTTTTCTGAAACACTTCCACTCACTTTGTCTTACTCGATGTGTACAATTGTATGGAAAGAAAGCTATTTTGGAGCAACTGAGTCCAAATTACATATTGTTCTCCCTGTGAATTAATTTGTGTAAGGTATAGTTTCTAGAATGGGAAAGAACCTTTGAATTAAACCAGTCCAATCCCTCCATTTTACAAATGGGGAAAGAGACTCAAAGAGACTGAGGGACTTGCCTCATATCACAGGTAATAATAAAAATATATGTATATATATGCATACATACACACATTTATATATACATATATTGCTATATATAACTATATATTGCTATGTACCATATAACTATATATAAACAAACTAAATAACTATACATATATAAATATATCTAATATATACATACACACATATACATATATATAATATGTAACTATATATAATATATACATATACACATAATATATACATACACACATATACATATATATAATATATACATATACACATACATATATTGCTTTGAATGCAGGTCCTCTGCCTCTGAAGTCCACATACTCTAAGTTCTTTGGATTCCAGACCATTTTATTCTTTCTATTTCACTAAGCTGTTTTTAGCTGACAAATCACAGTTAGAGGGAAGACTGAGATTAAGAATGGCAACTTCATGGAAAAAAAAATTCTACGTCCCACAGAGACTAATAGACCTAAATGGGACCTCTTTGTAACTTGAATATCATTTTCCTATACTCAGCTCTTTTTTTAATTGACTGTCCAAAGTATACTGGGGGCTTTAGGCTATCTTAAGCTATGTCCCAGACTGTATATTTCTTCTTTATGTTTCAGGGCTTCATCTGAGGATCAAATATTAGAGTCTAGATTTAGAATCATAGTTTGTAGAACTGGAAAATACCTTTAAAAACCAGATAATCTGGTTTTTATTTTACAAATGAGGGTCCTGAGACTAAAACAGACAAATAATTTGCCAAGGTCGGGTATATAGCTGATTATAATGATGATGATGATGATGATATGTTTTTATATAGTGTTTTAAGGTTTACAAAGTGCTTTTCATATGTTAAATCATTTAATCAGAACTGGGAGGAACTCTTTGAATAATATTTTATTTTTTCCCAATTTTATGTAAAAGCCATTTTTCCCCAAATGAGAGTCAAAAAATAGTGCCTATCATGTGTTTGGCACTCTGCTAAGTACTAGAGATACACATAAAGACCAAAAAAAAAAAAAGCCCCCTGGCCTTAAGAAGCTCATATGGGGTAGACAAATAAAGTATTATGTACACACAGGTTATACACAAGATATATTGTGGATAATCTTAGAGAAAAGGAATGAAGATTAAGGAAGACTGGGAAAGGTTCTCCTTCATCCCCACAATAAAATTTTATTTGTTCAATTAAACATAAAGATAGTTTTATTTACTTTTATAATATCCATTTCCCTCCCTCCCTCCATTCCCTCTCCCTTCCTCAAGACACTAACCAATCTGATATAGATTATGTGTGTACAATCATATTAAACCTATTTCTACATTAGTTGTATTCTGAAAAAAGAATTAGAACAAAAGGGAAAAACCATGAGAAACAAAAAACAAAAAAAGTGAAAAAAAGTATAAAAGCCATTTTTAACATTTTTTTAAAAAACTGAACTTCAAACTGCCTTTCTACCCTCTCTCCTCCATGAGCTGGTCAGCAGTTTGATATTGGTTCTGTATGATATTTATTCACTTTACAGATGAGTAAACTGAGATACAGATTAAGTGACTACTGTCAGAGTTAGGATTAGAATTTTGTTCTGGTTTAGGACCACAGGACTATAACTTTAAAGATAGAGCAATTCAATGAAGTCATTGAGCCCAACTTTCTAACTTTGCAGATGATGTGTGAAGTATTTTGTTCAAAGTCACAAGGATAATAAATAATAAATAAGTCAGTGGTAAAAGTTATTTTCTCTTTTACAACCTCCTCCCCTCTCTCCAGGCTATTTTTGGTCTCAGCCTACACTGGATTTTCCAAGGGTGTGAGAACAGATTGGGGTCTTTCTCAATTCTATTTTGTGATGGGTTTTTCCAGAACTTCCCAGTGTAGTGGTAGGAGGCAGCCTTTACCCATGGCATTCACTAGGGAGCATCTGGTGTTGAAGGGGCATTAGGGTTTTATATCTTGGGCATTTTATCTCTTTTGTCCCTTGCTATAGGACAAAGACAAGTCTCTATTCTCACAACAGTTTCTTAGTCTGTATTTCCCAATCCTGTGTCTGGGTTTTCCCTTACTGAGTGTTCAGTGTTATTTGGCCATTTCTTCTATTCTTACCACCTCACAATCTTCTCCCTAACAGTCAAGATATTATGCTCATACCAATCAGAAACAGAGGGAAGAAAGTTGAGCAGGGATTCAGTGAGAACATCATTCGTTCCAGTTCTTTATCAATTAGTTGTATGACTATCATTGTCTAGGACCTGTTTCCTCACTTATAGAGTAAAAGGGTTGGTGAAGTACTCTCTCAGGAATTTTTGAGCTCTAATATTACGTATCTAAATTTTTGCTCCATAAAGACTTCCTATCTTTGGTGCTGGACAGAATGTACAAATCTAATGGCCTCTAGAAAGAGGCTCGTTAAATTTATACTTGGACATGCAGTTCTCATGAGTAATGGTTTAGCTCATTCAGGTGGAAAAGAATATTTCTACCCATTTGAATGGAATGAGAGATAGAAAATTCCATTTAGAAAAGAAGGAGATAGATGGGGAATTCATCATAGAGAAAGGTAATTAAATTCTATTTAACAAACACTGAGAAAATGAGATCTTTCACCCAACTGTACTATGTTAATAGCAATAATAAGTTTCTATATTATTATTTTGAATTACTTCAAAATAGTGATTTTTATGATTCCTGTCTCTATCTCTCACTGATTGTCTGAGTTTTCTCAGCTATAAAATGCAGGGATTGGACTAGATGAATTCCCAAAACCCTTCCAGCTAGAAAAGGATAATCTTTAAGGAATTGAGGAAAATGGGAAAAGTGTCATCAGAGCAGAGAATTGGCAGATGTTCCAGTTTCTATAAAGGAGAAAAAGTTGGATACCTCAAACTATAGACCAATCAGCTTGACATTCGTACCCAGTAAATTTCCAGAGCAACCTATTGTATGGATGACTTGTGAACACTTAAGAAAATGGTAATCACTAGGAGTCAACACAGGCTCCGAAAGAAGAAGTCATGAATTTAGTTTTATTTATTTATTTTTAAGATGGGAGGGGGTGTAGACTAGAAGATTAATGGCTGTTGAAGACAAAGAATATCTGACTTTCAGACATGAGAAAAAAAATCATAGACTTGTGGACAAATTGGAGAAATGTAGTGTGGTTACTTAAGAGTTTTAAGATTTCTTAGTATAGTGGAATAATATTGACCTCAGAGTCAGGAGAAACTTGAATTCAAATCCCATTTACACCATTTAACTCACTTGGTCAGAACTAGATGGAATTCTTAAAACAATCAAGCCTACTCCACTTATCTCTGTGACGCTGGGTAATTCAGTTGACCCCTTTGAGTCTCAATTTAGACATCTGTAAAATAGGCATAATGACAAATTAACTTAAAATATTGTTAAGAGGTTTGAATTAACTAATGTAAAACTCTTTGAAAAGATGATAATATATGTGTAAATATTCATACACATATACACACATGTGTGTATCCTACATGTTTGCACATGTGCGTATGTTTGTCTTAACCTGTAATTTGGTATGGGGGTAAGGTATAGAAACTTCATGGTAAACATGGTGTGGGAACTACCTTTGTTAGAGCAGATCTGCAACTTGGGTTCTAAAATTTACAGTCTTAGAGTGTTACTTGGGTCACTCAATATTTAACTTTTTAGCACCACATAGTTGGTATTTATAAGAGACAAGACTTGAATCTAGATCATCCTGACTGAAAGCATTTTTCTAAGTGGTGCAGTGGATAGAACACTGGATCTGGAGACAAGAAGACTTGAGTTCAAACCTAGCCTCACACACTAATTAGTTATGTGACCCTGAACAAGTCATTTAATCATTGTCTTTACCTCTATTTCCTCACCTCTAAAATGGGGATAATAATAACACCTACTTCATGGAATTATTTTGAAGATCAAATGAGATATTTGCAAAGGGCTTAATATAGTTCTAGACAAATAATAGGTGACTAATAAATGCTTATTTCATCCTTTCTTCATCATTTGAAGTTCCCAATAAGGAGACTCTCTCTGTCAGTGCAGATTAAAACATGCTTTGCTATTTAGGCAAGGGTTTTGCTGTAGCTCACACCAGCTCTCAGAGAGCTGATTGTTAAATTTTCAATGTGAGTATTTATATTACAGACACTGGCAAATATTACAAAGCAGGGACTGACATTATTTTGCTCATTATCTAGACTTAAAAAAGTGATGGAGAAAATATTGATAAAAAAAATAAACTTAAAAGTGAATCCCCTAGAAAGCTAAGTAGTAAACATTGCCAGCACTCTCCTACTTAGGAGGCATTGAGATGTTAAGTGACTTGTCCAGATGATGTTCACATAATGGTTCTGTGAGCTTGAGTCCAGGATTTCTTCCTTGTGAGTCTGGCTTTCTACACACCATACTATATTACCTCTGATATGGAATCTTAGACCTCATTAATAGAAGAATGGTGGCCATAATGTTGATGATGGATTACTGGAAGTAATATCAGTGTACTCTGTGAAGATTAGCTGACATCTGGAGTACTGTATTCAGTTCTGGGCACTATACTATCTTTTATGGATTATTTATGGATATTTAGAACAGGAAAGGGGCTTTAGAGATTGTAATGGGCTGAGGTTTGAGTTGATGCACTGAGGTCCCAAGTATGTGAGGCTAAATAATAATTGGGCTATACTCTATTAATATACATGATTGGATAAAGAATGGTCCCTGCCCACTCTCCGTGCAAGTCCTGATGTGTTGTATAGGAAATGACGATTTTGGTGGGTGGAGGCAGAGAGAGGGACAGGAAGAGAAGCTGGGAGAGATTGGGCCTGGGTTTGAGACTCTGAGCTGCTGGTTGTGTGGCTGCTGGTCGAGCTAGCTTCTTGACTCATCTGCACACATTGCTATTGCCGATTCTCTTCCACCTCCGATCCTTCTTCACTGAGAATAAAGACTGACGATTTTCCCCTAACCTGAATTCCTGACTCCTGTCCATTTAAAAATACACAGTCTTCACATTTGGTGCCCAACGGTGGGAACCAAGGACTGAAGAAGTCTCCGGTGACCAGGAACTTGGGTGAGTATTGTTAATAGACAAATAAGGAACTTATTTTCTTAAAAACTAAACCAGTAATTTTTTTTTGGCTAAATGGGACAAATGCTAGCTAAAGACTCTCCATCCCCGCCCCCAACCCCACCCAAGAGTGGTGCTATAGAAAGCATGATTAAGCTGATAGAAATACATGGGTTACTTATAACTTGGGAACAGATAGCGAGATTTGTGGGTATATAAAACTGCATCTCCCCTTGGTTCGTAGAGGAGGAGCAGATCTCTCGAGATAACTGGTCCCGGGTTGGACAAGAGATGTCCATGCATTTCAGAGAATGTGGTCCTCATTCAATTTCCATCGAGGCATTTTATTTATACAATATATTTCAGTTAGCACTAAGAAACCCTATCCCTAGAAGAAAGAAAAAACCAGTGGCTCCTTCTACTCCTTCTCAAATTAGCTATGATATTAAGGAGGAAGACAATGAAGAGATTAATGACAATATCCCCACAGGGCATGGAGACTTAAGTGAGCAAGGATGTGGGTGACCTTCCCCTGGGAGGCAGCCTTAGCCCCACCCCAGGAGCAAGTGATTGACTCTCCTCCACCAACTCCACCCTCCAAGATGGAGGAAGGAGGGGCGGGGGAGGGCAGGACAGGACCAATCTTGAGTAGGCTAAGAGGGCTTAATGAAGGCCAAAGAAAAGGGTGTGGACATCCGGGAGCTCCAGCCACTTATGTTCTGTAATTTTCCCAGTCTAATGCCTCAGGTCAACAAAGTCAAGATATGCCCTTTAACGTAGAAATCATTAAAGATCTTAAAAGGCTTGCACTCTATGGGGGCTACATCAGCTTATGTTAAGATGCTATTACAGAATTTGGCTTTTGAAATCTTGACTCCTGATGACTGGAAATCTATAGCAAGGGTATGCCTAGAACCTGGACAAAATTACATGTGGCTTTCTGAATATAGTGAGTTCTGTAGGATACAAGCCCAACAAAATAGTCAAATTGTTCATGCTGGGATCACCTATGACCTACTACAAGGTATAGGTCCATATGCAGACATCATAGGTTAATTATTCAGTAGCAGCATATGAGCAAATTTGCTAATGCTATCAAAGCTGGCTTCATTTACAATAAAATGACAAAGGTGAGGCCTTCAAAAATAATGAAGGGCCAGATGAGCCCTTTGCTGACTTTGTGGGACGTTTGCAGACTGCTATCACAAGAACTAATGGGAAAATCCAACAACAGATGTTTTAATAAGGCAATTCTAAGGAAAATGCTAATGAGGTGTGCAGAAGGATATACTAGGACTGCCCAAGGATGCTCCTTTAGAGGAGTTCATAAGACGCCGGCCACAGTGGGCACAAATGCCTTTTATAGCCAGACTAAGATGCAGACTCCCAAGATCCCAACATGGGTAGATAGGGTCCTTCCGGCAAGAGACTTCTAGAGAGAACGCTCAATGCTTCGTGTGGTAAAGTAGGGCATCTGAAAGCCAGTGTTGGTATAGAGGCAGAGTGAGAAAGCAGGGTGGGAGAACAAGACCCAGTACCCCATGTCCAAATGCAACAGAGGCTTCCATTGGGCCCCTCAGAATGTAGCAGGTTCAGGGAAACGGGATGAGGGCCCAGCCCCAGGGCCCAGGCAAAAACACTTTGGGGCATGATGGCAGCCAATGGTGCACCCAGAGAGTGCCTAGACGGCCAATACCCAATATGACCAATCAGCCAGGAAGCCATAGATGGCAGAAAGGGATTACACAACAATCAGCCAGGAAGCAACCTGATGTAAGAAAGGGATTACAATTAGGGAGAATAGAGTTGTATGCAGCTGAGACAACTGGAGATACCCCTGGAAGGTGAAATCTGTTCCTCTCAGCCTATGGATCCTTGCCCCAGGCACAGGTAGGCTTGAACATTTTACCTCCTGAGATACGATAAAACAGTGCCATCCACATACTGATGTGGGAAACGGGAAATGTGTAGATTATCCCAGTCACCAATACAGGAGACAATGTGGACTTATCACCCAGGAGAAATAGTAGCATCAGGTTTACTCATACAGAATCCTAATAAGCAGCCTGGTGATAGTCACCCAGATTCTGATTCCAGATCACAAAATCCAACATCTTACTGGACAGCAGCTGTAACAACTGACCGACCTATGCTCACAATCTATAAATGGCCTTCCATTGGAAGGATTGGAGACATGGTGAGATCGGACGGTCATTAGAGGTGCCAGCTGGCCAGTCTGGCCAAAGATTAAAGCAGACACCATATTCTGGTGTAGAGGATCAATAGCAGCTGAAGTAAAGGCTCCTATGAGATGGACTTTTGAAGGCAAAACAGGAGTTTTTACTCCTTTATAGTTGAAAATCACCATCAATCTGTGGGGAAGAGACATTTACAGCAATTAGGGTTAAAAAATGAGTACTTCGGTTTTTTAACAGGGCTGCTGTTGAAGGCCTACAACACTTTCCCTGTTCCTATCCAATGGAAAACTGATACACCAGTGTGGATAGAGCAGTGGCCCTTAAGTAAAGATAAAATTCAGGCCTTATTAGATATAGTACAGGAGCAGCTTGACCAAGGACACTTAAAACCTTCTCTAAGTCCTTGAATTCCCAGTGTTTGTTGTGAAAAGAAATCTGGAAAATGGAGGATGTTAACGGATTTAAGAAAGTGAATGAACAGATGGAAACTATGGAACTCTTCAGCCTGGACTTCCATCCTACCAGTTGCCTAGAGAATGGCCCTTTCATAGATATTAAGGATTGTTTCTATTCTATCCTCTGGATAAGGAGGATATGAAAAGATTTGTTTTTCAGTGCCCACGTTAACTCAGCTGAACCTTATAAAAGATATGAATGGACAGTTTTGCCACAGGGAATGAAAAAACTACTATGTGTCAAATGTATGTTGTTGCTGTTCTTGTCCAGTAAGAAAAGCATTCAAAAGTTATGCTATTACATTACATGGATGACATTTTGGGATGTGCACCTGAGGAACAAATGTTAGAAGCATGTCTACAAAAGACCATAGAAACACTAAGGAATTACAAATTATACATAACCAATTGGAAAAATATTAAATGCTCTTGGATAGGGCGAGCAAATTATAATAAAGATGACAATATTACCTAAACTAATCTATTTATTTAGCGCTATACCAATCAGAGTCCAAAAACTATTTTAATGACCTAGAAAAAAAAAACAAAGTTCATATGGAAAAACAAAAGGTCAAGAATTGCAAGGGAATTAATGAAAAAAAAATCAAATGAAGGTGGCTTAGCTGTACCAGATCTAAAATTATATTATAGAGCAGCAGTTACCAAAACTATTTGGTATTGGCTAAGGAATAGATTAGTTGATCAGTGGAATAGATTAGGTTCAAGGATAAAACAGTCAACAAATATAGAACCTAGTCTTTGACAAACCCAAAGATCCCAGCTTTGGGATAAGAACTTACTGTTTGATAAAAATTGGGGAAAATTGGAAACTAATATGGCAGAAACAGGCATTGATCCATACTTAACACCGCAACCAAGATAAGGTTAAAATGGGTTCATGACCTAGGAAAAAGAATGAAATTATTAATAAATTAGAGGAACACAGGATAGTTTACCTCTCAGACCTTGTGGAAGAGGAAGGTCTTATGACCAAAGCAGAACTAGAGATCATTACTGATCACAAAATAGAAAATTTCGATTATACCAAACTGAAAAGTTTTTGTACAAACAAACTAATGCAGACAAGATTAGAAGGAAGCAATAAACTGGGAAAATATTTTTACAGTCAAAGGTTCTGATAAAGGCCTCATTTAAATATATAGAGAATTAACTCTAATTTATAAAATCAAGCCATTCTCTAATTGAAAAATGGTCAAAGGATATGAAAGACAATTCTCAGATGAAGAAATTGAAACTATTTCTAGTCATATGAAAAGATGCTCCAAGTCATTATTAATCAGAGAAATGCAAATTAAGACAACCTAAGATACATACACAACCTGTCAGATTGGCTAAGATGACAGGAAAAAATAATGATGATTGTTGAGGGGATGGGGAAAACTGGGACATTGATTCATTGTTGGTGGAGTTGTGAACGAATCCAACCATTTTGAGAGTAGTTTGGAACTATGTCAAAAAGTTATCAAACGTGTACCTTTGATCCAGAGTGTTACTACTGGGATTATATCCCAAAGAGATTATAAAGAAGGGAAAGGACCTGTATGTGCATGAATTTTGTACCTTTTGTGTGGCTAGAAACTGAAACCGAATGGAGTCCATCAGTTGGAGAATATTGAATAAATTGTGGTATATGAAAATTATGGAATATTACTGTTCTGTAAGAAATGACCAACAGGATGATTTCCAGAAAGGCCTGAGACTTACGAACTGATGTGAGTGAAATGAGCAGACCAGGAGATCATTATAACTTCAACAACAATATAGATGATGACCAGTTCTGATGGATCAGGCCATCCTCAGCAACGAATCAACCAAATCATTTCTAATGGAGCAGTAATGAACTGAACTAGCTATACCCAGAAAAGAACTCTGGGTGATGACTAAAACCATTACATTGAATTCAATCCCTATATTTATGCACACCTATCTTTGATTTCTTCACAAGCTAATTGTCAATAATTTGAGTCTGATTCTTTTGCAGCAAAATAATGTTTTGGTCATGTATACTTATTGTGTATCTAAGTTATATTTTAATATATTTAACATCTACTGGTCATCCCTGCCTTTTAGGAGGGGTGGGGGGTAAGAGGAAAAATTGAACAAGAGGTTTGGAATTGTTAATGCTGTAAAGTTACCCATGTATATATCCAAATAAAAGGCTATTAAATTAAAAAAGATTAAAGGGAAGCAATAAACTGGGAAAATATTTTTACATCAAAGGTTCCTGATAAAGGCCTCATTTCCAAAATATATAGAGAATTAACCTAATTTATAAAAATCAGATTCTCCAATTGAAAATGGTCAAAGGATAGAACAGAAACCCTCAGATGAAGAAATTGAAACTATTTCTAGTCATATGAAAAGATGCTCCAGTCATTATTAATCAGAGAAATGCAAATTAAGACAACTCTAAGATACCACTACACACCTGCAGATTGGCTAAGATGACAGGAAAAATAAATGAATGTTGGAGGGGATGTGGGAAAACTGGGACATTGATGCATTGTTGGTGGAGTTGTGAACGAATCCAACCATTTTGGAGGTAGTTTGGAACTATGCTCAAAAGTTATCAAACCGTCATACCCTTTGATCCAGCAGTGTTAATACTGGCTTATATCCCAAAGAGATATAAAGAAAGGAAAGGGACCTGTGCACGAATGTTTGTGGCAGCTCTTTTGTAGTGGCTAGAAACTGGAAACTGAATGGATGTCCATCAGTTGGAGAATGGCTGAATAAATTGTGGTATATGAATATTATGAATATTACTGTTCTGTAAGAAATGACCAACAGGATGATTTCAGAAAGGCCTGGAGAGACTTACAGAACTGATGCTGAGGAAATGAGCAGGACCAGGAGATCATTATATACTTCAACAACAATACTAATGATGACCAGTTCTGATGGATCAGCCTCTCAGCAACGAGATCAACCAAATCATTTCTAATGGACAGTAATGAACTGAACTAGCTATACCCAGAAAAGAACCTGATGACTAAAACCATTACATTGAATTCTAATCTATATTTATGCACACCCATCTTTGATTTCCTTACAAGCTAATTGTACAATAATTCAGAGTCTGATTCTTTTGTAAAGCAAAATAATGTTTTGGTCATGTATACTTATTGTGTATCTAAGTTATATTTTAATATATTTAACATCTACTGGTCATCCTGCCATTTAGGGAGGGTGGGGGGTAAGAGGTGAAAATTGGAACAAGAGGTTTGGCAATTGTTAATGCTGTAAAGTTACCATTATATCCTGTAAAAGGCTATTAAATTAAAAAAAAAGATTAGAAGGGAAGAATAACTGGGAAAATATTTTACAGTCAAAGGTTCTGATAAAGGCCTCATTTCCAAAATATAGAGAATTAACTCTAATTTATAAAAATCAAGCCATTCTCCAATTGAAAAATGGTCAGGATAGAACAGACAATTTCAGATGAAGAAATTGAAACTATTTCTAGTCATATGAAAAGATGCTCCAAGTCATTATTAATCGAGAAATGCAAATTAAGACAACTCTAAGATACACTACACACCTGTCAGATTGGCTAAGATGACAGGAAAATAATGATGAATGTTGAGGGGATGGGGAAAACTGGGACATTGATGCATTGTTGGTGGAGTTGTGAAGAATCCAACCATTTTGAGAGTAGTTTGGAACTATCTCAAAAGTTATCAAACTGTTATACCCTTTGATCCAAGTGTTACTACTGGGCTTATATCCCAAAAGATTATAAAGAAAGGAAAGGGACCTGTATGTGCACGAATGTTTGTGGCAGCTCTTTTGTAGTGGTTAAAACTGAAACTGAATGGATGCCCATCAGTTGAGAATGGCTGAATAAATTGTTATATGAATATTATGGAATATTACTGTTCTGTAAGAAATGACCAACAGGATGATTTCAGAAAGGCCTGGAGAGACTTACGAACTGATGCTGAGAAATGAGCAGGACCAGGAGATCATTATAACTTCAACAAAATACTATATGATGACCAGTTCTATGGACCTGGCCATCTCAGCAACGAGATCAACCAAATCATTTCCAATGGAGCAGAATGAACTGAACCAGCTATGCCAGAAAAAGAACTCTGGAGATGACCAAAACCATTACATTGAATTTAACCCTATATTTATCACACCTGCATTTTTGATTTCCTTCACAAGCTAATTGTACAATATTTCAGAGTCTGATTCTTTTTGTACAGCAAAATAACGTTTTGGTCATGTATACTTATTGTGTATCTAATTTATATTTAATATATTTAACACTACTGGTCATCCTGCCATCTAGGGAGGGGTGGGGGTAGAGTAAAAATTGAACAAGAGGTTTGCAATTTTAATGCTGTAAAGTTACCCATGCATTATCCTGTAAATAAAAGGCTATTAAATAAAAAAAGGAAAAACCATGGGGGAAAGAAATAAGAAAAAAAGATATGAATGGACAGTTTTGCCACAGGAATGAAAACAGCCTACTATGTGTCAAATGTATGTTGTTGCTGTTTTGCTCCAGTAAGAAAAGCATTCCCAAAAGTTATGCTATTACATTACATGGATGACATTTTGGATGTGCACCTGAGGAACAAATGTTAGAGGCATGTCTCAAAAGACTATAGAAACACTAAGGAATTACAAATTATACATAGCACCAGAAAAATTCAAAGATGCTCCTTTTCAATATTTAGGATATGAAGATACCCTAAGGTGCTTACAGTTCAAAAAAACTCTCCTTAAGAACAGAAAAGCTAAACAATTGAATGATTTTCAGAAATTGATAGGAGATATCCAATGGATGCAACCAGTGTTAGGTTTGACTACCTTCAGTTACAACTGTTATATGACATTTAAGGGAGACAGTGCTTTAAATTCACCACGCCAGCTTAAAAGAAGCTCAAGAGGTTTTGGAGAAGTTGAACTGGCTTTATCCAATGTGGTTGAAAGAGTCACCAAAAACCCTTGGAGATATCAGTTTTTGCCACACAAGAGGCACCACAGCAGTCCTTCATCAAGGACACAGTGTGATAGAGGGTGAACCTCCGCACAACCAGAACAAAGCCTTACTCCCTACCCAGTGCTTGTGGCTAGAATTTTATTAAAGGCCACTAAGCGAGCAGTAACAATTATCTGGGACAAGACCTGACAAGATATAATTTTTATACCAATACACAAATTAATGTGTGTTGTGAGACTATCCCAGAGTGGCAAATTTTTAGCCATGGCTCCAAATTTTTACATGGGTCTCCATTAAAGATAACTAGACTATTACATAATTGGATGGACTCTTGAAGAAAAAGTTTCTAAAGTTCCTCTTCAAGGACCAACTATCTTCACGGATGCATCCAAACATAATATTTGTGCTGTGTCCTTCATGATCTAACTATAAAGAGAGTAGTCAGAACCCTTTTCAGTCCACTCAGCAGAATGAATTGTACGCATCATTCTAGCTCTTACTTAATTATCCAGGAGACATAAATATAATATCTGATTCGGCCTATTCAGTAGGTGTGGTACAAAAGAATTGCCAACCAAATAAAATTTGCAGCCTCTAATATATATCAGCTCTTTAAGAAACTTCAAGAACAAGTGAGAAAGCATCCAGGTAAGATCTATATATTACATGTCCATTCTCATAGTGGACTTCCAGGCCCCATATTTGATGGCAATTCAAAGCAGATAGCTTCTAACTATGTTGGTCAATAATTTTTGTTCCAAGGCTCAGGCATTCTATTTTAAAATTATCAGGCTGTCGAGTTTATGTTTACAATTTGGAATAACAAGAGGAAGCTAGGAGCATAGTAAAAGCCTGTATGGCTTGCCTTCCTTTCCACGCTCCTACACTGCCTCCAGGGAAGAACCCTCGTGGTTTGAGACCAATGAAATCTGGCAAATGGATGTGACCCATTATAAATCTTTGGTCGTCTGTCTTTCATCCATGTTGTGGTAGAACCTTTTTGGGATTCACTTTGCAATGCCAGCAGCAAAGAGACAGCCTGAGTGGTCACTGAATTTCATACAAGCATTTTGCATTATGGGTGTGCCACAAGAATAAAAAAGACAATGGTCCTGTATATTTCAAACATTTTACACTTTTGTGCACAGTATAAGATTTACACACCACTGGATACCTTTTAATCCTCAAGGACAGGCAATAGTAGAGAGGAGAAACAGAGACAATAAGACGCTCCTCCAAAAACAAAGAAAGGGGAGCCACAGGTAACCCTAGAGAACTTCTAAATCTAGCTCTTTATACTTTAACTTCGATTTTTGACAAAGATGCACTGGTCCGCAGACAGGTTTTTATAACCCAAGGAAGGTCAGTGTTCAGTGCACAGCTCCACATCTTTAGATAAATTGCCAGGTGATGTGAGAGACACAGAAGTGGTGAATGGAAAAGACCAGATAGGCTAACTGCTTTGGGAGAGGGTTTGTTGATCTCTACAGGTGGAGAAGGAATCAGATGGTGCCAACGAGCCATATTTGCCTTGTCCATCGCAGAGAGATGGAGCAGACCTTGAAAAAAGGAGAAGACCCAAGAAATATTGGGTGGTTCTGTTTGATTGTGTCACCATTGAAAGAGCGTGGCAGTATGGCGTTTGACTCATGGACATCAAAGATTGTCGGACTTGAAAACTCTAGGAATCACTGGATTCTCTGAGACATAGGACTTGAAACCCTCAGGAATCATTGGATTCTCTGAGAAATGATAAGACTGTTACAGGACTTCAAAATCTGCTGGAAATTGGATTCCTAACACATAAAAAGACTTTTGCAGGACTTCAAAAACTCAGGGGACTTGGATTCCCTGACATGTGAAACAATGGACAATAGATTGGTTTTTGGACTATCTTCTTGGCTGCTGAAGAAGGTGTATGTGTGACTGTTGTTTACATACCCTCCTTCTAGGACTTCTGGTGATCTTTTCCAACACCATGTTGATTTATATTGTTTGCTATTCCACTACTTGCATGTAAAATTCATGTTTGTTACACCACATCGAGCCTGCACTGACTGAGGGGAGGGTCATCCCTAATAGCCTCTGCGTTATTGCTATGTGCTTGTGTAATACCTCCCATGCTGATAGGTTTGTGCATAATAAGACCCTTCAGCCCAGAAACCTGCTAGACCCCATTTCCTTTGGTGCTTTTCATCTCCCTTCCTAAGATGTCGGTAGGGCATGATCATCTCCTTTTTAGTGCTTTCACTGCCTTTTCTGAGAAGTTAGGAGGCTGTGATCACCTCCCTTGGGGCTCTGACCTCCCTGAGGAGTCAGGGATGGCATGACCACCTGTGTTCTAAAATAAAAGAAAGGGAGTAATGGGCTGAGGTTTGAGTTATGGACTGAGGTCCCAAGTAGTGAGGCTAAATAGTAATGGGCTCTTATTAATATAATGATTGGATAAAATGGTCCCTGCCCACTCTCCGCAAAGTCCTGATGTGTTGTATAGGAAATGACGATTTTGGTGGGTGGAGGCAAGAGAGGACAGGAAGAGAAGCTGGGAGATTGGGCCTGGGTTCAAGACTCTGAGCCGTTGGTTGTGGCTGTTGGTCTAGCTAGCTTCTTGACTCAGCTGCACACATTGCTATTGCCGATTCTCTTCCACCTCCAATCCTTCTTCACTGAGAATAAAGACTGACGGTTTTCCCCTAACCTGAATTCCTGACTTCTGCTGATTTAAAAATACACGATCTTCACAGAGATGAAGTATCCCAGTTTGTTAGACAAACTGCATATTGACATGGAGATAATGAGAACAGTGAGGGAACTCAAAACTATGCCAACTGATGGGATGGGATATGGTTGGAGGGGGCTTAAAAGTGGACATGCTGCTGTCCAAATGCTGAATCGTTTTTATTCTATAGAGTGATTGGATTTTCCTATTTATCCTATACATGGCTTGTTTTTAATTAATTCATATGTTGTCTTCCTCCTTAGATTGCTTCTTTAAGGTGAAAACTGTCTTCCCCTTCTTTGTATCCCATAACATAGTTCCTGTCACGTAGTAGACACTTCATAAATGCTTTTTGACTAATGAGTGCAGGGAAGTTCTGGAGAGATAAATTTTGGTTTGACGTAACCAAGAACTTTCTATCACTTAGAATTGTCTTTAAGGGAAATGAGATGGGTTTTGAGGGGTAGTTGGCTCCCTGAAACTGAGATTTTTTCTTAGTAGGTGATGGATAGCATTTTATAGGGATATTTTAGGAGTCATTCATGTATCAGTTTAGGGCTTAAATTAGGTGGCCTTTGAGGTCACTTCTGAGTCCCAGCAACAAGGATATACGAAGGCAAGGACTACTTATTCAGCCATTATCCAGGTGCATTTTGTAGTTTTCTTCAGTAATAGTCATCATCTTGCAGTTATCCCTTTACATTGATTTCTGGGGTCCCACTTATGGCCAAGCAGCATTTGTAAATCAACTGGCCAGGGCTAGAAGAATAATATACATAATATATAATATATATATAATAATAATTGAATACTTTTTCCTGTCAAGAGAAAGATGAGAATTAGAGGGAGAATGGAAGTATCTGAAAGGTCTGAACTTTCTAACACTTAGAACCATCCAGAAATAAAATGAGCTACATTGTAATGATATCACTGGGACCTTTGAATCACATTCCCCCTGTAAAGCTATAATCCAGAAAAAAAATGTGGGGAATTCTCCCTCAACAGACACACATCATCCCCTTCATATTCCCACCTCCGCCACAGCTTGCACTTTAATAGATCTTTGTAAGTTGTTAAGGCCAAAAATCGATTACCTATTAGTCATTCCTATTGATGAACTCTTGTAGCCTTGGCTAGGCTGATCTTCAGTTGACAAGACTCACAATCTCTTGAAAAGTTAATGCCTGAAATCTTTCTATTAATAATCAATAAACATTTATTAAGCCTCTGTTATGTACCAGGCATTATATGTGCTGGGAATACAAAAAAGAGGTAAAAGACTGTTCCTACCCTCAAGGAGCTTACAATCTAATGGATTTTCTAGTTTGACAGGGCCTGTTGGCTCGTGGGTTCTTCTGGCATAGCTTTTGAAAAGCCTTGCTCACCTCTGCATCATGATGAGACCTCAGAGAAAGATGTTAGAACAGGGTTTAGGAAAATCTTATTAGAAATAAAATCAGCATCAAAAATTTTGAACTTAGACTATTGAACAGGATAATAATGGAATTAGAGAGACAACATGGCATAGGATTATGAATCTAGAAGGGAATTCAGAGGCATGATAATAATTAATAATAATAATGCTATAAGGTATTTCAAAGTTTATCAAGCACTTTATAAATATAATTTCATTATGTGCTTAGCAACAGCCTTAGAGGTAGGTGCCATTATTAACCTCATTTTATAAATAGGGAAACTTGAAGCAGACAGTAATTAGATGACTTCCCTAGGTTCACATAGCACATAAGCATCTGAGACTAGATTTGAACTTGGGACTTCCAGCTCCAGCACTATTCAGTTTACCACTTAGCTGTCTAATTTGACACCCTTCTTCCTTTATTTTTCAATGAATGATGAAACTGAGTGGGAAGGGGAATGAGTTAAGTTTTGCTTCTTTCCTCTTGTTTATGGGTTTCCCATGATCTCTAGATGCTGAGCTTGGAGCACTAGTATTAAATTTTACCTTTTTGAGCTTCAGAAGAGTTTCAGTCAGAACTGGTTGAAGGAGTTCTCATACTGACAAAACTGCAAATAATTGACAATTTGCTTGAGTTAAAAAATTTTGGCAGGAATATGTTACATGTTAAAAAAAAATTTTGGCAGGAATATGTTACATTTTTGATGAGGAGATTTGATGTAGTATCCCAGCTCTTAGGAACATCGTAAATGCCCAAATGAAATGGAGCAAAGTTCTAGAAGTCAGAAAAGTATAGTCAGGGGATTCTCAAACAAGAATAAAATCCCTATATTTCAGGTTGGTGAATCAAATCAATAGAGAGGGAGTTCCTGTCATAAGCAAGAGCTATAGAACTCTCTTTTTAACAGTTTATTTTATGCCTTTAACTTTTATATTATTGCATTGTTTTATATTAATTTCTCAATATTTGATAATTTTAAATTAAGATTTTAAATATTCATTATCAAACATACCAGTCCCCTCTCCCCTGCCTGGCAATCTTTCTCTTGTAACAGAGATTTTAAAAACAAACAAAACATAGTTCACCAAAAATCAATGCACTAAGTGATTGGAAAAGCTTTGTAATATTCCATGCCCATAGCCTTTCTTCCTTTAAGGAAAGAACAAAGGTACATTGTTTTTGCCTTTCCTTGTGGCCAAGCTTGGCCACAATAATTGCATAAGGTTCAAATTTACTTTATTGGTTTTTGCAGTTATATTGTTGTAATCATTGCATATATTATTTTCCTGGTTCTGTTGCATCATCTCATAGACATCTCCTACATTTCTCTGAATTCTTCATCTTCACTGATTCTTATGCTGCAATAACATTTCAATATATAGTGTACATAGTTCTGTGTTCTACTTCTGTCACTAAACTAGCTTTTTGTTTCTGGATAGATTGCTTGACTGCTTGCTCCTCAGTCTTTCTGAGACTCAGTTTCTCCATCTATAAAATAAGTGGATTAGTCTAAATGAACTCTAAATTTAAAAATTAATTGCTGTTTTAAATGAGGAACAGCTGTCAACACTTAGACACGGCACCAAAGAAAGAAAGAAAATTGGCCTTTGTTTCTGAGTGCTTAGTGAAATCTGCTTTCTTCTCTGATCTGTGGTGTGGGTAACAGATGAAGATAGGATAAAACAATGTCAGAAGTAATGCCCTGGGTAATAATCTTCATAAAGCAGTATCCCTGCTCCTGCTTCCCTCTACCCCTAGCCCCAACCCTTAGGAAACTATTCCATCTCTGGGCTTTCAAGGTCAGACAGGCTAGTTAAAAGTGCTTTTAATCATCTCTCAGATACTGCAAAAAAGAAAACATTGGATGAAGCCCTGATATGTGGTGGGCAGAAGCACAGGCTGCTTTTGCATTAAATGGGTATTTTCTGGACATTAGGGCAGTCATTTCTGCAGCATACCCCAAAGAAGTTGTTCAATTATTTCTGATCCTTCCTGACCCCATGAACCATTCTGTCCATAGGTTTTCTTGGCAAAGATACTGAAGTGGTTTGCCATTTCCTTCTCCAGTGAATTAAACAGAAGTTAATTGACTCGCTGAAGGTCATACAGCTAGTGTTGTTGTTGTTTTTTTAATTTTTTAACTGATTTTTCATTAATATCAACTTCTAGAGTTGGAAATAGCCTAGGGAAAATCAAGACGGCCACAAGGTGCTGGAAATTTTTTCAGGGGAATCACATCTATTTCCATCTTTTGTTTCTTCCTTCATTCCTTCCTTTCTTCTTTCCCTTACTAATTTCCTTCTTTCCTCCCTCCCATTCTTTCTTCCTTCTTTCCTTCCTACTTCTCCCCCTCCTTTTCTTCCTCCTTTTCTTCTTTATTCCAAATTCTGTGAATTTGGCTTAGGTTCCCTTATAACCAGATGAATCTAGATCAACATTCTGTGGTAAATAGTTTCTTGTGTACAGAAAAATGATTAGGTGATAATGTCTTGAGGACTGTGTTAAGAATAGGCAATTAATGTGGTCTGGAGTATGTTATAGCTCATGTCTACCACAGATGAGATAAAATGAAGTAGTATACATGTTAGTAGTTATTATCTATATACATGTATGAATACACACATACACATATATATACACACATATCTGTATATCTTTATTTTTATATGAAAAATAATGTGATTTTGAAGGTGGGTCTTTTTTTTTTTTCTGAGGCAATTGAGGTTAAGTGACTTGCCCAGTGTCACACAGCTAGGAAGTGTTTGGAAGTGGGTCTTAATAAGTAGGAGAAGTAAAAAAGGCTCTCTTGAATTTCGGAGTTGACATGTGAATTGATCCTGGAAAGGAGTCAAATTTCCAGAAATAGAAAAGAAATGCAATAGTTTCTTTCATTTTAATTTTATGTCCCTAGCACCCAGCAGATTAGTCTTCATATAGTAAGCCTTTAATACAGACTAGTTGAACAAATAAATGAATGTGTAAAACTAGTTTGAGAGCTATTTCACAATCAAACCTAGAGGAATCACAAGTAAATGTTCCTGCTTCTTTTGTAGCAGGTAAGGGCACCATGCTCCCTTAATATTTATTGACTCTGAAGGAAGTTTGAGACATGCTCTATCTGTCTCTGTGAAAATCCACACTGCTGAAAGATAAAACATTCTTTTTTATCTCATTGCTCTGTGAAACTGGTGCAGAGGAGCTTATCCATAAGCCTTCAGTCCTGAATCAAGAAGGACATATTGACCATGGACAACATTTAATGATCCTAAATTAAAAAAAAAAGTCTTTGTGGGGAGGGCTGTAAAAGATTTTTCTTATACTTGCTCATGTAATCAGAATTAGCTCAGAGATAGACAACTTTCTTAACTGTGTAATGCATGAATGATTTTCTACTTTCTTTCAAATTAGTGTCAGTAGTTCCCAGAATGATCTCAGCAGATGCAGTGAAATGTCTAAATCAGCTTTTCTTTACATTTTCTCTGGGAAGAAGATGGTAGCAGACAGGAGCTATTAGCATTGGTTGTGATATTTTTTTTTTTTTAATAAAGTGGGTTTTTACTTCTTCAAAGATCCTGACTCAGTATATTTTCACCAAGATATTCAATCACATATTTCAATTTAGATCCCCTCTCGTTAAACATGTAGAAAAAGAATTATTAAATTATTATTATTATTATTTAAAATTGTTCATTGAATGACTCTGTGAGAATTTGCTTACACTCAACTTTATAACTTTTCATTATTGTCACTACCATGTAGGGCAGTGACTTTGGAACAGACTGCCATAGACATCACGATGGTCACTATTTCTAGTTTCTATTGGAAATAAGAAAAATAGGTCAAAAAAGAGAAATCCTTCAACTCCAAGTGGAAATAGATGTTGTAGACAGGTATAGTAGAGAGAAAGCTGAATGTAGAGACAAGGAGACTAAAAACAGCTCTATTTGTTGTTCAAGTAACAGGAATCAAGGAAAAGAATCTCCTTTTTCACCTAGATCCCCTTCTCCCCGCCCAAAAAATCTAAATGAATGAATGAATGAATCTGAGGGGGGAAGACCCTCAGGGTTTCTGGCCAAAACAGAAATGACTGCTATTTACATTCACTCTGAGTCAAGACCCAAACTATGACCAAATGGGGCTTGGCCTGGGATCTATTGGTGGCCAGTTAGAATCGTATTGGTTATGGTTTCACTTTGGGACTAGAGTCTACCTTTAGTTTAAAGAAATAGATTGGAAAAATTAACAAACAACAACAAAAAAGAACTGGATCATAAAAAGTTACTAAGGTGCCAGAGGAGGCTAAGATACAAACACGGAAGACAACAATGTGAAAATAGCTAGGAAAGCCTCAAAGAGAAATTCTTATTGGATCCGAGCCCAATAAGAATTCCTGGAAGACTTAAAGAAAGAGATAAGAGTGATAGAGGAAAAATTGGGGAAAGAAATAAGAATGATGCAAGAAAATTATGAAACTATTATTAACAGCTTGGTAAAAGAGGCACAAAAAATACCAAAGAAAATAACACCTTAAAAAACAGAATTGACTTAATGTTAAAAAAAAGTCAAAAATTCTCCAAAAAAAGAGAACTCCTTTAAAAGCTGAATAAAGGCATAAAACCTCACTAAAGAAAATAATTCCTTAAAAATTAGAATTGGGCATGTAGAAGTTAATGACTCCATGAAGACATCAAGAAACAATAAAACCAAGGGATTTCTGTTCAGAATTTTTTTTCCCTGAGGCAATTGGAGTTAAGTGACTTGCCCAGGGTCACACAGCAAGGAAATCTTAAGTGTCTGAGGTTAGATTTGAACTCAGGTCCTCCTGACTTCAGGGCTGGTGCTCTACTCTAGCTCTAGGCAGCTCTAGCTGCACCCAAAATAAATTTTTTTTAAAGGAATAAATAAAATACATGGAGTTACAAAGGAAAACAATTACATTGAAATGCAGTTATCAAGATATTTTAAAACAAATTAACAGGTCCCAGGTTAAGAACAATTGTTTAAAACTCATTTTGAAAAATAATCCAAGATTTTTTTCTCTTTAATTTTCTAGCTTCTTTCCCCCCCACAACATGGATAATGTAGGAATATGCTTTACATGACTATTGGTTTTCTGACCTAGGAGGACCTCCTCCCCAGGTCTAAATAGAAACATGGTGGTGAGCCATATTCATCCTGCCACAGTACCTGCTAAAATAGAAATATCCCCAGGTCAACATCTAGAAATTCTCCAATTCAAAACAGCTTATTTATTTATTTTTCCTTTCTTGAGCTAACCAGAAAAGCAATGTGATATATTGGAAAGGGAGCAGCTGGCATCAGGAGAGACCTGGATTTCAATTTCATCTCAGACTTCTAGCTGTATTACCCTGGGCAAAGTATTCCTTTACATCAGTTTTCTCATGGATTAGCAAGCACAGTGGCTGAAACATAATAGGCACTTAATAAGTGCTTCTTGACTGATTTATTGTCTCATTTATAAAATGTATTTGATAATACCAATAATATGGATAAAATCAAATAAACACTTTTTAGAGTTTAAAGCACCAGAGAAATCTTAGTGATGTGTGTTTCTTAATGTGTGTAAATATTCTGAGAGCAGATGAAAGAGAAAATAACTTTCTACCAAAATGATTATTGGGTATATCCTTTGGCATTTAGTCTTTTCCTCCACAGGACACCATGTTGTACATTATCACCATTTAGTTGGATTTGGCACACCCTTGTTTGCTTGCTTTTTAAAATAATAATAGCTTTTTATTTTTCAAAATACATGCAAAATAGTTTTCAATATTCACCCTTGCAAAACCCTGTGTTAGAAAATTTTCTCCCTCCCTTTCCTCTCCACCCTCTCCCAGGTAACAAGTAATCCAATATAGATTACACATGTGCAATTCTTTTAAACATATTTCTACATATATCATGATGCACAAGAAAAATCAGATCAAAGGGGAAAAAATAAGAAAGAAAAAAAAACAAGCAGGCCAATAACAACAACAACAAAGGTGAAAATTCTGTACTTTGATCCACATTCAGTCCCCATAATCCTCTCTCTAGGTGCAGATGGCTCTCTCTATCACAAGTCTATTGGAATTGCCCTGAATCACCTCATGACACACCCTTGTTAAGAGCATGTTGGTGGCGTGTTCCTGGTATGGGGACGTTTAAAGGACTGTGGATGAGATTCTAGTATGGAGAATTGAGAGGGTTTCAGAGATCTTCTCGTTCCGCCCTTTGACAGAGTTAGCCTCAGAGAAACAGCTGGCTGAGTTCTTTCATTCACAGGCAATTTGCTCTTCTTAGACATTAGATTTATTTTCCTTTCCCAATTCCCAAATAATAATGGCAGCTTGCATTGACGTAATCTGTTCAGGTTCACCAAATGCTTTCCTTACACCAACTCTGTGAGGTAGGTAGAAAAAACATTATTACCCTCTTTTACAGAAAAATCCCCAGCAAGGTCCAGAAAGATCATACAGTTCCACAGTCATACAAGACAGTCTCTCCCGATGTTAAGCTTGGGGCTTTTTTAGATTTGTGCATCTCTATAATAAGTAGTTCATATATATGAATTATAACATACAAAATAATTTTCTTTTTATTCATGGGAAATCTGTGAGGTAGGTAGAGAAATCAAGTGTCATTATCTCCATTTTAAAAATGAGAAAACTGAGGCTGAAGGTTAAGTGATGTGCTTGAGGTCATACAGCTAGGATTCAAACCTAGACTTTCTGCCTCCAGATTCAGAACTCTCTTTTCATTATACCATGCCAGCTTGCCAAGATAACTCCCTCTGAATTTCATGATGTAAAAGAATCCATCCTCTGGCCCCCATTTATAGTCACTAATTCCTGCCACCCTGTGGGAGAGGAGGGAAAATCTACTTTAGGTGGAAGGCTGCTGGAAGGGACTGCAGAGATCACATAGTCTAACTCCCTCAGTTTGTGGAGTGAGAAAGGCCCACATGCCTGGAATGCTCCTCTTCGTCTCTTCCCCTTCTGGCTCTGTTCTTGGCTCCCAGACTTCTAAACTCTGCTCTCTTTTCCTGGGACTTCCGTCAGAGCCTGGAGCCTTGTCAGTCAGGGACATACAAGCATCCCTTTGACCTTTTCAGCAGGGAGCATCCCTCTGCAAAACCCACCCTGTTTGTACCCTTGATGAGTGCTTTCTAGAGTTTCCATTTTGTTGAGGATCCCAGGTCAATCTACATTTCCTTCTCAGTCCTATTCCTAGCCCCAAGATTTCCAGACATTCATTCAGCCCTTTTTTGTGGAATGTCTTCCTCCATTAACCTGTAAACTTCTTGAGGCAGGACTTGCTTTTCTTTATACTTTTCTTTGTGTTCCTACCGTGCTTGGCACACAGTAAACATTTAATAAATCCCCCTTCCCTCATCTCCCCTCCCTTCTCCTCCCCTCCTTTCCCCTTTCCTTCCCTCCTTCCTTCCTTCCTTCCTTCCTTCCTTCCTTCCTTCCTTCCTTCCTTCCTTCCTTCTTTCCTTCTTTCCTTCCTTCTTCTTTTTCTGTTTCTTCCCTCCCTTCCTCCCTCCCTCCTTCCTTTATTCCTCCCTTCATTCTTTCCATCTTTAACTTCCTTCTTCCTTCTTTCCTATTTTTTTCCTTCCCTTTCTTCTTTTCTTCCAGTTTTTTTAGTTCCCTCAGCTGTTGGTGATTTCCTTCCCCCACCATTTGCCTAATTTTTACTTTTTACATATTTTGTATCTATTCATTTGTACACATGTTTCTCTGTCTTAGAATACAAGTTTCCAATAGCAGGCTTTGTTTCATTTTTTTTCCTTTACAGCTTCTGTACTTAGTATACAGTTACACACTTGATTGAACTAAGAGGGGTGTGGTCACCTGTCCAAAGTCCTCCAGGTATTAAAAATACACATAGTTCTCCATAGAAACTCTCCACAGATTAAATCCCTTTCAGGACTAAGCCTGCTCTGAGGAATTCTCTCCCTCCTCATACCTGCTTCCCTTTAATGGCATCTTTCTAAAGATGCTAAACTCTAAACACTAAACTCTTCTATGGATTTAAACTGCTGATCAATGGTGTACTCACACCTCATGGCACATTCCATTAATGGCTTCTTCCAAATCTCTTTCCTCCATAACTCCATTGCTCTCCCAAATCTATTCCATATTTACCACTCCTAGTGCCTATTATCTCTTCATTTTGCCTGTAACCTCTTCTCTTAAACAAAGGTACCTTTTGACAAAAAAAAAAAAAAAAAAAGAAAAAAAGAAAGTCTTCCCAGAAGCCCTGGGGAAGGATTCTCTGAACCCCAGCTCCCTTTCCCTCTTAAAATATTAAAGCTTCATATCAGCATTTCAATGGTTCAACTATTTTGTGTTATGTAGGGAGCACCACTGAAGATTTTGTACTTGACCAGTTCAAGGGTGTGAACTGTCACTGAGGTTTTAAAATTCACTTCTTGTTGTCTTGGTAGAATCAGAACCTGGATAATGATTCAGAAAGAAATGTTACAGTTGAGCAAATAGTGTGATGTTTGGAGAAAGCACTGGATGTTCATTCAAGTCATAACCAGAGGCACGAGTTCAAAGAGTTCAAAATCCCTCAGAGAAATGGTCTCATGGGGCCCATTTTTATTTCCACAATTGGGGATGAGAGGAGATTCTGTCCCTTGGAAAGACTCTGAAACAATTTGAATACTCCCCCCTTCTCTTGAAGTACAGATGCTCCCACCCAGAGAGAGACTTTGGCAAGTACCCTGATTCACTGACCGCTGGCCTTCTGTGTCTTTGCTGTGGTCTGAAATGGAGCCAGAGGCTTTGATCCATCAGTGGGTCCCATCAGCCCAAAGGCAAGCAAAGCCGGGGGTTTTCTGGTTTCCTCTCATCACTGGGTGTGGTCCAGGAGCTAGGAAATATTCTGGGGTGGGGGAGGGGAGAGTCAATATACTAGAGCCATAACTGGGGATGCTGATGACCAAGGCAAATTCAGAGAATGGGAAGGAAAGCCCTAAGTAGGTACACACTGTCATCAACACTGATCTTGGTTTTGGGACCCCAGAGTAGGCAATCCACTGTGGTCAGTTATAGTTGGACTGTGTGTGTGAATACACATATACATGTATTTATATATGTGTGTACTATTAAAAACATGTGTATATATATATATGCATCTATATTTTGTACTCTTTAGCTCATAGGATTATTTTAAGAAAGGCATTTTATAAACCTTAAGGCACTATAAAAAAGTGAGCTAAATTCTGCACCTGACATTTACCAGTTATATGGCAGTGGACAAGTCACTTAACTTTTCTCTCAGGGATTTTAAACTCTTTGGATTCATGCCCCTTGTCATGATTTGCAGATTTAGGAATTTCAATAAAAATCATATTGCTTTAATTGATTAACTCTGACATTTCCTTGTGAGTCATCATCATACGCAGAAACACACATAATATATATATATATATATATATTTCAATCTATCAATTTGTATACTTTAACAAGGCAGTAACTAAAGTGCTCTATTTGTGTCTCCTATTTCTTCTGTGCATTAGGGAAAAAGATTTTATTGAGGCTCTGTCTTTTTTTGGCTTATCACCACCCACTAACTATTCCACCCACTGAATAGAAGCTCTTCCTTGCAAGGGAACCTCACAGTTGTATGTAATTCTCTTCCTTTTTCCTTTTATTTTGGAATATTTGGGTTTGTAGAGAGTTTTTAAGATTGTTAAGATAATAAAATTTAAAAGCAAAAAATGTGTGAAGACACGGGGAACTTCATGGGGAATGGAAACCTGTTAGGGGAAAAAAGAGATATGCTTCCTCTCTCAGGGCACTGATATAAGGAGGAAGAAGTTTGCCACCTCCTGAAGGGATCTTCTTAGCCTCTTAGTTCCCTTTTCTGTAGAGAGCAGTGCATTCCCCACCCCAATATTCACATCCTGATACAAAAACCCTAATTACTTAATACTGGCTCTGACCACATCTCCAGATATATGGAAATGTAAGTGATCTTCAAAAAGACTAGTCACACTAGAGACTGCCATACTAGTTGTATTATTTGGGGCAAGTCACTTACCTCTGTTTGTCTCAGTTTCTTTGACTGTAAAATGAGTTGCAGAAGGAAATGGCAAACCACTCCAATGTATTTATCAAGAAAAGCACAAATGGGGTCACAAAGAGTCACACATGACTGAAAATGATTCACCAATAAAAGATTGCCATGTGCTTTGCATAGGGGACTGTCATTTTCTTACTGAGAAAAGCCTAACTTTTTTTCTAATAAAATATTGGGGAATGGAGATTTTTTTCAAGGAATGTCAATATTTTTTGCAGGTGGTGATATACAAAAACAGCTGGCTTCCCATTTGGTGTAATTCATAGCTCCCTCTGAAAAAAAGACACTGAATTTATATATGTGATTTGCATGTGTGAAATGGCTAATTTTAATACTTTAAAATTTTATTTTATTATTTTCATAACCTGAAGGGGAAGGGAGAACTTTCAGAATGAAGCATTGTTTTTAGAAGGAAAGCTTTCTGTACTTGTATTACCATTTTATCCTGCCATAGTCTGCTTGGTTCTCCCCTGTTGAAGCTCTCTACTTTAAGGCCCTGCCCAAATGCAGTCTTCTCCATGAAGCCTTCCTTGGACCCTTCCACCAGCAGTCATCTCACTTTCCTTCTTTGAGGTGGTAGGGAGTCAATGGGGATCCAGAAGCATGTAGTTAGTAAATGTCTGAGGAGGAATTCGAACTCAGACCTCCTGACTCCAGGTTGGTCACTCTCTCCACTGCACTACCTTTTTTTCTTCTTTTAGACAATTTTCTTTATATCTTTGCGTCTGTGTTTCTTCTTCTCAACTAAGACTGTAAGCTCTGTGAAGGCAGAAACTATTT
Source organism: Sarcophilus harrisii (assembly GCF_902635505.1). Classification (NCBI taxonomy): domain Eukaryota; kingdom Metazoa; phylum Chordata; class Mammalia; order Dasyuromorphia; family Dasyuridae; genus Sarcophilus; species Sarcophilus harrisii. The sequence continues at coordinate 41,864,969 of NC_045428.1, read as the reverse complement.
TATTCTTCTTCCATCTAATGTCAAATAGTACCTTGCATAGAATCTGGCACATAGTAGGTGTTTAATAAGTGCTCATAAATTCATTGATAGTAATCATTAAATACATATTTTGTTTAAGAATAATAATAATTAATGTTGGTGGATTTTAAAGTCTGCAAAGGGCTTTACATGTGTTGACTCATTTGCACTTTACAACTCACCGATGGAGGTTATTATAGTTTGCTATTCCCACTTTCCATTACTTCCACAGACAAAGTAATTGAAGCTCAGGGAATTTAATGATTTGTCCATGGCCACAGAACTGGTTGCCCTAGTGACATCTGCCACATGCAGGTTTTAAAATTCTCTTTTCTATAATGTTTTAAGGTTTTTTGAATGCTTTCCTCATAATACTTCTGTGAGGCAGGGAGTAGAAATATTTTCATCATTTTACAGATGCAGAAACTAATTCTCAGAGTGATTTTGACTTGCTTTAGATCACAGCCAGAAAATGATAAAGCAGAGATCTGGACCCAGTTCTTCTTACTTCCAACCCACTGTGTCTTCACTACTTTAAATTGCCTGAATTAGCGGATGGAAAGATGAAGAACTATAGAGATTCAAAACAAAAATTCAAGTGGTAACATAACTTGAAACTGATATTTAAGATTTTATTTTATTATTTAAGTCTTACAAATATTATAGAGACAGCTTCATAACCTCATTCTCTCTGATCCAATCCAAGACTTACATGGCTATTCCCTTGTTTTCTGGGAGAATATGACGAGGATGGGGAAATGATCAAGCTTGAGACTGCTGAGGTGGAATTTTGGTGTGGACCCCTAAGTGTGATCACCAAGGGATTTGCAAGGGAGTTGCATTTTTAATCTACTTAGTAAAGTGGCAAAAGATTTTGTACACTGGAAATACCTTTTTTCTCCAGTTAGGTAAGAATGGGTATGTCAGTCAATAAAATATCTACCAAGCACCTACTATGTTCTAGGAACAGTCCTGAGTGCTGGGAAAACACACACACGAACATACACATACACACATACACATTTATATATAAATATCTGAAGATCTGCTACACATCTCAAGTGGTCTCCTGCTTCGGAGCTGCTCTGAGGGCTTCAGTTATTTAATCCTTCTAGGCTGCCGGTTGGTCTCTGCCCAACAGTGACTGGGGGCCAATAACTGGAAAGCCTTTTCCTGGAAGGGAGCAAAGGAGTAGGGAGCTTGACAGTTCTTTCAATGGACAGATGAAAACTATAGATCCCCACACCCAGCCAGAGAGCTGACAAAGCCAGCAGAATGTCTCAGACTACGAATAAGTCTTTTCTTTTGTCCATCATTTCCCCAGTGCAATGCAAAGTCCTTGATCCTAAACAATTACATGATTTGAGAATGTATGTGGTGCATAGAGTGTAAATACATATACACATGTATATATGTATATATATATATATATACACATACATACATATATGTGTATATATTATGTATATTCCAGTCAATAAGAATCTTAGGATCTAATGGGAGAAGCACACAAAAGAAAGATGAAAAGGTGGGGAGTGGGGAGTCAGTACCCAAACTGAGGGTATAATGTTAAGTCCAAAGGAGCATGTCTAGATGAAAATGAATATATGGTTGATCTGGGCATCCTCCTTAATTTATATATCTCAGTTGATAAGAATCTTAGGATCTAATGGGAGAAGGCAATACAAGATTGCCTTGTATTGGGGCAAGATGAAAGATCTTGCAGAAAGATGAAAATGTGGGGGATGGGGAGTAGGTACCCAGCTTAAGGGTATAATGTTAAGTTCAAAGGAGCATGGGTAGGTGAAATGGAGATATGGGTGATCTGAGCATCCTCCTTAAATGTAGAGGAGTTGAAGGTTCTAGGGGGATTATAGAAAAATAAAAAACCAGAATGGCAAATTTGAAACTGGATTTGCAAGGTGTACCTTGGAGTTCTGATATAAGAGGTTAATTCTATCTGGAGTCATTCCAACATCCCTTTGGCATGGTCCTGAACTGTTACTATTCTCTCAGATACGGCTGTTCTTATTTTAGTCACCCACTCATCCTGTTTAGTTTCACTGCTTTGAAAACCTCTGTTGAATTTATATTATGACATTTACAAGTGCCAAATAACCAAGTTTAACTTTGGAATTTTGTTTTCTTATCTTTACAACTTGGGAGAGGAGAATGGGAGCAGTAGTTTTCCAAATGGAAGTCACACTTGTGGAAAGAGAAGTCATTGACAATATTTTGTAGCGCATGACTAGTGCCCCGGGGCATTATATTTACAAGACCACCTGGTATCCCTTCTGCTTCCCCTTCTTCCAGTCTTAAACTTCTAAAATTGGACTGTATATAGCACTTGGGACTCTCACTTAGGGACTCCTGGAAAATTATGTCACTACATATCCTTGTGAGTTAGTAAGTACTCAAAATCATTGTTAAAAAGCCTTCACTCATGTGTTTACATTTCACCAGACAACCAGAGGATACATGTTCAGTTACATGCCATAATACTCTTCCACTGAGATACTCTTCCCTAAGATACTGTGTAACCAACGCAAGAACATGTGCCTAGGGATATATATGGAAGGCGAACGTGTGTGGAACATGAGTTACTTGGGAACATCGTGAAGGAACACATGCCAGCAGCCTATGCTGTTAGACCATGTCCATGGAAGGACCACACCTCGGGACACGTTGCCATGGCACTTCTGATGTCAGAGAGCTACAGATACTCTGTGACATAATTGAACTCTCTCTGCTATGCATCTCAAGTAGTCTCCTGGTTTCTGAAGGCTCTCTGGTCTTTGGTTATTTAATCCTTCCCAGGATTAACTGGGAAGCCTTTTCCTGGAAGGGACCAAGGCTGATGGCTCTTTTAGTGGACAGATGCAGGCTATGAACAACCATATCCAACTAAAGACATGATAAAAGCTGCAGAACACTCCAGATTAAGACCAGTCTTTCTTTTGACCATCTTTTCCCTAGTGCAACTCAAAGTCCTCACTCCTAGACAATTAGGTGACTTGAGTTTTAAAAATCCCTTTTAAGTCTTTTAAACTTCCTGATTATGAATCTAAATCTCTCCAAAACCATTTAAGGCTTTTATCTACTTTGCTCAGACTCCATGGGAAATGTTTTAGGGCTAGGGCAATGAGGTTCTCTTGATTCCAAAATCCTTCATGAAGCCAGGGAAAAGAACAAGAGAACATTGGAAAGAATCTGGACATTCTGGCTGGCACGTACCTAATTGCTTTTCCTGTATATCTGAGTCAGGATTTTTTTTCTTATACAATATAGTCTCACCATCTATACAATTATAGTATCTATATGCTGCCTGCACTTACCTGAATAATAGATTGGGGGGAGGTGACATAGTCAAGTTATACTGAACTCTTCCCAGAGGAGAAAGGGTAGGACATAGAAACAGCTAGAGCAATACTTGAGTCCAAAAGTACAGCCTCTGATACCAAAAGAATTCTATAATCTTTGTGTTTATACTTATCTGGACTGTTTATGGGTGATACACCTTGGAAGGAGATAATGGGCACCCAAGTACCTGGGTTCCACACCATTGATGCATTTGTAAACACATCCATCTTCTTTCATACCTCTTTATAGAACCTCACCAACCCTAACTCTGCTAAGCTGCTTCAAATCAGCCTCCATTTTTTTTTGGCAGGGCTAATTGCTTGAGATCATCATGTATGTTACTGTGAAGTGACATACATCATGTGATACAGGTATTAATCTTTAAGAAATGGGTCCTCTTGTGAGTCTGAATTAAAGGGCATGATTTCAGACTGAGGTTTTCTTTGTGAGCTAATGTTCAGAGCATTTATTAAACATAATTTAAAATCAGAATCAGAATTAATAGACTAGGTGTTAGCAAGGCAGTCTGGACACACTAATCCTCAATCTCATTTGTCCACTATAATAAACCACAGTTAGGTTTAAGGGTGACCTAGTGTCCTGCTTTTATATCTTGAAATCCTGAACCAACAATCCTCTCTTTTTCTCCTCTCTGTGTCTCTGTCTCTATCTCTTTCTCTCTCTCAGTCTCTATCTTTCCCTGACACCATCTCTCATTCTCTCTCTGTCACTGTCTCTCTGTCTCTCCCTCTCTTGTCTCTTTTTTATCTTTCTTCTTCTTCTCTCTCCCTTCACATCTTTCTCTTCCCTCCTTCCTTTTTTTCCTTTTCCTAACTCTATTCTCCTCATCCTTAAAAAAGATTTTACATGAGATTATTGTGCACATTACTCAGGAATACTTTAAAGAAATAAAACACATTTTCATGATTTACTAATTCTCTTATGAAAGTCCTCTCTTCTTCTTCTTCTTCTTCTTCTTCTTCTTCTTCTTCTTCTCCTCCTCCTCCTCCTCCTCCTCCTCCTCCTCCTCCTCCTCTTCCTCCTCCTCTTCCTCCCTCTTTCTCCTCCACCCCCTCTCTTTCTCCCTCTTCCTCCTCAATTCCATCATAGACACATGCCAGCATTATCATCATTATGCACCTTCCTTCTTCATCCTCTTAATAAAAAATTGGAGGTGCAGGGTGATGATCAAACCCAGGACATCAAACAGTCTATTACTAACAACCAAGGTATTATATGATTCATTGATTGGAGGGAATGACCTGGGTTTTATCCTTAATTGTAGAGACAGGATATTAGGAAAGCTCTCATCCTCTTAAATGAGATTAGATCACCCCCTCAAGACTCTCCTGGCCACTTAAAAGATCTGTTTTCCTCTTGTTTCCCATACTGAAGGATGACTCACAAAGCAGTTTGTGAAAAAAGGAGGAAAGCCAGAGAAAGGGTCAAACTATTTCAAAGGAATACCGAGGTGACAGGTGGCTCTGTATACATAAAATGTAACTAATGGTCATGACTAGCTCAAAGGGAGAAGGCATAGAATAAAACAACCTGGGATAGATGCTAAAAGTGGAAAGGTGAGTAGTTTTCACAAATTTCATCAAGGTGTCTAGCTGGGTTTCACATTTGGAGGAAGGTGAGAGCATCCCTAGCGACTGATGGCTTCTGGAGCTATGCAGTTCAAGAGCTGTTATTAAGCTTATCTCCAAGAAGTAGCATTAACACAGAGCATGAGGAGCCAAGTGACACATTTCACAGGAGGTGGGTAATCATCATCCTGAAATACATTCTCTTGATCTCTCATCTCCCCCATGATAAGGAATATCTAAATCCAAGGGGATGATTCCAGATTGGGGCTTCAGCCTGTGTGCCAATGCACGGGCATTTATTAAGTATCATCCAAAAGCAGTGGACATAGACCTGACTATATATTTCTTAAAGCTTTTTGTTGTCCATAGTGTCTTTTCATTTCAATATGCCAATGGACTATTTATTAAGCACTGTGCTAGGTAAGATGCAAAGATTGAATTAAATAGCCACATTATTCTGGAGCCACAGGTTCCTTTTAAATTATTCTGAAGGAGATGGATTGAATAAGTTTATAATATGTATCTATTCGAAGAGAGACAGCGTGGTATCATAGGCAGAGAGTTGCCCTTAGAACCAAGAAGATGAGGATTCAAGTCTGTCTCTGATAGATATTGGCTATGTGATTCTCAGTGCTCTAGGGAATTCTGAGACTATAATTGCAGAGAACATGCTAAACTGTACTGATAGAGAGACTTCCCTAATAAGAACATTCCTTTTAACCAGTGAAATGGCAGATCCAGACAGAGATCCCGATCCATTCAATAATAACCAATATTTATATAGTGCTTTGAGGTTTGGAAAGTAAACCTTGAAATAAATCTGAGAGGTAGATATCATAAATATTCTTGTCCTCATTTTTTCTAGATTAAGAATTTGAGGTTCAGGAGATCACTGTACATGGCAACAACAAGATTATACGGCGATCAGTTCTGAAGGACATGGCTCTTTTCAACAGCAAGGTGAGTCAGGCCAGTTCCAATGGTCTTGTGATGGAGAGAGCCGTCTGCACCCAGAGAAGGACTTTGGGAAATGAGTGTGAATAACAACATAGCATTTTCACTCTTTTTGTTGTTATTTGCTTGCATTTTGTTATCTTTCTCATTTTTTCCTTTTTGATCTGATTTTTCTTGTGCAGCAAGATAAATATGGAAATATGTATAGAAGAATTGCAGATGTTTAATATATATTGGATTACTTGTCATTTAGGAGTGGGGGTGGGGAGAAGGGGGAAAATTTGCAACACATGGTTTTGCAAGGGTCAGTGCTGAAAAACTATCCATGTGTATGTTTTTGAAAATAAAAAGCTTTAATAATAATAATAAAAATAGAAACTGAGATTCAGAGGAGTCAGTTGTTTTCTCTGTGGTTACATAGGCTAATAGATATCATCAGCAGAATCCAAACCAAAGAAAGTCTCTTTGATTCTAAGTCCACTACTCTATCTTCTATACAGGGGTCCTCAAACTAGGGACCACAAACCAGATGCAGCAGCTGAGGACGTTTCTCCCCCTCACCCAGGTCTATGAAGTTTCTTTATTTAAAGGCCCACAAAACAAAGTTTTTGTTTTTATAATAGTCCGACAGTCCAACAGTCTGAGGGACAGTGAACTGGCCCCCAATTTAAGGACCCCTGTATATAACATGCTGCCTCTTTCTAAATTAAGAAGTTGAGATTCAAAGAAGTTGGTTGCCTTCCCTGTGGTCACACAGGCTAGTAGGTATCATCAGCAGAATCCAAACCAAAGTCTCATTGGTTCTAAATCCAATACTCTATTTTCTATAACATGCTGCCTCTTTAAGATTCTTTATTAACTATTGAAGTAAGCTCATGGAAATGGGAAAGGATGGTAGGATCATAAATCACAGCTTGAAGAAACCTCAGAGAGCATCTAGTTAAGTCTACTCATTTAAGAGCTAAGGAAGTCAAGACAGAGATTAATGCCTTGCCCAAGGTCATACAAGTAGTAAATTACAGGGCTGAGATTTGATCTTCGATCCTCATTCTCCAAATCCAGCATCTTCTTCTCGGAGCACACTGTTACTCAAAGGGGAATGTTGTGTCCCACAGAGATCACGTGCTCGGTTCTTTTCCCCATCTCTTCCTTCAATCTTCCGTCCTTCTGTGGTCTTCAGCCGCTCATTTGGGGCATCTGTCTGCTTTCTTAATGGAAGTCAAGTGCATACCTGTCACTCTCATTTTGTTTGTCAAGACTTCCACTATCCTTCTGGCTGGTCAGATCTGATTAACTCACTCAGTATGTCTGGATTTTTCAAGAAGCCATTAAGTGAAAAAGACTAATGGCTCATGTAGGATGTTTCTTGCCTTCAGCATTGAATGATAGAATTTTTTTTTTTAAATCTGAAAGGGGGTAAGTACAATGAACCTGCCCATCCTCAGGCTATCCAAACTGAGAATAGTACAGGACACATGGAATACGGGGCCAAGTCTCATAACCAATTGACAGAAATTCTTAGACCGGAACTAGGGGGAGAAGGGATGGAGGAGGGTACGGGAAAGATCTAGGCTGATGTCAGGGTATGGTATGAGACAAGACTCTAAAAGCTTAAAGAAGAAGCAAGACTCAGGGACTCTGGAAGGTTAAGAGCAAGTCTAAGAACAAGAAAGATGTGGAGACAGGAAGGAGTGACAGTTTCAGAGCTCAGAACAGAAAGTAAAAGCATAGCTTCAACAAGCAGGAAAAACTTAATCCAAGGGTAAAGCTCTTTGGACAAAAGCTGGTTTCCCTTTGCTTCCTCTTCTACTTCTTTTCTAGAAAGGAAGTGATCTGAAGGTTTTGTGAAGGCACAAGATCAGGGAATTAGATAGGAAAGGGATTTTAAGCACCGTTTAATACAACTTCCTCATTTTAAAGATGAGGAAATGAAGCACAAGGGGGAAATTGTTTGTCCAAGGTCATCTAGGAAGTGGCAGAGAGCCAGGAGCCAAACCTTGGGTTTCAAATCCACCTTTATTTCCATAGCCTCGAATTACTTCTCTTGTGATTGTAACTTGATAAAGGAAATAATAAATGACAAAGAGGATCCTAAGAAGAGAGCTGGAGTGGGTTAGTACAAAAGGGACTGACTAGAAGGCAAGGTTCAAGACATATAGGTACAAGTCAGGCTTCATTGGACACATCAGACAATTTAAATCTTTCTGCTCCATGATTGGTGAGATCAATATTTCTATATCCTGTGCCCTAAATATTTCTCACATTAATTCTATAAATATTTGAAGAGTTTGTGCATCAGTGGTGAGATTTCCCACTTTTAACTTGACAGTTGCTGCCATTAACAAAGTTTACGGGTGCCACCTTGTGGGCAATTATAGGAAAATTTAATGTTAAATAGAAAATATTTTTTAAATACACATACAACATACATGCATGTCTATATCTATTAGTATTTTTAAAAGGTGGATTTTATTCAATTAGTGTGTTATTTCAAAAGCAGAATTGTTAAATAGAAAATATTTTTAAAATACACATGCAACATACATGCATGTCTATATCTATTAGTGTTTTAAAAGGTAAATTTTATTCAATTAATGCGTTATTTTGAAAGCAGAATTGTTAAATTGAAAATATTTTAAAATATATATACAACATATATGCATGTCTATATCTATTAATATTTTTAAAGGATGGATTTTATTCAATTAGTGTGTTATTTAAAAAGCAGAATTGTTAAATAGAAAATATTTTTTAAATACACATACAACATACATGCATATCTATATTAGTATTTAAAAGGTGAATTTTATTCAATTAGGGAGTTATTTTGAAAGCAAAATTGTTGGGTTCAATCATATTTGTTCCCCAGTTATTTTAAAAGAAAATTATATATAAATACTTAGAAGAAAATAGCTACACAAGAGATGATGGGGAGGTAGTCCTGGCACTCCACTGTTAAGTGTTCTCAAGATGTTTTGAGAATTTGAGGAAAGCCTTCAGCACATCAGGTCCACCCCACACAGGCAAGTAATGGAAAAACATAGACCAGAGTCATTTAGGAAAGGATGATGTGGGTGGGCTATGATCTGCATTGTTGGAGGGAATATTCACAATGTTGGGGGGAGGGGTGTCACAGATCAATTTGGGCATTTGAGTCAGGTTGGGTTGACCTGATCTTTCTTCAAGTATTGCTTGACTGTTACCATGATTACTGTCATTTATGTGGGGAAAAAAAAAATCTGTAGATAGATATAATTTCAGTCAGTATAATCTTGTGCAGCCATCATTGTCAACTGTCAACTGGAAAATACATTTAATTTTCCAATTCCTTAACTTAGGAAGTGGTTTGTCACTAATTCACTCTATAAAATAGCACCCCTTTCTCTCTTGGTTCTCTTCTTATCTGTTCAACAAGTATTCCTCTCCTTTACTGGATTTCCCTCCAGGCTTGCTACTAACTGTAGGAGTTTCCCAAGGGTCTAACAGGGATCCTCAAACTACGCCAGGACCAGATGCGGCAGCTGAGGACGTTTATCCCCCTCACCCAGGGCTATGAAGTTTCTTTATTTAAAGGCCCACAAAACAAAGTTTTTGTTTTTACTATAGTCCGGCCCTCCAACAGTCTGAGGGACAGTGAACTGGCCCCCTATTTTAAAAGTTTGAGGACCCCTACTAGGACCTTTGAGTAGGAGGTATAGAAGGTTAGCCAAGAAAACAGCCTATTCTGCCCTGTCTGAGAAGTTGGTATGTAGGTTTCCCAATGCTAGAGATTTTAAATATAGATCTTCTTGATAGTTCTAATTTTAAAATCTGATTATAGAATTAAATATGATGCTGATTATTGTGTGCCAGAAAGCTGGTGGTATGTCTCATTTACTCAATCCATCCCGAGTGCAAGAATTCCTGGTTATAGTAAAAGTTATATTTCTCATCAGCCACTAAGGTGAATTTCTCATCATAATTATTAGGTGACATTTACACAGCACATTATGGTTCTATAAATGCTTTTATCACAATAGTCCTATGAAACAAGGTTGCCAAAGCTTTTTACAAATGAACAGTTACGTGATTTGCCAGAGTTACCCAGCTACTAAATTATCAGAGCTGTGACATCAACCCAGATCTTGTGGTTCCAAATCCAGGGGGGCTTACAATGACACTAAGATGCCTCCCTGGGAACTGACAATTAGATTTATTTTTTTATGTATATATATTTATTCAATTATCTTGCTGCACGAGCAAAATCAGATTAAAAAGGGAAAGAATGAGAAAGAAAATAAAATGCAGGAAAACAACAACAAAAAAGTGAAAATACTATGTTATGGTCCACATTCAGTCGCCACAACCCTCTCTCTGGATGCAGATGCCTCTCTCCATCACAAAATCATTGGACCTGGCCTGAATCATCTCATTGTTGAAAAGAGCCACGTCCACCAGAATTGATTGTCGTATAATCTGGCTGTTGTCGTGTACTATGATCTCCTGGTTCTGCTCATTTCACTCAGCATCAGTTTATGTCAGTCTCTCCAGGATTTTCTGAAATCATCCTGCTGGTCATTTCTTATAGAACAATAATATTCCATGACATTCATATACTATAACTTATTCAGCCATTCTCCAACTAATGGGCATCCACTTAGTTTCCAGTTCCTTGCCACTACAAACAGGGCTGCCACAAACATTTTGCACATGTGGGTCCCTTTCCCTCCTTTAAGATCTCTCTGGGATATAAGCCCAGTAGAAACACTGACATTAACTTTATACAGCCTGTTTCCTTTAGGAAGCATGCCCTCTAAGCTCTAAGCTTGTCCAATGAAGCTGTCTAGAAAAAGTCAATTCAGAAAGTAAATAGACTCCTGAACAGCTTACAAAGTTGTGCCAACTTATTTTAGATAAAAGTACGCTCTTTCTTCCCTACCCTGACAAGTGCTCACAGCGGTGTGTTGCATTCACAAAATTGAACTACAGTAGAAAATGTTCTTTGACAGATTGCACTCATAAGGTTTTACTCTGCACTTCAATTTCTAAATCATATGTTCACAGATTTTTATGATATGACAAAAGTAGTTCAAGTTATTGGTAGTATTCTGGGAGTACAGAAATATATTGCTGTCCTATTATGAGTAGCCACAGTGCAGTGAAAATAGCCAAATTTGGAACTACCATGCAAAGAAAAGGGCTGAGGGGAAAACTCAGCAGAGAGAAGGGGACCAAGGGCCCAGTATAAGAAAATGGAACCTTGGGAACCATGCTAGGGATGAATGAATATGCTATATGAGCCTAGATTTAGAACTGGGAGGTCATTAAGCACAACCTTTTTGATTTATAGATAAGGAATTCAACTCCCAAAGCAGTTATGTGTCCAGGGTCACAAGGGTCTTACACTGTAATTGTCTGAGGCAGGATTCAGATTCTCAATGCTTCCTTTCTCAGAGGGCTAGAAAAGTGGAAAGAAGAAGGTTATCATAGGTTGATGAAGGTAAAACATAATAAAGAACCAGAGAGTAGTGAATGCTGAGCTATGATTATATGGAAGAAACATTTGATTTGAGTATTGGAAGGCTCTGAGCAACCATCTGGTCCAGCGCTTACAAAAAGGAATCCCCACTATCCCGTACACTACAAATGTTCGTCACATGGGAATGGAAAGAGGGAAGACCTTGGTATACAGTAAGTACTTTATAAATGTTTATTTCATAAAGGGGAGTAAGATGACTCTCAATGAGAGTCCCAGTTGAGTTCTGTCAATAAAAAGTTATTTAAAAAAAAGAGAGTCCCAGTTGAAGAGGGATTTTCTGGGGAGGATGAGATACTCTAGATGGGGCAACAAGCCCCAGAACCCTGGCAGGCCCCCTGCAAGAAGTCTAGAATCACCCAGAGGAATTTATCCTGATGATTTAGACAGGAAAAAACCCAAGAGAGAAAAAATAGAATAGGAACACATAATACATTAACACAGAAATATCCCATTTTTATCAACAAATGTTCCACTAGGCCTTTGAGAACCCAAATTCTTCATACCAAAAAAAATCAAATTATTTTTCGTTACAAATATGATTTTTAAAGGTTTTAGTGTGAAATTATTTTGTCCAGGAATCAGACTCTTCCAGTAGAACACATTTTTTATTTTGTGATGGAAACTAGTGGCAAAATAATATCTATTCAATAGGAATTCATTTTGCAGTTGACTCTACTGAGATACTTCTATGCTGTAATATAAGAGATATCTTTTTATTATTTTGTATTCTAGTCTACTTGTTATTCTGTTGTTTCCATCATGTTTGATTCTTCTTAAAGTAATTCGGGGTTTTCTTGGAAAAAATGCTGGAGTGGTTTGTTATTTCCTCCTCCAGTTCATTTTACAGATGAGAAAACTGAGGCAAACTGGGTTAAATGATTTGTCTAGGATCACAGCCAATTAAGTATCCGAGATTAGATCTGAACTCATGAAAATGTATCTTCCTGATTCTGGGCTAGCTGCCCCATTACACTATACCATTATATTAGTTCATGCGTGCTCTTAAAGGTGGCTATTCAAATAAACTTTCCTGCAGTGAATAGTAGTAACATGATTTTTAAAAAATGAAATATGCCTTAGTATTAGATCATGGGTTTGCTGTTTAATTCAGTTCCCTCATTTTACTTATTTATTTATTTTATTTCACAATTTCCCCAGTTTCATTTACAACAATTTTTTTTTGCATTTGTCTTTTTAAAAAATTTGAGTTCCAGATTCTTTCGTTTATCCCCACCTCCAGCCCCCATTAAGAAACCACGTGTGAAGTTATGCAAAATATTTTTATAAAAGTCGTGTTGGGAAAGAAATATAGATCTCCCACCCTGATTAAAAAATCACAAGAAAAATAAAAATAGGGAGAAAGAGAGAGAGAAAGAGAGAGAGAGAGAGAGAGAGAGAGAGAGAGAGAGAGAGAGAGAGAGAGAGAGAGAGAGAGAGAGAGAGAGAGAGAGAGAGAGAGAGAGAGAGAAGAGAGACAGAGACAGAGACAAAGAGAGAGAATGATTCATTCTGTATTCAGGCGCAATCAGTTTCTTTTCTGGGTATGGATAGGATTTTTCATTATAAGTCCTTCAGAGTAGTATAAATACACTATGTAGTAATTATATAGTGTATATAGTACATTCATTTTGCTTGATTTCATATAGGACTTTTCAGTATTTTTTTCTCCAAGAGCATTCTGCTCATCACTTCCCATAAAACAACAGTATTCCATGACAATCATACACCAGACTTTATGCAACCATTCCCCAACTGATGAACATCCCCTCAGTTTCCAATTCTTTGCCCTGAGAAGAAAACTGCTACAAATATTTTTGTACATATAGGTTCTTTTCCTTCCCCCTCTTTTTAAAATCTCTTTTGGTGTTCATGCCTAATAGTGGTCTTGTTAGGTCGAAAGATATGTATGAATTTATAATCCTTTGGGCATAGGTCATAGCTTTTGATCATTTATCAATTGGGACATGGTTCTTTCCCCATTTTATTGATGAAAAAATTAAGTCCCAGAAAGAATAGGTGACTTAATCTAATGTTGGGATTAGTTAATGTCTAAGGTGGTATTTGAACTTCCATTCTCTGAATCCATTGTTAGTTACTTTTCTGCTATACCATACTGACTTTCATAACAGATCAAGTAAATGCAGGGCTTATGGTCTTGAACAGTGGGTTAAAATCCGACTTCTGACAATTGCAAATTGTGACTACTACATGACCTTGGGAACTTTACTTACGCCCCAAATGCTTCAGATAAATCTTATGTCCTGAGAACATAAAGAGGAGCTGCAATCTATCTTTGGTGAAAGGAGTTCCCATAGTAAGAAGTTCTTACATTTGATGTTATCATGGATTATTCATGTATATATGCCAAATTTATGCTTTTTATATAGATATCTGACAGATGTAAAAGTCAGAGCTGGTATTGTTGGTAATGCAGACATTGTAATTTAAGATTTCACTTAAATCTATTTTCTATTTGTCCATGAGAGATGTATGTAAGAAAATTATTTTATCAATCACCTTCAAGTTTGTTTTTCTAGCTATTCATTTAAAAATGTGTGTGTGTGTATATGTGTGTGTGTATGTGTATAGAATTTTAAGCTTTTTGATTCAAATAGAAACATACTTTGCAAATCAGTCATAAGATTATATCCTTAATTTTGAAGGGAGAGTGTCAAGGGAACAAAATATTTACTATGTACTAGGTACTATGCAGGGTATATTGTAGATATTACCTCACTATAACTCTGGGAGATAGGTGCCATTATTATCCCCATTTTACAAGTGAGAAAAGTGAGGCAGATGGAGATTAAGTGACTTACCCAGTATCACCCAAATAGCCAAGTGGTAGAACTTGAATTCAAACACAAGAACTGTGATTCCAAATCCCAGAGCTCTCTGATGTACCATGAACTGAATTTAGGAACTTGGAGTGGATATATTCTCTTGTGGGGATGGGGATGGGGTAATGGGAAAGCCTTTAGGACCTAACTTTTGTCCTTGATGATAGAGAGTTCCCAAGTTATATTTGAAAGATCAATGTGAACTGGTTGGGGAAGAATTGCATCTACTTCTACTTTCTAAAAATCACAGTTATTTTTGTCCAAACATCTCATAGAATGAGCAAGACAACAGCCTGTCTTTTAAAAAGTACATATACTGTAATCATACTATACTTCTCCCTTCCCCCACCTTTTACCCCAATGGAGGGGTGCAGAATGAGACATTTTCTGGATGCATTCAATGTAGAAATTTGTCGTTCTTAACTAGGCATAGTTGTTACAAATTTTTTTTTCTTTGTTTCCGATTTTTTGTGTGTGTGAGGGATGAGATAAAAGAGAAAGTAGAAATAGTAATAGAATTGCAAGAGAAAAGAAAAAAGAGAGAGTGAGAGAGAGAGAGAGAAGGGAAAAAGAGAAGGAGAGAGAGAGAGAGGGAGAGGGGGAGAGAGAGAAAAAGAAAAGGAAGAATGGAGAAAGGGAGGGAGAGATAAAGAACAAGAGAGAGAGGGAAAAGGAAGAGGGGAGGGAGAGAGAGAAAGAAAGAACAAGAGAGTGAGAAACAAAAAAAGAAACAAACAAAAAAAGGAGGCCATTGAATCATTTGTTTAAAATATGCAGTAGAGAACAGAAGGAAGCCCAGAAGGAATCACAGACACACAGGACAGCTTTGAGATTTACATGTTGAATTTATTAAATTCTTAAAAAGAAGCAAGCTTTACACAATAGGGCTTCACAGTTTCATGTACAGTCTTTTTCTATTCTATTGTGTCTATAGAGGTGTTCATTTAATTGGTATTTGGTCAGTTCAGGGATAAAAGAAAATTGGCAAATGACAATGTTAAAACACAAGGCAACAATAAAATTTACTTCCAGTATGTGCCTTGAATTCAGAATGCCCAAAATGAGACTCATTTTCCCACACTAAACCTCCTCTCTTCTAATTTCTTGGTAAGGCAGCTAAGTGATAAAATGAATAGAGTCTTGAACTTGGAGTCAGGAAGATCTGAGTTCAAATGTGATGTCAGATACTTTGTTAGTTGTATGACTCTGGACAAATCATTTAATCTCTGTTTGCCTTAGTTTCCTTATCTGTAAAATGGGGATGTGATAGCACCTTCCTTCAAGGACTGTTATGAGGATCAAAGGAGATAGCATTTCCATAGCAACTTGGAAACCTTAAACTACTATATAAATGCTAGCTAGGATTTTTAGTACTGACACCACCATCTTTCCATTCATTGACTTAAGCATTATCATCAACTCATCTCTCTCTTATCCCCGTATCCAAACAGTTATCTAGTCCTACCTTTATAACATCTCTTTGTATAGTACCTGACCCATCGTAAATACTTAATAAATGTTTATTGACTTGCCTATTAGGTAATGACCCTTTCACATATGAACAGCTTAATGTTCAGCTATGAACACTTCAATAATGAACAGTTAATGCCCTTTATTACCAAGAAAAAAGAATATTGCTTGAAGAAAACTGCTAAAATCAATTTGTGAAATAGTCTCAGATAAAATGTTCAGAAGTGATACAGAAACTGTTCTAAGGACCAGACAGATCTAATGTACTGAGAAGACCTATTTGAAGGAAGGAGCAACACATCAGATGGTGATGGGTACATAATGTTGTAATCTACCAGCTCCTTTGCATGTGATTGGTTTTTGTTTTGTTTTGTTTTTATTGTTTTGGTTTTTTTTAGAATTCTGACAATTACAACTGAGAAGTTTGAAATGGGGACTAAGGAAATATTATATAAGGATTGTTGGATTCATACTTGTCAGAAAATCATGAGGGAAAGATGAATCACTGACCATTAGAAGACTGATCTGAGGTCTTGGATGATATAAAGAAGATAGAGAAGTTTCAGAAGCTGTAGGAAGAAATAAAAGAATCAGGAAGATAAGTTGAGTGCAGAAGGAGGAGCCACAAGACACAGAAGCCTTCCAGATGAGGCAACTGACAATAATTCTGCTAAGGTCTTGTTAATTGGAAGAGATACTCTTTTGTTGACTGGCTGGAGAAAGGCAAATGATTGGAAGATAGCTAAATGCTGCTGCCATGTGAAAGAACTATTGAGGTTTATTATTTTTTTTAAAGGTACCAAAGCTGAGAAAGAGAAAACTACCAGGAGTGTATTTGTTTCCCTTTATATCTTTCTGTATCAAAGAGGGGAGAGACAGAGACAGAGACAGAGAGAGAGAGAGAGAGAGAGAGAGAGAGAGAGAGAGAGAGAGAGAAACAGAGAAAGAGACAGAGAGAGATAGAGACAGAGAGACAGAGACAAAGACAGAAACAGAGAGAGACACAGAGACAGAGAGACAGAGACACACACACACATACACACACACACACACAGAGAGAGAGAGAGAGAGAGAGAGAGAGAGAGAAACAGAGAAAGAGACAGAGAGAGATAGAGACAGAGAGACAGAGACAAAGACAGAAACAGAGAGAGACACAGAGACAGAGAGACAGAGACACACACACATACACACACACACACACACAGAGAGAGAGAGAGAGAGAGAGAGAGAGAGAGAGAGAGAAAGAATAGGCATCAGACCTATAATTTCATTGTTAAAGAGAAGAGAGAGAGAGAGAGAGAGAGAGAGAGAGAGAGAGAGAGAGAGAGAGAGAGAGAAGAGGGAGGAAAGGAGGGAAAGAGGGAAGGAGGGAGACAGAGAGACAGAGTCAGAGACAGAGACAGAGAAACACACACACACACACACACACACACATACACACAGAGCTTTATTCCTATTTTGCTCTGAGCTGTACTTTGCTGTGAAGAAAGGTGTCAAGTGGATGGAATAAATTAGAATCCCTTGCTAATGAAAGATCTGAGGATTTTGGCAGTTCCTTGGCTTAAGAGAACTTCTTGTCAATGAAAAAAAAAATACAGGTCTTTTTTTTGTGATCAATTCTTCTTTCTAGATATTTGTTAATCATTCATTTAATAATATCCTATCGTTTTGCCAAGAATCAGTGCCAAATTCAATGTTCTTCAGTTTGCAGACTCTATGTCTTGCCTTTTTTGAAAATTAGAACATTTTCCCTTTTTTGGTACTTAATCATATTTTCTAGATTCTCCATGATCTTTCATGGATAAATGACAATATCTTAGCAATCATATTTGCCAATTATTTAGGAAATCTAGCATCTTGTTTAAAATCGGTAGAGTAGTTAACAGTGTAGAATCAGGACTCTGGTTTTTGGAATTCTTGTCATTGTTAACCTGAGGAAACTATGGGGAGTACATTCCCATGGTAAAGAAGGCTGTCTCTTGGTAGGACAATGGTGTGAAGTTTTCAGTGCATATTTCTCCAATGTTACAGTCACCACTTAGTCATTCACTCTACCTCACTAAAAATACCTTCACTAATCTCCTACTTCCATTTGTATTTCAATTTTGTAGCATCTTCAATTTATCCTTTGTCTTCTCAATACACTCGCAAGACTATAAATTGATCAACCATGCTTCACATGGTCGGAGGTCACGGCTGGTAAGACCTGCTTATGTGTCTACTGTCCAATTTTTCTCTTGTGCATACACGTAATAAGAAAATGTAATGGCTGAGTCAAAAAAATGAAGAGTATTGAATTAATTCTTTGAAAATAAAGTGAATACAAGATAACCTTATCACTCTTTTTGTTGTTGTTTACTTGCATTTCGTTTTCTTACTCATTTACTTTCTTTTTTTGATCTGATTCCTCTTGTACCGCAAGAGAATTGTATAAATATGTTTACACATATTGGATTTAACATATATTTTAACGTGTTTAACATATATTGAATTGCTTGTCATATAGGGGAGAGAGTGAGGGAAGGAGGAGAAAATCTGAAACACAAGGCTATGAAAGGCTCAATGTTGTCAAATTATCCATGCATTTGTTTTGAAAATAAAAAGCTTTATTTAAAAGAAAAAAAGAAAAGAAGGTGAATGACAGGATCTAAAAATATCTCAGTGGCCTAGAATGATGGAGCACATTTAATAAGATGAAATTGAGAAGGGTTAGATGTAGTCTGTAACCCCCTTCAACTTGGCAATTTAGTTAGCATTATCGCAAGATCATGTGACACTGGAAGTCACCATGCTAACCAAACAGATTTTTATCTGGAGTTCACAAAAGACTCTGATGTTTGAACTTGATATTGGGATAGGAAACTGGGAAGAATGGAGAATCCATCTTGATTGAGCTATGTGGAAGAGAGAGAGAGAAGACTGGGGAGTTGGGGCAATGTCTTTGATCACAAGCTCCCTCTTTCTCCTTTCCACTGGATCTTAGGGGTTGCAGGTCATCAGAGACTGCTGATACCTGAGCAGGTGGATGGGTGAGACAAGAGATAAACCACTGAACTATATCAGGTGGGATGGTGGACCAAGGCTACAGATATATCAGCATCTAACACCCAGAAACTGACCTTGTTTGGGTTCAGGGGTCATACTGTCTTCATAGAAGTGGGAAGAACCCAAAAGAAACAAGATTGATGGACAGTGTTCAATGAAGGCCTTTATTCAGAATATTTTGAGGCAATATAATTTTATTAATTCATAATGGAAATCTTATCAGACACACATTTCCATAATAAATAAAACTCAAGGATCACTTGAAGCATGAACATGCAATCTTATTTGGTAAAAATGCAAAACTTTAATCTTCTGATAGTATTGCTAAATCGTGTTTAACAAAAATCTGGGAAAGCTTGGAAGCAACTCCAAGTGATAAATTCAAATAAAAGTAACATAGACCATTCTGTTTCTACAACAGATTTTGGGCTAATGATTTCAGAAGTTGTCTTTTTAAAGCTATTTAACTATACCACAGAGCAAATAATATTTCTGAAACATTACAACATGGAAGCAAAACCAATAAAATAAAAGCAAAGTGGTAGAAGACAAGTATATAGTTTTTTCTTCATTTTTATCATCATCATCATCACATTATATTCTATTTTTGATACTAATTCACTTTTTTCAACAATAGTAAGATTTATTCTTCAAACTCTTGGATGGACATCTCCACTGGATTTACAAATGTACCTAGCAGCCTTTTGGGCAGTGGGACAAGCATCAGCAGGAACCCCATTCATCCCAGCTTTTTTTCAAGCATTCATCAGCAGAAACTTCATTTCCCAGATATGTCATTCCTGGAGGGCAAAAACTTCATGTTAACTATCCAACTGTTGACTTTTTTGTTTTCCTCTCTGGGAGAGGAGAGGTATTAAGAGAAATAAACCTATTATTTTCCCTATAGAATACAACACAGGCAGCCAGCATTCTAAGGGAACTCTCTCCCTGTTGTTTACTTCCTGTTTACTGCTTATACATTTGTTCCAATTAACATAATATAAAAGTCCACAGCCACCAATTCTGACTGGACCAACTAATAATGCTGCCTGGAGGTGAGGAAATCTTGCCTTTAAAGGGATAGCAATCCATTTCTCTTCAGTAGAAACTGAAGTGGAGTGGGGGGAAGTCTACAGAATTGCCAAGGAAGAGAGAAAAGTATGTGTCTCATCATTACATTTAGAAGAATGCATGAAAGAAATGTGAGCCACAGAGATAAAGGTGCAAGCTAGATGAGGGCTAGAAAATCTGGCATTGGAACTTCTGGGGTTTACTGCCATTAGCCCATGCCACTGTTACATTGCCTACTGTGCTTGGTTGTTCTATCACTGAGGCTTGATGCTGTTTTTAGCTTTGTCTCTGGTGATACAATGTTTTTTAGAAACAATCCCAGTTTTACATCAAATCATATAAAGTGATAATTTATTACTACTACTATTATTATTACCATTATGGCCAGTGTTTCACTGTGATTGCCCATGGGTGGGCGCATTCTTTATAAGTTTTACACTTAAATTCTAAGTATCAGCTTCACAAAGTATAGGAGAGGAGAGAGCTGGCAAAGCAGCAATTTATAAGGGTCTTAGGGTTTTAGTGAGCTTCTAGCTCCATATGACAATCAAAAGAGTCAATGTGATCATGGGTTACTTTAAAAGTAGGGTGTTGAAAATGAGGGAAGCCACCTGGAGATTGTATTCTGTTCTAAATGCCCTATTTGAAGGAGGACATTGGCAAGCTTGGCTATAGCTAGAGGCTGACCAGAATGTTGAAGGGACTTGAGAACAAACACATCAATAGATGGATTGATTGGTGGGAATGACCAGTTTAGAATGGAGAAGAGAAAAGAGAAGTGAAAAGAAAGGGAGAGTAGGGGAGAACAGAGAGGGGAAGAAGAGAGGAGGGGAAGAGAGGAGAGGGGAGAAGAGCAGAGAAAAGGGAAGAGGAGGGGAAGGGAAGGGGGGAGAGTCTAGAAGGGAGGGGAATGGAGGGGAAGGGAAGGAAAAGGAGAAGGGAGGGAAGGGAAGGGGAAAAGAGAAGACTACATGTCTTCAAATATTTGAAGGACTGATATATTGGAGAGGGATTACACAGTTTTTGCTTGGCCCAAGGTACAGAACATGATACAATACAGTAAAATTAAAGGAATACTTGATTTGGATCTGACTTTGAATCCTGTTAGCTAGAGTACCGGAGTTAAGTTAGTATAACTCTTTGAGTCTCATTTCCCCTCATTTACAAAATGAAAAGGCAGATTCTTATAGATAGGAATCTAATCTCTTATGGACCAGGAATGAAAGACCGAAAGCTGCCCAGCGTATAGGTATTGAACCTGGACCCAGGTAAGGGTTGAACTCTGGGGTCATTCTAGCAGAGATTCTGATTTGTATTTATGGCCTACCTAGAAATCTGGTCTACTTTGCATTTGACTTCATTCTTCAGTAAATGTTTGTTGCCAATAATCCAAGACCTATAATCCAAGAGTAGCATTTTATCAAGGAAATATGAATTGTAAAGTACTGGGCCATGAGGAGATTTTAATCTACATTTTGGATCAAACAAATGAGCTGTTATAGCTGACTTCAAAGTGGCAGCCGTGCAGTCCTGGTTGTGATTTTACTTAAGGATTTAATTTTTCCCAAAGACACACTTAAAAGAGATTTGTCCCCCTGCTTTTCCTATGAAATGTATCTGAGTGAACAACTCATGCTTATTAGAAATTAAAATTTCAAGCATAATATCCCCACCACCAATAGTTTGACTTTGGTTTTCCAACATATACCTTTAAAATTTTTAATTCTCATGGTCACTGGTTAATTTTTTTCTGCTACATCAGGAAACCCAGGTGAATACTCATATTTCCATTACAACATAGGGTGGTAAATCATTAAACAATTGTAAATAGCTTAATTGAAAAGAAAGTGAGAAGTACATTATAAGTGGCAGATATTGTGGAAAAATAAACTGTGGAAATTAGGTGGGTTTTGTCTCATAGTCTCAAAGTTCTTGGGACTTGGGAGAGGAATCATTGAGGAAAGGACAGGACACCTGACTTAAGATCATGAAGACTTTCCTTCAGATCCTACCTCAAACACTTACTAGCTGTGCTCCTTTAGGCAAGTTATTTTGTGCTTTCTTTCCCTCGCTGGTAAAATGAAAGAGTTGGATTTGATGGTGTCTAAAAGACTCTAATTCTCAATGATCCTCCCTATCAATTCAGTTCAATTCAGTAGGTCGTTTTGTGCCTCAATTTCCTATTCCTCCTCAGAGGCAACTAGTGGTTCAGTTGATAGAGTGTTAAGCTTTAAGTCAGGGAATGTCAAACTATGACTTTAGATATTTGCTAGCTGAGTGCCTACGGGTAAGTCACTGAACCTTTGTCTAAATTTCCTCAACTATAAAATGGAATGATAACAATACCTGCCTCCCAGGTTTGTTGTGAGAATCAAATGAGATATTTATAAAGAATGCTTAGTGCTTGATGCATTGTAGACATTATATCCCCTTCCCTACCTCAAAATTAGGGACTTGGATCTCGAAGGTTACTTTTGCTTCAGATGGTAGATCACCTGGACCTGGATCCAGGGAGACATGAATTCACACTCTGCCTTTGACATTTACTAGATGTATGAACTTGGGCAAGGCATTTCACCACTATCTGACTCAGTTTTTTCAACTGTAAAATGGCACCTACCTCACAAGGTTGTGTGTAGTGTACTTTAAAAACCTTAGAGTGCTACATGATGCTAGCCATCACTATTACTGGTGGAGCACTCTGACTGCTGTCCACCTGTCAGCTTTCACAAAGGCTAGGAGTTATACCCACCTTTTTTTCCTATCAGAGAACTCTTTGATAACATGTTTTTTTAAATTCCATTTCTTAGATCATAGATTTAGCACTGGAGAGAAGCTTAGAGGTCTTTGTATTTTAACCCCCATATTTTACAAATGAGCAAATTGAGATCCAGAGAGCTTTTGATGATTTGCCCAATATCATCCAGGTAATAAGAATTTAAAGAAGGATTTGACCCAGGTCTACCTTTTTCTTAGCCCATTGCTTTCACTACTATCCCATGATGTCTCTCTTTGGAGGTTCTCATTGGCTATGTATTACAGCCTTCTCAAATATCTCCCTTGCTTTCTTTGTGATATTCATGTTGAATTCTTTAAAAATTCTGTATTACATGTCCTGCTGCAACATAGCAATGTCAATAAAATGTTGGTATTAAAAAGATGGACATTTTCTTTCTTGGTAAGCTTGAGATTATTAAAGGAGCTTTGCAATTTCCCTTCTCAGAACCTGAATGAGAGATATTGTGGATCTAAAGCTGATAATACTTGGCAAATGATTTGAATTTCTGAGGCAAGGGAGAGGAAGAATGCAAAAGTAATGGTTGGATAATAGCACCATTATCAAAGATCAAAAAGTTGGGGAAGGGACACATGTTCAAGTCAGACATGTAGAAGTTGAGATGCCAATGGATTATGCAGTGGAGATAGCCAATATAAATTTGAAAATATAGGACTGAAGTTCTGGGGAGGGATGGTAGTGCAAAAGCATATCTGGAAGGAGAAGACTGATTTCAGAAAAGCATGGAAAGACTTATATGAACTGATGCTGAGTGAAGTGAGCAGAACCAGGAGAACATTGTACACAGTAACAACAAGATTATTTGATCAATTGTGATAGACTTGGCTCTTTTCAATAAAGAAGTGATTCAACGCAATTCCCATAGACTTGTGATTAAAAGTGCCATCCACATTCAGAAAGAGAATTATGGAGACTGAAGGTAGATCAAAACATAGTATTTTCATCTTTGTTGTTGTTTGCTTGCTTGCTTGTTTTTTCCTTTCTCGTGTTTTTTTTTTCTTTTCATCTGATTTTTTTTCTGCAGCATGATGGATATAGAAATATATTTAAAAGAATTGTACATGTTTAACCTATATCGAATTGCTTGCTGACTTGGGGAGGCAGGGACAGGATGGGGAAAAAGGAAGAAAAAATTTAGAACCCAAGGTTTTGCAGGAGTAAATGTTAAAAACTCTCTGCATATACTTGGAAAATAAAATACTATTAAAAGGAAAAAGGAAAAAAAGTAGGCCTTGTAGTCGTCTTCTTAGATAATGATTAAAACTATAGGAGCAAATAGATTTGCCCAAGGTGAGGATATAGAAAGAAAAAAGAGGAGTATCTAGGCCAGAACCTTGAGGATTTAAGAGCCATAAGGAGGATAGAAATGCCAGCGAAGAATAGAGAGGACACACGTCCAAGATATAAGACAAAAATTATGAGAGTTTAATGCCATGGAAACTAAAGGAAGAAAGGATATTAGAAAGAAAGGATTAGGTCTCCAGTCCCAAATACTTCAGAGAAACCAAATCTTTCTCTTTACAAGAATGGAAGAGTTCCATTCCACTTCACAGAAGCCCCCTTCCATTTTGTCCTTATCACCATCTCCACTGGTCGTTCTGGGACACAGTTCTCATTTTGCTGGACTTCTTCCCAGTGGTGAGAATGAGTATCTGAAGGAGAAAAAAATAAGTATTAATCATAACATCCTCAGCTGAACTCTTACTACATTAAGGATAGTATGGAACCCATTCTATCAGCTATACTATAAGAGACAGATAAGATTGATCAGATGATTGAGCTCCAAGAATAGCTATGCCAGGTTAGAGAGAAGAACATTAAGACTAGGAAAAATTTCCAAAAGGGAATAATGATAATTTTTATTAATTCTTATGCAATAATTTTATATTGGTTGATATATAATTAATTGTATCTAAATACTTAATAACAATAATGACTGTCATAATTCTTTTGAGTTTACAGAGTATTTTCTTAGTTGATCCCTAAGAAAACCTTGTGAGGTAGCACTAGAATTATTTCTGGTTTATAGATATGGAAACTGAATCCCAGAGATGAAATGATTGACCAAGGGTCAAATGGCTAATGGAGAAAACTTAGAAGCAAAAACTTGGAGAACCATTAATGTCACAGGTGTTTAACAGTCATTGGGAAAGGGACCATTGAGCTGTTGACTGGCAGAGATACAAATATCCCACCTCCCCCAAAACACCTTTTAGTCATTTTACATATAATTTGAACATACTCATATGTATGCATTGTCTCCCCCATTAAAGAATAATATAAAGGCAGATTATATATATTTTCAAGTTTTTCTTTTTATCCTCAGCACTTAATATAGTATCTGGTATACAGAACGTGCTTAATAAATTCTTGTTCATTGATTGATTTATTCTTATCTATACTGTGTATATTTGTGGTAGGATTATAAAAGAAATGTCAATTTTTTTATTCTGCCATTTTGGTAAATGCTTTTGTTTTGAATTAATTGCATTCATTTACTGACTACTGAAAAGGGAACATGTTAATGGAGGCTTGTGAGATATAATTTTGAGGATGCCGGCCCACAGACCCACAATTTGAACCTGAAGTATTTGTGACTTGAAGTAGTTATCCCTAGGAGGTAACACAAAAGGTTTTTATTTTTATTACTGTTGTTTATTTTTCATCTATTTTATTTTATTACTGTTATCGCCACACCATTTCTTAGTACAGATGACCCTTGTCAAGGATTGATACATTCTACCACTTAAAAACTTTTCTCTTGTAATCTCCCCGAAAGGTCCATGTTTTCCTTACAATGAGGTTTTATATGAATTAAAATTAGTATTACCACACCATACTACTTTTATTTGGAGACTAAAAGTTGCATCCGTGGGTTTCTTTTTTTTAGCAATCAACCCTAAAAATTCTTTTATTGAGATGCCATGTTGAAGAGAAACTCCTATCGGAACACCTGAGAAAACCTATCACTAAATTGCATGCACTTACCTACTGTAAGATAGGCTGCCTTTTTCTGGAAGGGATGACCAGTATAAAAATAAAGACCAAATTGATGCTCCATCTTCCAGTCAGATAAGAGCAGCTTGTTATCACTAAAAAGGATGCTATATGTTCCATTGATATTACATAGCCAGATGGGGAATTTTGGAGTCTTCAGCATGCTTCCAACCTGTGATGGAAAAAACAAAATCTAAAATTATACTTTCTTATTTTGGAAGTTGCTTTGGTTATATTACAGTAAATATAGATGTTACCTCATCTTGTACTATGTCATCATTATGAGAAAGCACTTATTAAACACCTAATCTTACCTGTTGCTGTGCCAAGTGATAAAATAAGGACTCAACCACTGAATGAATTTACCTCGAATGATATTAATCTTGAGTAAAGATCTTTTAAAACCCCTCCTATGTTTCAAATAGAAAAGTGACTTATAGATTTAGAGCTAAAGGAGATATTAGGAACCAATGAGATGAACTTTTTTTGTTTTGCAGATGCTAAAACTGAGGCATTCAGTTTAAGTAATGTGTCAGGGTTGGACAGCTAGTGTTTTATGTGAGATTTGAACTTGAGTCTTCCCTATCCATTGCAATATGCTACCTCTCATTAATGTATATGTTTGTGCATGTGTGCTCATGTATTTGGTTGTATATGTATAGGAGGGGTTATATCAGCAGTATACAATGTCTTTATATTTGGGGACAACACATTGTAAGGGGATAGAATAGGACTCATTTCAGCTCTGGTGCTCTTTAAAATGATATTTCATTTATTTTTTCAAGTCTGATCACTACATTTTGTTTTTCATACCATAGCTGTTTCACAATCTATCTCTCTTCCTCCCACTATTAAAATCTTTCATGTAACAAAGAAAAACAGTTCAGAAAGAATAAACCCCACAGTGACTTCATATGAGAACATATACAACATTCTGCACCTATGGTCTCTTCTATCTCTACTGAGAGAAAGAAAATCTATGTTTCATTCTCCGGGACTGAGATTGAACATTATAATTGTGTCAGATTTTGAAAACTACACTAAACGGAAAAATTTACAATTTTTTTAGTCATTGGACATGATATTTTCTTGCCTTTACAATCCTTGCCCCATATCAGTTTATGCAAATCTTCTCGTTTGTCTCGACTCCTCATATTTGTTGATTCTCATGGCACAATAGTTTTCTTACATTCTCCTCTTCCTCCTTTTCCTCCTCCACTTCTTTTCCTCTTCTTCCTTGTTCTCCTCCTCTACATTCCCCTCCTTTCACCATTCCTATTGGTTTTTCAGTGAATGGAACACTTGATGAAAAAATTCCCCATACTAGTGCAGGTCAGAACCTGCTGTGTAATTCATATTCTCAGAGAGTTATCTGGGAACCTAGTAGGTTTAGCCATTTGCTGAGGCTCATATAATCAGTATTTGTTACAGGCAGGAATTGATATCTTATTGATATTGAGGACATCTCTCTATTCATTTTATTGCAGTAATGCTGGTGGATGGTAATGTGTAGAGTACATAATCTTTGCTATTCTTTACTCACTTTTAAAAGGGATAGAACTGATTTTCACACAGGTATCATCTATTCTCAATCTTTTTCTCTTCCTTCTTTCTCATTTTGGAGGCTAGAGATTTAATCAGCCACCAATTGTTAAGAAAGTTAGCTTACTTTTAAATCTCCTGGTTCCTTCCTTTGATATTTTTTTTTGGAATTTATATCAAAAGAAAAGACATTGATATGATAGAAATAACTCAGAGCCTCCTGTTAATGAATTCCTAAAATTCAAATCGAGGTTTGGCTCTCTACCTTAATTAAAATTTTATGCATTTCCACATAACTCCTGACTTCTTTATATTTGAGGTAAAATTTTTAAATAAAAGAAGCAGACAAAGTATATTATACAGGGAGTGGAAATTGGAGAAAAAGTTGATCCTCCCTGCAGTTCTTGAAGAGGCAGTTTACAGTCAGTAGCTTCAGTTTGAGTGCTTTATTCCAAGATGCCTGTAGGGGCTCCAAGACCCATTTTATCATTCTCTCCCTTCTCTATCACAGCTCTATCATCTTTTTAGTTTGCTGCTCTTGTGCTATCCATTCTTCCCAGCCTGGCTCAATAAGTCCTAGGGAGAGTAGAGATTTCTCTCCCAGTTCATGTAGTCCCTACCCCATTGTTTCTTCTTGGTCTTCTTTCTCACAGATTGAGTCTGGGGGAAAAAATTGGATAGGAATCAAATCTCTATACCAACTTAAGAGATAGCTGTGGTTCATAATTACTCTCAAGAGATTTCCCCATTTACATAATGCATAACAGTCAAAGAGATCTACTGGATATTCCGATTTCGGTGCTATTGGACAGAATATCTCTCATGTCTATAATTCATTTCTTCCTCACCTCTGTCTCTTAAAACCTATAACTTCCTTTAAGGATCAGATCAGATACTACTTCTTAACAGTATGCTTCCTTCATTTCCCAATTTCAACTCCCCAACTTACCTCCTATTATTTCTACTTACCCCTATACTAGAATGGAAGCTCTCTGAGGGTACAGACGGTGAATATTTTGTCTTTGCAACTTGTTTAGTGCCAAAAGCATTAATCAGTGTTTGTTTACTTGAATCAAACTATACTACTAAATCCCAAAGGTACTCCTTGAGATTTTCTGTATGCCCTAAATCTCACACTGAGTCTCATGCAAACCTGCCTGTCCTAAGTAGACTTTTTAAATTATTATTCAGTTGTTTTCAGTCATACCCAACTCTTTGTGACCCCATTTGGAGTTATCGTGGCAAATATGATGCAGTAGTTTGCCTTTTCTTTCTCCAGCTCATTTTACTGATGAGGAAACTGAGACAAAAGGGTTAAGTGACTTGCCCAGAGTAACATAGCTAGTGTGTGTCTGAGGCCAGATTTGAACTTCGGAAAAAGCTTGACACGCTATCCATTGGGCCACCCAGTTGCCCTGTTAGCCAGTGCCTTATTGTGACTTTGGGTTTTACCTCACAGGTTAGATGCTTTTGATTTGCTGGGCTGAAACTTCTAGGACAACCTTTATCTGTGGAGATTGCTCTTCCAAGTAGAAGAAATCATTGTATTAAATATGGCATATTGATTTTTTTTGCTTGCATATTAAGAATGGATGGTTTTTCCTAGAACGTGCTTAAAGCTTTTTAAATTCAGTTGCTAAAAGTTCAATAACTTCTTTTTTCTTTCTTGTAACCTTCTCAAAATATTTTATCTGTCTCCTCTCTTTCCCCACTAAGATAGCAATAGGTTTCTTTCAAGGTCATTCTGGCTATTAATATCCAGGCTGAGCAGACTCGTCATGCAGCGATAACCATCACCTCCTAATGTCACTGACTGTATAATAGCCTTAAGTTAATCATGGGATCTAGTCATCAAAGGCACCTGCACCAGAGACCTCTGAAGGTCAAGGTTCAATCCGGAACATGGAACAGACTGTTCATGAAGTAGTCAGGTGCGTCCTGAGCCAAATGAAATTCAGAAAAGACTGTGCATGAGCTCAGACATCTACAGCTTGACCAGGGAAAGCTCTCCTGTATTTTTAAATTGTTTTATTTTTTCTAGTTATACATGCCTATTAACTTTTAAAATATGTATTTCTTTATGAATCGTTTTGGGAGAGTAAAATCAGAACAAAAGAGAAAAAAAGACAGAAAAAACTAAATACAGAATGTGTTGATTTACATTCAAGCTCCATAGTTCTCTTTCTGGATGCAGGTGATGTTTTCTATCCGAAATTTATTGATAGTCTTGGATCACTGAATCACTGAGAAGAACCAAGTCTTTCGTAGTTGATCATTATACAATCTTGCTCTTACTATATACATTGTATTCCTGATTCTACTTGTTTTGCTCAGCATCAATTTGTATAAATCTTTCCAAAATCTTTCTTTCAGCTTGTTCATCATTTCTTATAAAACAGTAATATGCCATTATTTTCATATACTATAACTTATTCATTCATTCCCCAATTGATGGGCATCTACTCATTTTCTAATTCTTTGCCACCACTAAAAAGCTCTTCAAAAATGTAATTTCAAAGTGTCTTAAAGGACACTTGAAGGGCAGCTAGGTGGAGCAGTGGATAGAGCACCAGCCCTGTAGTCAGGAGGACCTGAGTTCAAATCTGCCCTCAGACACTTAACGCTTCCTAGTAGCTGTGTGACCCAGGGCAAGTCACTTAACCCCAATTGCCTCAGGGGAAAAAAAAGACACAAAGTGGGGGGTGGGGTTTAATTGAAGAAAATTGATTCCCAAAAAATAATTCTTTCACCACATAAACAGGACTGAGCGAACTTCAAATCATAAAAACAAATACTTACAATTTATGCATACTATTGTTTGTATCAATGAGGAAAAGGCTGATTGAACATCAAAAGAAACTCTATAGAGCCAGAGGAATGGGTTTGGTATCTGCATGTACCTAAAAGAGCTATTGGCAGCTTTTATAATCCCAGAACTCACTGGTCAGCCAGAATCTATCAGGTTATAATTCATATTTTTCGGAAAATCTCATATATAAAAATATATATGAACGGGGATATACATCCAAGCAAATGGGAGGCAAACAGTAAAGTGACTTGTTCAGGATCACACAGCTATTAAGCTTCTGAGGCTGAATTAGAACTCATATATTCCTCACTCCAGGATGGAGGCCCTATCCTATGTACTCACCATTTCATTATAATAATATGACAAAGACCTAGGGGTTATTAATTTCTGCTTTTTTACATGAAATTTTCACTCCCTTGGTTAAATATTTAACACAGGGCCAAAATGTCTGCCCTAAAAGAACTAAGAGAAGGGACAAATTTGTCATCATTTTCAGAGGAGATTTATTTTGATATTTAAGTTGTTGGATATTCTTGTATTAAACACTAAAGAGAAAAAAGTGAAAAAAAGTAAAGGGAGAAAGTCTGACCGAGAGCTGATTTGTTCAGCAAGGGAAGGAAGTGGTGGTGTTTCAGACAAAGTCTAAATGGATTCAGTCTCTTTTAAAAACGAAAGTTGATTTTTCTCCTGCGCAGCAGGTGTGAATCCCCCGAGGCTTTACAGATGGTGTGAGCAGCATACTACTTTATGTTCACACTCAAGTATTGGAAGCTCACCCTCAAAGTTGTGCCTTCAAATAGAAAAGCCATGGGGACTCTTGCTCCATCTTCTGCATACCTCAAAATCACCTTCAAGGACTCAGCAATCTAATAGGGCACTCTGGGAGAGGGGGGGGAGGTAACAAAGGATTATGGTCTCTTCTAGTGAAAATATCATTTTTCTGGGACAGCTAGGTGGTGCGGTGGATAGAGCACCAGTCCTGAAGGACCTGAGTTTAAATCTGGTCTCAGACATTTAACACTTTCTAGCTGTGTGACCTTGGGCAAGTCACTTAATCTCAATTGCCTCAACCAAAAAAAAAAAAGAGAGAATATCATTTTTCTGAAAGTCTAGGAGAGAAATTTTTCTTTTCTTTTTTTTTCCCCTAAAAGAGATTAAAAAGATTTCCCACTGAGATCTGACTCTGGGTCTGGTTGGATGTGTGCTTTTGCTATCTCTACAAACCTTGCCTAGTTTAAAGGAAATTGACTTAGGGGCCCAAATGACAAGATGGATTTCATCTTGATGGCAGAGTTTGGCTGTGCTATATTTTTTGAAACCAATTCTTCGTGAGTTCACTAATAAGTACATACTACTATCCTTATTCCTCAAATTTATCCAATCTACTATGGCTGGAAAGATGTAGCATTCCAAATGAGCATGTTCTTATTATTTTTTTTTTTTTTGTATATGCCTTGTATATACTTATGTATATGCATGCTGTTTGTCCTATTAAAATGTAACCATTCTGAGGGCAGGGACTTTTTTTGGTCTTTTTTATCATCCTCAAGACACAGCACAGAACCTGGCACAGAAAAGGTTAAATGCTTGTTGATAATCAACTCTTTCTTCAATTAGGTTAATTTTACTAAGCACTTCAAAGTAGAGAAGGAATGTGACTATGCTGGTTCTGTTTCACTCAAGCAACTATTCTTATACATAATTTTAAAGTATGGAAATTTGCTTATATTGCTATAGCTATCTATCTGTCTATCTACATCTATCTATCTATCTGTCTATCATTTATCTATCTATCTGTCTGTCTTTCTATCATTTATCTCTCTGTTTCTCTTTCTCTCTCTACCTACCTATCTATCATCTATCTATCTATCTATCTATCTATCTGTTATTCTGTCTACCTACCTATCATCTATCTATCTATCTATCATCTATCTATCTATCTAATCTGCTTATAAACCCATGATCTGTTTATCTATTTTCCTTTATCTACAGCATCTCTTGTATATGACCCCTTCCTTCTAAGTATTCAGACAGCCTTTCATTTGGATTGTTGCAATGGCTTCCCAATGGGTTCTTTTGCCTCAATTCTCCCCATCTCTCCAGTCTATCCTCTATAGTGCAGCCAAAGTGATTTTCCTTAAGGACAGATCTAACCAAGTAACTCTCTTTTACTGTAGCAGTTTCATTCAGTCTCTACTGCCTCTAGATGAAATATAAATACTTCCATTTATTTTTCTGAAGTCCTTCACAATATGGAACCAACTTATTTTTCAAGCCTTACTGGACATTACTCCCCATTTTGTGATCCAGCCAAATGAGCCTTCTCTCTGTTTTCTATACATAATGTTCCATATCCCAACCATACCTTTTCACCAGCCATCTTCCATGACTGGAACATCCCTTTTCTTATCTTTGTCTTATAGAATCTTGGCTTATTTTTAAGACATTGATCAATCCCCATCTATGTGTAGTCTGATTTTCCTTATCCCTACCTGCTAATGTCATTAAAATGTGAAGAAGATATAGTTGTCAGGTAATTTGAATAGAGAATTGACTCTTAGATGAATGACCTAAAAAAACTTGTTGGAGTAGAGAAATAACTGAAGTCACAGGGCATTGTGTTCTCTGAACTTGTTTACCTGTAATGGTCTTTTCAGCTTGAGAGATTAAAACCCACATTATGGTAAATCAAATGACTGTTTGAAGACTGAAGATTAAGGATTTGAGTCTCAAAATTGAGGGAAAATTGCATCTCATGAATCAAGTCAACAAACCTTTATGAAGTACTCATCACATAGGCACTGTGCTACATATTGGATGTACTCAAAAAGACAAAAACAGACTCTGCTTTTAAGAAGCTTACACTCTAATGGAAGAGTTAACATGCTGACAATTATGTATAAACAAGATTGAGACAATTTAAATTGGAGATGACTGACAACATTAAGTTTTTATGATTGTACCCATTCTCTCCAATGAGCATCTGTGTGCATTGTGATAAAGATCCAGGCTTATGTGCATACTATGATCTTTTGATGATTAATTCATTTGCCTGACATTGAATAACTGTGATGTTATTATTGTTGCTTTTTCCTCATCATTTATTAAATATTTTATGTTTAAGAACTAATGGTGTCATAGTGCCTGATTTTGTGTAAATTGAAAGTATATACAGTGAGGGGGTGTAGGAGTATATTCTTCCTATAACAATATTACCTCTAGTACATTGACAGGTTATGAGTTATAGATGTTATATCAATCTATCTCTAAAAATCTCAGATCTACTATTATGAGGGCAAATTGGAGTTGAATGAGTCAGCCTAAAAAGTGAAGAAGTGACCACGTGCTCTGTATGTTTATATTTGTTGTCTTTCTCATTAGACTATAAGTTCCTCTTGAGAAGCTAATTGTACAATATTTCAGAGTCTGATTCTTTTTGTACAGCAAAATAACGGTTTGGTCATGTATACTTATTGTGTATCTAATTTATATTTTAATATATTTAACATCTACTGGTCATCCTGCCATCTGGGGGAAGGGATGAGGGTAAGAGGTGAAAAATTGGAACAAGAGGTTTGGCAATTGTTAATGCTGTAAAGTTACCCATGCATATAACTTGTAAATAAAAGGCTATTAAATAAATAAATTTTAAAAAAAGTTCCTCTTGAGAAAGAATTGCTTTACTTTTTGTATTTGCATCTTCAGTACCAAACATAGTACTTGGAACATTGTAGGTACATAATAAATGCTTATTGACTAAGTTATTATATAATCTTCATCTCTGAACACATAGTTCTTCCTTCTTAACAAACTACTAGTCATAACAAAAATAAAGACAGAAAAAAATGAGTTCATCAGACCAACCAATGAATCAGCCTGACAATATATATATATAATATTCTGCACTCATAGTCCTCTATCTCTGGCAAAGAATAGAGAGAACCTCAGGTTTACTGTCCTTAAGTTACATATGACATTTTTATATGTAATCTTCATTTTCCCAAAGCTTCTAATTTCCATTTCAGTACCGTGGATTCTAACAACAGACAGAGAACCAAGCTCAAGAACTTAATAATTGTCTGGCTCAACAGGATTGTTCATCACTATAAATAGTATAAGGGCTTTCTCAAGGGCAATGATGAGGGTTTTTTTTAAAAGCTTAATACAACTTCATTGGTTCAAGATAAGAAAAGATTTACCCAGTATCAGAATGGCAGCATTTAGAGACAAGTAACTGTGTATAGGGCAGATTGTTATTTAACATATATTAATCTGGTTCTTTTTGCTAAAGTCGACCTGGAAATGTGGGTCCAGCCAGAGGACTGAATATATTGCCCCAAACGTTTGTCTGGATAAGTACAATGATTTGTGTATCCAGGATAGTCCCAGTATAAACAAAAGGAAGTATATGTATGCTAAGGTTTTGCTGAAGGAATAATCTTTATCAAATCATGTATTTGTATTTTTAGTTTGGAAAATTTGATCCCTTTTCTTATGCCAGATAAGGATCAGTTGAGAGAATGGGGAATACTGAACACATGAAGAAGAGAAGACTTGGGGGGAAATGTCAAATGTTTTAAAGACTATCATATAGAAGAGAGGGTGGACTGATTCTTCCTGACCCAAGAGGGCAGAAATTGGAACCGTGGGTAAAAGTTTCAGAGAATGGATTTAGGTTTGGGGTAAGGAAAAACTTTCTTGTAATAAGAGCTAGTCTAAAGTGGAATGAGCTGCCTTTAGGGGCAGTCATTTTCCCTTCACTAGAAGTCATCAAATGGAGGCTAATTTTGTTAGGGAATCATAAAGAGTATTCTGTCTTTTCCTTTAAAAATTTAAGTTTTTTGGATGGCTTTCGTTTGATCACAGTCATTTCCAGATAAACTCCCTCTTTGGCCACCAATGAGTCCTTCGATATTATAACAGCAAAAACCCTGCTGATGTGGTGATATTGTCTTATTATAATTGTAATATTCCAACTCCGTAGTCCCCCACCTGTGGTGGAGATTCTTGGTCCAGACCCTGAGATCTCTTCCAACTCTGAGATTCTGTGATCCGGTTGATGAATTTCATATTTCCTGCTGCTCCATTTGGCTGTGCCAAATTGTGAAATGAAGACATGGAACTTCTTAGGAAAAACAGCCTTAATTGAAGCTTTGTGACAATTAGCAATATATGATAGCATGAAAATATTAGCAATGACACATGTGTATGCACTTCTCCATCATGTATATAGAATTACCTAACAATCTATCCTTTACCTGTATATTTTGTTGCTTACTTGCTTCAGTTGAGTCCAACTCTTCGTGAGTTCATTTGGATTTTCTTGGCAAAGATACTAGAGGACTTTGCCATTTCCTTCTCTAGCTCATTTTACAGATGAGGAAACTGAAGCAAACAGGGTTTAATGATTTGTCCAGGCTCACACAGCTAGTAAGAATCTGAGGCCAGATTTGTACATCAAAGTGTGATGTTCTATCCCCTATACCACCTACCCACCCATCTATATATAGATAGCTATCAATATCTACATCTAATCTATCAACTATCAACTATCATTTATCACTAGCTATCAATTATCATTTATCACTATCTAGCTATCAATTGTCTTCTAGCTACTGTCTATTTTTCTAACATTTATCCCTATATCAATTATCTGTTATCACTATCAATTATGGATCATTTATTACTATCTAGCTGTCAATTGTCTATCATTTATTACTATTTAGCTATCAATTATTTCTATCTCTGTCTCTATCATTCATCATCTATAATTTATCATCTATCTCGCTCTCAAATGACTACATATCTAACTCTGTATCTATCCGTCTCTTATATTTATGCAGTTCAAGTAAGAAAATTCAAGGGCACCTGTGATTTATTTGCTATTTCATGCATTTGCTCTCAAACCATCCTCTGGGTGTTTGACAGAGACAACATAATAGGCCCCCTTGGGGCTCAAGCCATTAGAGTACAATTTCAGGCCATTTTCATTGGAGCTGCCTTCCTTGGAGTCTCCTCAGAGAGAATGAGAGAAAGCACTAAGCCCAAGAGGGAAGCCGGGGAAACTGCATTAGAAATTTTCCAGAAGGCTCAAGCCATTGTAGTACTTATTTCTATGGAGATTTGAAGACCAGCATGAGTTATTTATGTCTTTTGACCCACTTCCTCTTGGTGAGGGAGCATTTGGGGCTGGTTCAAGCTCTCTGCTGTGGCATTTTACTATCTTCACACTGAAGAAGAATCTTGGATTTTTTTTCTAATTCTATTCTGGGGCCAACTTTAAAACTGCCAGGGAAATATGCTCTCTTCTCCTGCAAGATAGCTTAGATTTTGTAGGTAAAATTACCTAGGAAATTAGAAAAGCACTTTATTAGTGTAAGTGGGTCCCTGCATTGAGAAATTTATACCAGTGATAGTTTGAGGATTCTGACAAATTCCCTTCTGATCACTTTGTTTAAACCATTGTTAATCTTACCTTGTGTATTCTAATACTCTCCTTCTCTCTCCCCTGTGACTTTCAGAATATACCTTTTCCTTCTCTCCCTTCTTTCTTTCCTTCCTTCCTTCCTTCTTTCCTCCTTCCCTCCCTTCCTTCCTCCCTTCTTTCCTTTCTTCTTCCTTTCCTCCTTTCCTTCTTCCCTCCCTCTCTTCCTTCCTTCCTTCTTTCCTTCCTTCGTTCGTTCCTTCCTTCTTTTCTTCCATCCATCCTTTATTTCTCCCTTTGTTCCTTCCTTCCTTCCTACTTTCATTCCTTTTTTCCTTCCAACTTCCTTCCTTCCTTTCTTCCTCCTTTCCTTCTTCCCTCCCTCTCTCCCTTCCTTCCTTCTTTCATTCCTTTCTTCATTCCTTCCATCCATCCATCCATCCATCCATCATTCCTTCCTTTTTTCTCTTCCTCTTTCCCTCCCTTCCCCCCTTTCTCAATAGGTATTTATTGATCACTTTCTATATACTCAAGGTAACGTGGTAGTCCTATGCAGTTACTTAGAAGAATTCAATCATATTTAATTACAACTGCTCGATTTTAATTTGAGGTAAGGTCAGGAAGGAGAAGCTAGGTAGCAAAGTGGATTGAGTGGAGTACCTGAAGTCCAGAAGACTCATCTTCCTAAATTCAAATCCTTAGACACTTCCTAGCTGTGTGATCCTGGATAAGTCACGTTATCCTTTTTTTTAGTCTCCTGAAATTAATTGTAGAAGAAAATGGCAAAGCACTTAAGTATCTTTGCCAAGAAAACCCTAAATGGGTCACAAAGAATTGGACACAAATGAAAGGACTAAATAACAAGAAAAATGTGAGAAAATTGTCCAAAAAATTGTAAGATAAATATTATCAAGTAGAATGTAAATTTCTTGAGGAATCATAGATTTAGAGATAGAGAGATTGGAGCATTCATTTAATCCTACTTCTCACCCCATTTTATAGATAAAGAAACTGAGGAAGAAAGAGGTAATATGATTTGCCCAAAATTGTTCAGGTGATACACGGGCAGAGCTAGAATTAAGAGGTCAGATTTCTGACTTCAAAGCCAGCTTCCTTCCCACAATGCCTCATGGCCTTGTGCATTTTCTGGTTTGTGTTTATCTCCTTCTTACCTTGGAGATTCAAATACTAAAAGGAAGAAAGATACTTTTTACCCTCAAGAAGCTTACATTATATACACCTGAGATACTTACTTCCAAAATTTCTCATATAAAACTTAAAACCTGTTGGCCATCTATCATAGTTATTTCTGGAAATGGCTTAACACCATTGTTGACTCATAGACCCCCTGGGCATCCTAGTGAAAATTATGGCCCTTTTCTCAGAATAAGCTTTTTAAATGCATAAAATAAAAGCATAGGGTTACAAAAGAAAAAAATTCTATTGAAATAGTTATCCTTTTTTTTTTTTTAACAAGTTCATAGGCTACAGGTTAGAAACTCCCAATCTAATCACTTATTTCCAAAAACCTAGCAATTGTGTTCTTAAAAAATTTCTGAAAAACAACATCTATTGAAATCCCTAGTTTCATCATTCATTCATCACCTACTGAGTCTCAGCCATAGATCAGATACGTTTTAGATACATACTGTACTGAGATAGATACAAGATTTGGCCCCATGGATCCCTAAGAGAGCATGTAGTCTGGTAATGGAATTAAGTTATTATTAAGATAATATGGGTAAAGTCCTTTGCACATCTTCAAGTGCGATGTTTTTACAAATTATTATGAAAATTGTTTTTCTAATTATCACCATCCATCAGTCAACAAGCATTTATCACCACAGTGTTTCAAGAACTGTGAAAGTTCTTCTATATTTGTAATTGATGCATTAAAAGTTTCTCGCCTTTCTGCTAGAGGCAAAAGATTATTTGATCCAATATAATTTGACCTGTGATATTTAAGTGTGGGTTTGGAGGATACTGATGTTATAATGAGCAACCCCTGCTTAGCAGACTCAGGCAATCAGCAGAAGAGCTTCACTTGGACCTCGGGAAGCTGAGGATTTCAGAGTGAGAGCCACCAAATTGGCCTTTGAAGAAAATAACTTTCTTTCTTGGTGGAAAAGGTAAGTTTTAATTTCTGTATATGTGTTATTTTAATCCTGTAAGAAAAATTCCTACTTGAGGAGAGGTGGAGGTAGGGAGTGAGATAGGTGAATTATGGCATTTTCCCACAAAGCTCTTTGAACTCTAATCTTGGAAAGGAAGCATCTATGTTCAAATGTCCCTCTGATACTTCTTACTTGTGGGACTTTGAATAAGTCACTTATGGTCTCTGGACCTCAGTTTCCTTATTTGTCAAAATACTATACTATTCAATTTGTCAAAATATCATATACTATGTTGCATGTATAGTATATTTATTATATATTTTTGAAATATCTATATTTCTATGTTTTTCAGCTGGCTACATGGCCCTTCCAATTCTATCCAGATCACCAGTTCTATGACTTCATCCTTCTCAGATTTCTCATAACATTGTCTGAACCTCTTTGTGCTTATTACATTCTGTCTTGTACATGTATTAGTGTATTTATCTTAGCTTCTCCACCCAGAATTAG
Organism: Sarcophilus harrisii; assembly: GCF_902635505.1. Taxonomy (NCBI): domain Eukaryota; kingdom Metazoa; phylum Chordata; class Mammalia; order Dasyuromorphia; family Dasyuridae; genus Sarcophilus; species Sarcophilus harrisii. The sequence continues at coordinate 41,825,911 of NC_045428.1, read as the reverse complement.
ATTGTCAGCAACCTGAGTGAGCAGGGACTGGTTCGGTCATTGGTTATCTTTGTCCTAAATACAGTGCATTGTACATAGGAACAGTTCAGGATCAGATGGGAACATTAGTAGCACACTCAGGTACCTGTGGGCTATAGTGAATATGGTCATCCTTGGAGAGGTCCTTACATTCCCCAAAACAGACATGAGCCTTGCCTACCCTTCCTCTGAAACCCCTTATATCCCTTCTATTTTCGCAGCATATTAAAATCAGAGGACCCAAGTATAAATCCTAGTCTCTGTCACTTTCTGCAATTCACTTCTCTGGACCTCAGTTTTTTTTTTTAATCTGTAAAATGACAAAATTGGAATTTGGGACCTTCATCCCAGCACTACACCTATGATTCCATGATCTCAGATCTCTCCCTCATGTAGTCCTTCCCTTTTCAAACACTCATCAAAACTTGGTTTTCCCCTGGAGACACAGCATCTCTTGGTGCCCTTTCCAAAACTGATTTCTCAACTCACATGCTCTAACCCAGACCAGGAGGAGAACTTGGCTTATCACTCGTTTTCAGACCTGCCCTCCCTCCAATCTTTCAGCAGGGACTCAGGCAAGGGATGGTGACAGTTAAAACATATAGAAACATAGATTATTTCAAAAATACATGATAAATATACTATATATGAAACATAGTATATGATACATATAATATATGAAAATACATCATATAACATACATAATATAGAAAACTATGGACTTCAACTATTTTGCAAGCAAGAAAAGGGTGATAGTTGAAAAATATGGAAATATAGACTATATAAAACATAAAGCATATAATAAGTATGTCACACATGCAACATATCATGTGATATATATAATATATAATACATCATGTAATAATATATAACATGTACATAATATAGAAAACTATAGACTTCAAGTATTTTGCAAGCAAGTAAAGGAAGAGTGATTATAATTTTTCATCCTCTAAAATTTACTTGATCCAGTCTAGATCCCTTGTTTCTGTCACCTATGGATTGTTAATTTTCTTTTTCTTTCTATCTATAGTGTTATTCTACACTCCTTTTAGAATATTCTGACTTTCCAGTCCTCTGACTCCTTAATTCCCATGATTACTGTTTCTGAGCTAGTTCAACCATCCAAAAGAGTGTGTATTCTTTAGACAATACTGTTTCTTAATCACCCTAGCCCCCATCCTACTGAAAACTAAAAATAAATAAACAAATTGGACTCAGTTGCTATAATTCCTAATTATGACTGACTCTTGCGAATCCCATTTTTCCCACCCATGGGAAAGAGGATGGTGAGATTTTTTAAAAAATTTAATAGCCTTTTATTTACAGGTTATATGCATGGATAACTTTACAGCATTAACAATTGCCAAACCTCTTGTTCCAATTTTTCACCTCTTACCCCCCACCCCCTCCCCTAGATGGCAGGATGACCAGTAGATGTTAAATACATTAAAATATAAATTAGATACACAATAAGTATACATGACCAAAACATTATTTTGTTGTATAAAAAGAATCAGACTCTGAAATATTGTACAATTAGCTTGTGAAGGAAATCAAAAATGCAGATGGGCATGAATATAGGGATTGGGAATTCAATGTAATGGTTTTTAGTTATCTCCCAAAGTTCTTTCTCTGGGCATAGTTGGTTCAGTTCATTACTGCTCCATTGGAAATGATTTGGTTGATCTCATTGCTGAGGGTGGCCAGGTCCATCAGAACTGGTCATCATATAGTATTGTTGTTGAAGTATATAATGATCTCCTGGTCCTGCTCATTTCACTCAGCATCAGTTCGTGTAAGTCTCTCCAGGCCTTTCTGAAATCATCCTGTTGGTCATTTCTTACAGAACAGTAATATTCCATAATTTTCATATACCACAATTTATTCAGCCATTCTCCAACTGATGGACATCCATTCAGTTTCCAGTTTCTAGCCACTACAAAAAGGGCTGCCACAAACATTCGTGCACATACAGGTCCCTTTCCCTTCTTTATAATCTCTTTGGGATATAAGCCCAGTAGTAACACTGCTGGATCAAAGGGTATGCACAGTTTGATAACTTTTTGAGCATAGTTCCAAACTACTCTCCAAAATGGTTGGATTCGTTCACAACTCCACCAACAATGAATCAATGTCCCAGTTTTCCCGCATCCCCTCCAACAATCATCATTATTTTTTCCTGTCATCTTAGCCAATCTGACAGGTGTGTAGTGGTATCTTAGAGTTGTCTTAATTTGCATTTCTCTGATTAATAATGACTTGGAGCATCTTTTCATATGACTAGAAATAGTTTCAATTTCTTCATCTGAGAATTGTCTGTTCATATCCTTTGACCATTTTTCAATTGGAGAATGGCTTGATTTTTTATAAATTAGAGTTAATTCTCTATATATTTTGGAAATGAGGCCTTTATCAGAACCTTTGACTGTAAAAATATTTTCCCAGTTTATTGCTTCCCTTCTAATCTTGTCTGCATTAGTTTTGTTTGTACAAAAACTTTTCAGTTTGGTATAATCGAAATTTTCTATTTTGTGATCAGTAATGATCTCTAGTTCTGCTTTGGTCATAAAGACCTTCCCCTTCCACAGGTCTGAGAGGTAAACTATCCTGTGTTCCTCTAATTTATTAATAATTTCATTCTTTATGCCTAGGTCATGAACCCATTTTGACCTTATCTTGGTGTACGGTGTTAAGTGTGGATCAATGCCTAGTTTCTGCCATATTAGTTTCCAATTTTCCCAGCAATTTTTATCAAACAGTAAGTTCTTATCCCAAAAGCTGGGGTCTTTGGGTTTGTCAAAGACTAGGTTGCTATATTTGTTGACTGTTTTATCCCTTGAACCTAACCTATTCCACTGATCAACTAATCTATTCCTTAGCCAATACCAAATGGTTTTGGTAACTGCTGCTCTATAATATAATTTTAGATCTGGTACAGCTAAGCCACCTTCATTTGATTTTTTTTTCATTAATTCCCTTGAAATTCTTGACCTTTTGTTTTTCCATATGAATTTTGTTGTTATTTTTTTCTAGGTCATTAAAATAGTTTTTTGGGAGTCTGATTGGTATAGCGCTAAATAAATAGATTAGTTTAGGTAATATTGTCATCTTTATGGATGGTGAGATTTTTAAAAATTGTCTTTAATTTATTATTTTTAGAGTGGATAGTATACAGGGTTCGAAATCAAGAAGAATCACCTTCCTGAATTCAATTATGGCCTCAGATACTAGCCATGTGGTTCTGGGCAAATTACTTAACCCTGTTTGCCTCGGTTCCCTCATCTGTAAAATGAGCTACAGGAAAAAAAAAAAAAGGTAAACCATTGTAGTATATTTGCCAAGAAAACCTGAAAACAGAGTCATAAAGAGTTAAACATGACTGGAATGACTGAACAATTGCAATATTTAAAAAAATATATTTCAATATTTTAAAAATATTTCTGTCTGAGATTTAACCTTGATAGAACTTAGAAAATCAGGGCCTGGACAAGGGATCTGTCTAGTTTAGTAGGACAGGGATCCAGTGATTGATAGAAGATAAAGTTTTGACTTGGAATTACAGATTAAGCAGAAAGTCTAGCCCAAAAGTCCCCATTCCCTTGAGGACCAAGGCTAAAAATGGTGGCAAGGAGGGAGCTTGGGCTTAGAAAAGCAGTAGAGAAACGAAGTATAATATATTAGATTTATGCATTAAGCTTTGTCCAGTAGAATTAAATCTAAATTAAACACTTTGAATTTCCATCTTTGTAAGTAAGCTTAAAGCCAGATATTCCTCCTGTTAGAGGAATATCTGTAGTCATTCTACACCCCATCAGAGCAGGTGACGTGCTGATGGTGACTATGGAGCCAGATGCATTTCTAGGGCTACAGCCTAAAAAAGGATATTCATTATTTATTCCCTTGGGTGCTGGGAATGGAAGGGCCGAGTGGAAAACTCAGAAAGCTTTCCTTTTGATGTTTCCTCAATGGTTTTGTCTAAGCTCTGTTGTCCCAGCTGGTTACGAATGGACAGCTTCTGTGAAGCCCTCTTTTTCAAATAACTTGGCTCACCATCTGTGAATTTTGCGATGAAATGCTCTTGTGAAAACAGAGAAGCCTCATTTCTCAGTTGTTTAGCATTTGTATGTTTACATTTGCACTGTGGAGACTGTTCGTCACTGCAGAATCACATCTCATTTAATTCGATGGTTAGACTTTTCTTAGCTGTATTTTTAGTTTCTAGCTTGGCAGATGTTGTAAATACCCACAGCTGGAAAGCTCTTTGGAGAGGAAGTTGGATGAATGAGGAATTCTGAGAGGGAGGCCATAGATTTTGATAGTTTTTTTAACGCTTTGACTTAAAAAATAAAAAGGCTAGAAATTAGACACACATTTTTGCCTGCTAAATCATAAAGATCTTATTGAAGAAGTGTGTTACATAAATACTAGCTATCATATAGCTCAGGGAATAATAAAGCAGTACCAAAGTGTCAATGTATGGCTTATATATTTGAGAAATTCAAATAAACTGTCAGTCACAGAGTTTTGCAATTGTTCAGGACTTCAGCCACACCTGAAAAAGAATTCAACTTTACTGATAGTCATTCAGATCCTGCCTATACACTCCCAACAAGAAGGAACTCACTGCTTCCTGAGGCACTTCCTCCTTCCAGATTTGAATCAACCTAATTATTAGCCAATTTTTAAACCTGTTATCCTCTTTTCACCTTTTTCCTTGTTTTTTTCCTTAAGAACCCACCAGAATTAGCCTAGCCCCTCTTTGATATACAGCCCTTCAAATGCTGTAAGACCGATCATGTTGTAATGGAATACTACTCTGCTCTAAGAAATAACAGAATGATGTTAGAAAAACATGGAAAGACCCCACAAACTGATACAAAGTGAAGAAAGCAGAACCAGGAGAGCACTGTATACAGCAACAGCAATACTATATGATGAACAATTGTGGATGACTTAGCTATTCTCAGCAATACAATGATCCAAGACAATTCCAAGTCATGATGAAAAATGTTATCCAGCTCCAGAGAAAGAACTGACAAAGTCTGAATGCAAATCAAAGCATTCTATTTTTCACTTTCTTTTTTTTTCTTCATTTTTTAGTTTGTATTTTCTTTTACAACATGAATAATATGGAAACTAATATACCAGGTGATTGTATAATCTATATCAAATTGCTTACCATCATCTCAGGGAGTAAGGAGGGGAAGGAGGGAGAGAATTTGAAACTTAAATTTTAAAAGATAAAGTTTAAACTGTTTTTACAAGTAATTGGAAATAAAATTTAAAGACCCTTCCACTCTGTCCCGTCATTCTCTCTTTTTTGGCTAATCCTCCTTAGTTCTTTCAGCTAGCCCTTATAGAGAAATAATTGGAGACTCTTAACTCCTTTGATTAACCTTATCTAATTGGGTGCCAACTTCTCAATCTCTGAGATTAGAATGTGGGGCTAGAACTGAACACAATGTTCCATATATTATGTAACCAGGATAGAGTATGAGTGAGCCTCTGACCTCAATATCATTGAAAATAAGAGTATGTTGTTAAATTTTTAACAACCGACTCTCAATAAAATATGTACAACATACTTTTAAATTGAATCTGCATTACAACCCCTCTTTTTAAAGAATAGTAAATTAATAAAAATAATAAACCAAACCCTCATTGTAGCATTTGCCAATTTCTGAGGCATAATACTCTTGCTTAAAATTTACCAATCAGCCTTCAGGAATCAGTTCCAGTGAGCTCTTAACACATCCCCTGCCTAGAAGCGATGACTCTCTTAATGCAGCCCCAAATTCATTAACTTTTGGGGGGGTTATTTTTGTTTTGTCATAGAGGTTGTTAATTGAAATTAAACTTATAGTCTCTTAAAATCCCTCTTACCTGTGAGAGCTTTTGTTGCTCCCCACTGTTCTTCTTCCATTGTAAATAGCCGACATCACTGCGGGCCAGGACTCCATGCAGCAGATCTTGAGAACTTTCTTGGTGATAGCCATTGAAGACATGGGGACTGGCTCGTCCTGTTAAGATGAGGTTTAGAACTGCCTAGAAAGAAACACGGAACAGATGGTTATGTGTAGGTAGTGGCAAGATGGAGATCTTTATTTGCTTCTGATAACCTATGATTGCAACTGAAGAAATCTAAGGATTAAACTCTTTTAAAGGAAACACTTTTGGTTCCCAAGAATTCTAAACAGGTCTCACTTTAAGGGATTTCCATTTTCTTATTGTTGTTCAGTCATTTCAGTCATAGCTGATTCTTTGTGACTCCATTTGGGGTTTTCTAGGCAGAGATACCTAGGGGTTTGTCATTTCGTTCTCTAACTCATTTTGCACAAGAGGACACTGAGGCAGGCAGGATTAAGTGATTTGCCCAGGGTCTCACAACTAGTAAGCATCTGAAGCTGGATTTGAACTCGGCTCTTCTTAACTCCAGACTCAGTACTCTATTTTCTGTGCTGCCTGCCTTAGGGATTTCTCTATAGGCTATTAAAAAAGCAGAAAGAGAACCAGAAAAACAATTCCTCACCATAATATGTACTTTAAAATATTTTCTGTATTTGAAAAGAACTTAACTTAGTTATCTCCATTCAAGTCATGTATTGCATGCTATTAAAATGTTTTTTAAAATAACTCATGTATCTTGGGATATCATTGACTCAGAGCTAAAAGGAAATGTAGAGATCATCTAATTTTAACCTCTCATTTTACAGATGGGGAAATCGAGGCCCAGAAAAAAGCAGTTTGCCCAAGTCATACAGGAATTAGGTATTAATTAATAAAGTAATAATTAATAATTAAGTATTAAGGAATAAACTAAGGTTCTGATCCTTTTACTTGAAATTCATTACATTTTCTCCTGTACTTTCCATCTTACAATAGGGGTGTATTGGGGACATTATTTTGAGGGGATGATCTTAATTAATTCTACAAGTTATTCAATTAATTATCTCTATCCACTTGGTACTCTCCTTCTTATATAACTAAGGAAACATAAATGCCTTCCTTCTCTCTAGATCTCCAATTAGTTGCCCCCAGTCCCAGTTCTAATTGGTTATGGTCAGAATTCTTTCCAAATATATGCTCTCCCTGCATCTTTTCTAGCTTCTAACATCCCTAAACCTGCTCAAATTGAGATCTAATTTTAGCTTAAAAAGGTCAAGGTCTCCCTCTGCATCCAGAGCCATCTCTAGTCCTCCTGTTTTTTATCTGGCCACTGGACCCAGATGGCTCTGGAGGGGAAACTGAGGCAGGCGTCCTTGCACTACCTTCCCTCACTCAAATCCAATTCACTTGTGCGTTACGGTGTCACCTCCGATGTTCTGGTCCTCTTCAAAAACAGAGTGACAACAGGAACAACAAACACATCACACTAGGCACAAAGCCCTTCTTACTGTTTTCTCTTCTTGTCCATACACTCAATCTGCTTACTCCAATTTCTCTACCTAATACTTCTCTTCTGTCCAGCCCTCCTATGGAGCTTCCCTTTGGGATCTCTTTGCTACTATAGAGTTCCTGCTGATCCTACATCTAGTCCTTTTCCTCCCCAGCTCCCCACATCTTTCTATTAACTGGAATGTCATTCCTTGAGCATTCTATATCTTGGCAATCTTTTTCACAGATGACCACTTATGTAGCTATTTATCCTTGACTCAGGAAGCCAGGAGGAAGCAACTTCTTGACCCCAGTTGCCATCTCTAATAAACCCTTGCTCAAACTTATCACTGTCTTTGCTTTTGAATTTCAGGTCTCTGTGTCACTCGTGAACCTCCAAGATGTGTCTTCACCTGTCTCAATAACTCCTCACCTGATTTCCACTGTTTCTCTGAACCCTTTCCCTGCCAGCAACATCAGAGATTTTAATATCCAAGCTCACAGCTGACTAAAATATCTTACAGATCACCATCTCTCAAAGCCATTCCATTTCTAGGATTAAGAGCTGAGGTGTCCTTTTCTGATAGCTTATTCTACTTTTCCCAAACTTCTTTTCCAGCTCATCTCAATTTTTGGCCAGTTAAGTGTTGTTAACACTAATATGAAGGATGTAATAATTTTACTATTTCAACAGTTCACCCTTCTTCCATTGCCCTCAAACACCTTCTCCTCCCCCTCACTTCTATTTCCATTGATGGCATCATTATCTCCCAGTCAGCCTTGAAATCACAGCACAATCTTTGACTCATCTTTCTCCCTTACTCTTCTTGTCAAATAAATAGTCAAGTCTGTCACAGAGTTGGTATGTACTCCTGAATTATCTTTCAAATTCAAATCTCCCATTGCCCCATCCTAATTCAAATCTTTCCTGCTTCTCATTTAGATTATTTTAATAATTTTAAATAAATCAATAATAATAATTATTATAATTCATAAAAGTTCTCTTGTTTCTTCAATCCATGCTTCTTCTGGTGGCCCATGTTCTGAGAAAATCTTCCTCTTTGGTGGAAGGTTCCCCATTGCCTTCCATATAGAATATAAAATCTCTTACTCTAGCATTCAAACTACTCCACAGTAGCTCTAGATTATGTTTCCAGCTTTATCTCATAGCCATACTAGATTACTTATTTGTGCATATTTCTATTTTGCCTTCTACTATCTCAGAGCCTTTGCTCATTGCTAGAAATAACCATTATTTCCATGTCTGTTTATTAAAATTCTGCCTTCCTATAAGACCTAATTCAGGTGCTACTGTCTTCCTGAAGCTACCGCTAGTCCCTCCTGTTGGAGGTGGAATGAAGTTTACTGAAAAAGTGCTTGAGCTAGAGTCCCTGGCTAGAGATCAAAAGTCAAACTCCATCTCTGCCATTTATTGATTCTTTCATTAAGTAGGTACTTATGTGATACAGTGGATAGAGTTCTGAAACTTGAGTCAGAAAGATCCAAGTTTAAAGCTGGTCTCAAAACTTGGCTAGCTGTGTGATCTCGGTTAATCACTTAAAATCTGTCTAACTTCATTTCCTCATCTGTAAAAATGAGGATGAGAATAATAGCATCTACTTCCCAGGGTTGTTGTATTGCAATATCTGTAAAATTCTTTGCAATCCTTAAAGCAGCACTATATTAATACTAGCTACCATAATCATCATGATTATTATTTTGCCTCAGTTTCTTCATTCTTTATCCCAATCATAGATTGGAAACTCTAATGAGGTATTGTATATAAAATACTATGTAAGCAGGAAAGCTATTTAAACATAGTTTTTATTATTATTTTAGCACGTCATTTGGACTATTCCATTACAAAGATCATATTCTGCCTTGTGTTATAAGTATTTATATAGCTTTTTCATCGGCACAATTAGGTTATACACTCTTTAAAGGTAGGAATCTTCTCTATGTGAGGGATTCTTAAAATTTTTTGGTAGGGGAGTTCATCACAATATTTTAAAAAATTGTTATAACTTGACAAGCACCAATAGACACAGATATTTCCATATACAAAAGGAGAATTAAAAGATATTATTATACATAAAACTATGAATCTATTTTTATGTACAACTGTTTTTTTTATAATATATATCAGTCCTGTGTCTGTATCTCCTTCTGAAATACCTTCTATTCTCTTCTATATATTTTTAAAACACTCATTATATTTTTTCTTCTTATTTTTGGATTGATACAGCTGTTCTCCTCATTCCTCTCCTCCCTCAAAGGAAAGCCCTTCTTTGTGACAAATAAATGTAATCGAGCAAAACAAATTTATACATTGGTTGTATCTAAAAATATCTTTCTCTACCTACACTTCTGTCTCTGGAAATTGGGAAGCCAGCTTCACCTTTCTAGACTTGTGATTGGTCAGGATTCTCAAATCTTCAAAATTAAAAAAAAAAACCCAAACATTGCAGTCATGTCTAAACTGTTCCCCTGGTTCTGTTCATTCCACTCTGCATCAGTTCACATGAATCTTTCCAGGGTTTTTTGAATCTGTCCTTTTCATTTTTTTTTTTTTTAATTTAGTATACCATTGCATTTATGTACCTTATTTTATTCAGTTGTTTCTCCATAATTCTACTCATGGTAGTGAAGATTTAGAACATACTATAGCAGAGTAAGGAGACTCCATTATGTGCATAAAATCCTATTGTGTAATAATCAACTATGAATGACTTAACTATTCTCAGTGATATAATAATCCAATACAATTCCCAAGGATTTAAAATGAATATTCTATCCATCCCCAAAGAAAGAACTGATAAAGTCTGAATGTAGATTGAAACATATTTTTAAACAAAATTTCTCTGTTTTTCGTGATTGGTGTTTTTTGTTTTTGTTTCTTGGTCCGTGTTTTCTTTCACAACATGACTAATAAGGAAATATGTTTTGTATGACTACCCATGTCTAACCTATATCAAATTGTTTGCCTTCTCATTGAGAGGGCAAGGTAAGAAGGAAGGGAGGGAGAGAATTTAGAATTCAAAATTTGAAAAAAAATATATGTATATAATTGTTTTTGCATGTAATTGGAAAAAATAAAACATTTGAAAAAATGAAAAAAAATAAATTTTATTACAAGTATAAATTACATACAATTTTTAGGATATTGTCCATTTACATGAAATTGTACATATAAATTCCATAAGATTCATGAGAGATTCTTACAGATGCATGTAATTAATTGTAAATGTTAAGTTCCATACAATTTGCTGCAATCTGATTGTTTGAGAACTACTGCTTACTTGTCTTTGTATCAATAGCTATTAGTAAAGTGCTTTCCCACAGTAGTCTTGATAATTAGTTAAAACTCACCAAATATTTGTTATAGTTTACAAACTATTACTATTACAACATGTTTATTACATTTTAATATGGGGCATTATACTCTATCTAATTGAAACCCACTTCCCCCCAAAAAAGCTATAGTTCTTTTCCACAGGAGTTTGCAATCTATTGCATAGTAGACTTGAATTACATTACAAAATGAGAATAGTTAGAAAACTTGAAACTAATAAGAAAGGAGAAGCCCCTCCAAACTCACCTGCCTGCAAATCAAATTTCCACTACTTGGCTCTAACAGATGAGTTGAACTGGTATCAAGGTCCTTTTTGAGCCTATGAAATGACATGGTCTATTAGGGGAGTAACTAAGGTTAGAGCAAATGTATCTAGACTCTTTTCCCACCCATACCTTCCATTGTTACCCTACAAGAATTTTCCTCTCCAACCAATCTATTTTACTCATTTTATTTTTTGTTCCTGTGCCTTTCTTTGCTCATGGTATTCTCCTTACTTAGAATGATGTATCTCTCCACTTATCAACTGCTTATCTGTCTTAACAAGGCTCCTTTGTAAGGCACTCAGTGATAGAATAGTCAGGAAGTGATCTCTCCTGCCTCTGAAACTCTACATATTCCCTGTTTGTAATATTCCTTTAAAATTCATCATGTATTGTGTGTCCTCAGCAAGTCACTTAACCCCAAGCATCTATAAGGTGCTGACAGTAGCATCTACCTACAGGATGCCATCAATGAGTTGAAGTATGGAAAGCTTGGCAGACTTTAAGTACACATAAATACCAATTGCTATTATAATTTCCACAGTATCATTTCCATTTATCTTTTCAAGTATCTATGTCAACATCCCAACTAGATTGTAAGCTCCTAAAGGGCAGGATTTGTGTTATACTTCCTTGATATCCCTCATAGCATCTATGAGAATAAGAGAGATTACATATTTCTTCTTGTTTATGATAGATATATTTGTTCATTTATGAAAATTATGGTTAAAAAAGCTATTTTCTTTCTTTTTCCTATTGATCTTTGCACCTGAAGGCAAAGCTATTGTATTACAATTTCACATTCAGTCTTCTCTAATATCTCCAACTAATGTTTTTGCAACCCCAGCACCCAGTATGGTACTAAATGCCTTTTGGTTTTCTAGTTTTTTGACTTCACGCCCAATTCATTAAGCTATTTTCTTCTCTTTTTTGTTAATAAAAAGACTCAGAGATATAAATTTTCTCCTAAGGACTACTTTGGCTGCATCCCAAAACTTTGGTAAGCCACTTCATTATTGCCATTATATTTAATGAAATATCTATTGTTTCTGTGATTTATATTTGGACCCACAAATTCTTTAGGATGAAGTTATTTAGTTGCCAACTGATTTTTACTTCATTTTTTCATCAGTCAAAAAGGAGAAAATGACAACTGTTAAGAGGGCTAAGGGAAAATACTGATGTACTGTTGGTAGACCTGTGAATGGAATCATTTCACAAAATAGATTTTTATATTTTTAATATATTAAAACCAATAATATATCAATGATAGTAATAACAATTCATTAATATTGTTAATTAATATTAATATTAATGTTGTTGATTGATATTGATAAATATTTAAATATATTAAATAAAATGTTTACATATTTTATAGTACTATACAGTATGCCTCACCACCTGCCCCATATATACATTTACATATGTACATATCATTATATATACTACTACATATAGCATAGCAGTATAATATATAGTACTATATATAATACATATGTACATATATATATGTGTGTGTATTACTATAGTAACAAAAAGTTACCTATTTCCCAAAGAAATTGAAAAAGAGAAAGAAGTCCTGGATATACAAAAATATTTATAGCAACTCTTTTTGTGGCAACTTGAAACTAAGATATGCTTATCATTTAGGGAATAGTTGAATAATTTGTATATGTGAATATAGTAGAATATTATTGTGACACAAGAAATGATGATGGGGATAGTTTCAGAAAAATCTGAGAAGGCAGATATGAACTGGTACAAAATGAGGTGAAGAGAACCAGAATAATTTATACTATAACATCAATATTCAAAAACAATTTTAAGGACTTGTAAGAACTGCCAAAGAGTGAAATGAACAGAAACAGGAAAACAAGTTATATAATAACAACAACCTTGGAAAGCTATAAGAACTCTGATTAACTTAATGGCCATCCATGATTCCACAGGACCAATGTTGATGAAGCATGAAATTTACAAGCTGATAGAAAGTTGATGGACTCAGGATACAGGATGATGCATTTTTACACACATGTGTGTATAAATGCATCTAGCTACTACTAGTGAGGGAATTTTTCTTGACTATCTATATTTGTTAAAAGAATCTTATAATTTTCTTTTTTTCTCCCCAGTGGGATAGGAATGAAATAGAGAAAGAATTTATTTTTGTTCATTTGTATTTTAAGTTAATTTTTAAATACTTGTTGAATGAATGAATATGACCAGAACTTCTATAAAAATATCTGATACATGGAAAAGATTACTGTTGATGAAAGAAATCTGCATGGTACATTTTTTTTTTTTGATGTTTTTCATGTAGAAATTCAAGGTCGTTTCTAGTACAAGAACAAATTAATGTTATTAATGTTACATGGCAAGAGACTCTACAGCAGAATTCTGAGCAAAAGTTCTCCAATTATAGATTTTACCTTTCAAATGTTCTGGAGAAAAGCAGACTGTAAAGAAATAAGATAACTCCATGACTTCCTTCCTCTTTGAACTATTTGAGAAAAGAAAACATATATTATTTTAAAAGTTGCTCAAAGGAAACTATTTATTTTAAACTTGAAACAAGAAAAGCTTGCTACAAGGTATCTCTATTTAAATGGCTTGCTATTATGTTGAGTTCAATCCAGTTGAAATCTTGGTCATCAGTTATACTCTTAATTCATCTTATCATGGAGATGGGGTTACAATCACCTCACTACACTTAATCCTGATACCTTTATCAGGTGAGAACACATCTGATTGAATCACTCAGAGGTGTGAATTGGACGTGAACAAGACCTTATTGACATCATTATTATAAATTTCAGTAGAAAAATAAATTTTAGTCATTTTTCTCCTCTACAAAGATTTGATCTTATTGACTGTAGCATGTGCTGAAATAATTTTAATGGAAAAGGGTAAGGTGATTTGAATTACAGCCAGCGTTATACAATGTGTGCACAAGGGTGAAGAGTCTTCTGAATGTGGACAATTAATGGCACCAGTGCTTTTACATTCAACAAAACTGTTCCTTGGTGTTTTTTTTTTTATTAGACTTTTTAACATAAGAGGAATATAATATAAACCACAGCAATTAGGAAATAAGGTCGGGTCAAGTTTATAAAAGCTTGACAGGTGAATAAATTTAAACACATAAATGAAAAATTTAGAAGATAATTCTGTGCATGAACAAAATATATCTCATTGGTTCCACATGTTATAAAAGGTTAGGTTCTTGTTGCTTTAATAACAACAAAAAAAAATAATAGAAGGCTGTAGTGATGATCCTGGATTAAAAATATGTTTTGATCCTATGTTCTTCTTTACTCTGGAGTTCATTTTTGTACATTTAAAAACATTTCCATGAAAGCTTATTTTCCACTCCATAGTACCACAATAAAGATCTGAAAGATCAGTTTATGAGCGGGAAAAACCCCAAGGAAGAGAAGGCTTGAATATTTCAGCCAAGTGTAATAGTAAGTCTGTTCCTATTGGTTAAAGGATTTAGTCATACTCTGCAGAGCTTGTAAAACTAGGAGGCTAGGCTGAAATTGGAATATTAGGATATCTAGCCTTTGCCTCCTGCCTAAGAATTTTCAGTAGCTTCCTCTTGTCTATAGGATCAAGTATAAAAACCTTAGCCTAGTATTTAAGATTCATCATCAATTGATTCCGAATATCCCCTTAATATAGTGTTTAGTACAGTTCCTGGTACTTATTTGCCATTGAACATATTGCAGTTTACCTGAACAGAATCATGAATTTAAAATACATATATATATATATATATATCCATATGGATTCACATTCCATCATGATCTTTTAAAAAAATTAATGTTTTATTTTCCCCCAGTTACATATAAAGCAATTTTTAACATTTGTTTTTAAAACTTTGAGTTCCAAGTTCTCTCCCTTCTTCCCTCCCCACCCTATCACCCTCATTAAGAAGGCACATGTATAGTTATACAAAATATTTCCATAAAAGTCACATTATGATCTTTGTGTAGGTGAATGCAATTAGTGCCAAAATCACTTGGGCAAGCTTGAGATGGTCTGGGATGTGGTTCAGTACTTTGGAAGACTCAAGTCAAGCTTACTATGATGTCTATCGTTTCCTTTCTGATACCTGACATAAGACTCATTCATCTTTGATTCCATGCCTTTCTTCATACTCCCCCCTCATCATCCCTCCTGGGAATTACTTCCAATACTTTTGCCCCCAGTCCACATCTGATGTTTCTTTCAAGATCAAAATCTTCTTTATAAACCTTCCCTGGTTATTATACATCATAATGTTCTGTTCATCAAACAATCCAGTTCTTGATTATTTCACACACACATTATAAATCTACAGATTGACTATCCAAAAGATACTAAGCTCTTTGGGAGCAGGCTTCTATTTCTTTCATATGCTAGTCTATAGCACTTAGACTAACTATAGCGTTAGTGTCTAAACACGGTAAGGATTTAACAAACATGAAATGATATGCTATTGTGAGAGAAAAAGATTTCTCCCTGGGGAAATATTTTTCTTAAAATTTAAAGTGACAACTTAATATTTCACCCAGTGTTTCCTGCTGCACCATTCATATGGCATGAACCAAACTATTCTAGTGTGAAATCTTGAGGAGAACAGGCAATAGATCCTTGTATCTACAAGCCGGAGAATCCATCAAGCTGACTAAGAAAACGGAGGAGGGTTTGTTATAGAAGGCAAGGTAACTTCTGAGAAAAGCAATGGGAAGAAGAAGAAGAAATATTTCTTCCTTCTTCTGTCCCCTAGGAGTCCTTCTACCAGCTAACAGAGATAGTTGTTGCCTTGCTTCTAGAGTGAACTCTAGAAAAATAAGTCTTGGACTAATGACTTCCCAGAGCCCATTGGCTCCTTATGTGTAAATGTGCCATGGCTTTTGACCTTGTGAAGTGAGTATGGTGAGGAAGAAGTGGAGAAGGGAGAGCAGCTACTCTCTTTGGGGTTATTAGTGAGTCTAAATGACTCTTCAGTATTGGGAGGGGAAGCCCCATCCTAAATAGGCTCTGTCACATAGGGGGGTTAGAATACAACTGAGGCTGGAATCCTGGGCTCAAAGCTTTCTCTGTCATGTCACACTGGTATGTTCTTAGGCAAGTTGCTTTGGGCCCAGTTTCTTCATTTATAAAACACAAGCTAGAAGGAATGTTGGATACCACTGCATCCAACTCCCTCATTTTACACACAGACTTAAGTGATTTGCCTAGGGTTATGGAAATAGTAAAAGTCTGAGGTTCATTTTGTCCCCAGATCTTTCCATACTCTTGTACTCTACTCATTACTAGCTGTTGTTTGGTTAATTTTCGGTCATGAGCAACTCTTTGTGACCCCATTTGGGGTTTTCTTGGCAAATACACTGGCGTGGTTTGCCATCTCCTTCTCCAGCTCATTTGACAGATGAGGAAACTGAGGCAGACACAAGTACCTAAGGGTAGATCTGAACTCAGGTCTTCCTGCCCCATTTGTTCCCATTTTCCCATTGCATAATTAAACCTAATGTTCCCTTTCCTGAAGGCCTATCACTTTATACTCTATGCCCCATAGCTTTTTCATTTTGTCGGGCTTCAACAAGGGTTCTGTTGAAATGCTAGCAGAAAGGAACCACAGGTTCATCCTATGCATTTAAGTCATGCAGGGGATGCAACACTGCACCTTGAAGACCTGAGTTCAAAGCCAGCCTCCAAGCCTCCACCCTGGGCAAGTCTGCCTCAGTTTCCTTGACTGAAAAATAAGGTTAATGACAGCAACCATCCCACAGGGTGGTTGTAAGGATTAAATGAATTGATATCTGTAAAGTGCTTATTACAGTGTTTTGTATGTAGTAGGTGCTTAATAAATGCTTGTTCTTTTCCTTCCCACACTTTAGAAGTTAGTTTATTAGTTGTGTCAGCTGTGACCTGACCAAAGAGGAAGGGAATAAGATATATGAGAGAGAAGCTTTGTTAATGGGAGGAGTTTGGGAGTGGTTGTGTATATGGGGGGTGGTATCCAAAGTGTGACCTACAACCTGTAAAACCCTAAAACAAGAGGACTCTGGAGGACCAGTAGAAAGATAATGGCTGCAAGTGTTCCTTAAAAAGGGGTGATGCTGCCTTATTTTCATGCTCAGAGTTTTGATAGTTTAATTATGTTTCTGTTAATTGTTTTCCCATTTTCCCATTGCACAGTTAAACTTAATGCTCCAAGCTGATTATAGAAAGGCCTGGAAAGATTTACATGAACTGATGCTGGGTGAAACAAGCAGAACCAGGAATACATTGTACACAATATCAGCAAGAATGTGTGGTGATCAACTAGGAAAGGTTTGGTTCTTCACAATAGTTCAGTGATCCAAGGGAATCACAATAGACTGTGGACAGAAATTGCCATCTGCATCCAGAAAAAGAACTAAAGAAACTGCATGTAAATCAATGTATGCTACATTCACTTCCTTTTTTCTGTTTATTTTTTTTAATCTCTCCCATGGTTTTTCCTTTTTGGTCTGATTTTTCTCTCCCAATATGATTCATAAAGCTATGTGTATTAAAAAATAAACCTAATATTCCCTTTCCTGAATCTTTGACTGAAATTCACTTCTACTTGGGCTCTGATTCTCAATTTCTTCCAAGCCTGAGCAATCTGAAATTGCTACTTTTGACATCCTTCCTTTGCCGAGCCTCAGTTTTCCCTTCTCAAATAATCCTCCATGACATTTCACTGACGTCTCTTCTATGTGAGAACCATGGAGACAGACGTGAAAAAGGGGGAGGAAACATCCTGGAGAGATGAGAATGGGGGACAGTCTTTCAAAGACGGCATGCCCTAAAGTGACTTACGCCATGCTATTTATATGATAGATCCTAGCCCTTTTGTGGACTATTTTTTTTTGCTTTTTCTTAGATCAAAACCTTGGCCCCAGGTTCTGATTAACTCAAGGAAAAGGAGACTATGGCTCAGTCTTCTTCAAAGAATCAGATAGAGAGAGAGATCAGCTTTTCCTTTCTTTACTTAAATGTTTCCCAGAGGCGCTTAAAAAAAATGACATGGTTCTCTAATAAGCTTCATCAGAAATGCACTTTACCAAAGAAATAAGACATTAAGAAAGTACAATTCAACACAAAGGATCTTCTCTTTACTTACCCATTGTAAATGATCATAGATGAATTTCTTGGCATCATCTTTTTCCAAAAATTCAAAAAGCTGGAGCTGTAATTCAGGAATAGAAGGTTCAAAATGGATGGAAAGTGTCTAGTTCTTGCATGTTAATGCCCTATTAATACTTCATAATGATTAAAAAATACATATACACATTTCAACAAACTGATAGGCTACCTATTTGATATGAGTGTCAGGCAGGAATGGATGGAAGATTGACTGCAAAGTAAAAAAACACCCTGTGTGATCATGGACAAGTCATTTAACCTCTTAATCCCTCAAAATAAATCTCTTAATTATTGATGAATTGAGGAAGTTGCAGCATGGAGATAGCCCTGCCCAGATGAAATCACAGGCATCGACCCAAAATAATAAGATAATAACAGTGTCTGAAAGTATGAGCATAATAAGTGCTTGTCAAATGAATAAATACATGAATGAATAAAAACACACTAAAATGTGGTAGCCTAACTCCATGAATTTTGCATTCTTTAATAGGAACAAAATCTCAAGTAGGAAAGGAGAGTTGTATCCCTCAAGTAGTAGAGATAGCTGTGCTGTGCTTGAGACCATGGTTACAGGAATTTAGGGAGGAAGAATGGGAGGTGACCAGACTTAGAACTAAGAATTTCCCCACCCTGGGGCTGGTGAATCCAGATTTGTTTCGTCACTCATCATTAGGTGCCCACCTCTTTGCCACTGTGGCTGGCTTAAACTCCATCTCAATGGCAAGACCAATAGATTCAATGAAGCATCTTTGTCACCCCCACTGGTTCTGATGTCTGGTGGGAGAAGTGTGATCACAGACATGAAAGCTGTCCATACTCACTCGCTCAGTGAAGCCATCTGCTTGGAAGTCCCTGGTAGAGGGAAAACAAGTTTCTGATGAGATGGCACAGATGATGAGCTTTTGTCTTTCTCCTGCTTTCCACAGAGTATCTGCCAGAGCTGCTGAGAGGGCCTCTTTCTGTTCTCGATGGCTCATTCTGCATAAACTAAAATGCAATTAAATCAAAGAGAGAAAAATATTCCAAGAACATCCCAGTGTTCTCCAGGCAGTAAACAAATATTGGATTGGGGCTGTTAGCTCTTTTGCTTAAATGGCTTGCAAGGAGAAAAGGTAGCTTTGAAAACTTCTGGAGTTGCAGTATCTTTCTCCATTTCCAAGATTATATGCTCTCTGTCCCTCACATACGATATACTCTCTCAGGGAAGAGACATGACAATTAATGGTTAAATGGAAAAGTGCGATTGGAGCACTCAAACCTATCATTAGCTGAGGATGAGTCTGGAATTCCAACTTTCATGAATGAATTTTGTCCAAGATGTTGGGATCTGAACCCATCTCAGATTGGATGAGCAATATAGGATGAAGTGACAACAGGATGTCCTGGGATCTTAGGAAAATGGTCTTTGGGGAGAGAAATTTAGAAAATCTGAGAATCTTCAGTCCATAATGAGACTGAAGACCTTTTATTCATATATATTTTTGATGACCTAACCATATTACTCTTTTCTTTTTTATCATAGCTTTTTATTTACAAGATATGCATGGGTAATTTTTCAGCATTGACAATTGCAAAACCTTCTGTTCCAGCTTTTCCCCTCCTTCCCTCCACCCCTTCCCCTAGATGGCAGGTAGTCCCATACATGTTAAATATGTTAAAGTATATGTTACATACTACTATTTTCTTTTGAGGCAGTCAGAATTAAATGACTTGCCAAGAGTTACACAGCTAGTAAAAGTCCTATAATAAAGATACTATAAGCACTCTTTTCCATTGCAAATAAGGGTTATAGATGAGGCCCATTTGTGGCCCTGAGTATATGGTAAATAATAATAATAGCTGACATTTATATACTACTGTGAAATTTCAAAGCACTTTACATACATTATCTCACTTGATCTTTACAACAGCCCTGTGAAATAGGCACAGTGCCCCTCAGTCCCCCATTTTGCAGTTGAGGATATAAAGGGTCAAAGAGATGAAGTAATTTGCTCAAGCTCACCCCACTGCTAAGTGTCTAAAATGACATCCAAACTTAGGGTCTTCCTGACTCCAAATCTATCATTCGATAAGTCTATAATAAAAGGAGGAAATAAGAGT